>NW_027248279.1:3038763-3638763 GCF_041260155.1 Ptychodera flava
TACATACATACATACATACATACATACATACATACATACATACATACATACATACATACATACATACATACATACATACATACATACATACATACATACATACATACATACATACATACATACATACATACATACTTTGAAATATGCTTTTGCGTTGTCTACATGTCTTTGAAATAAAGAACTGATTGAACTTGTTTTCTTTATAAGTCCATTGGAATGTTAAAAGTAATCTGAAAAACGAATATTTCATAAACAACCAGTAATGGATTGCTACTCCTTTTGCAGTGGTATTAGAAATTGTGTTTCCTATATTATTGTGATTGTGCAATTCACTTTCTATAATCAAGTCTCGAATTCTAAAGGTCAGTTGGAATTGTTAGGCTCTCTGGCAACCCTTCACAACAGTATGAAGTTATCTATGTTTTGGAACTAGATTACATCTCTTCAGGGTTGCCCAAATCGATGTGCAGCTATAGCACCTCTAAACAGTGCATCAATATCCACAGGATGTTCATATATTTCCTTTACTAATTTTGTGTTGAGGTGCATGACGAAAATTATACCATTTCTCACCCGTCCAGTAATCTTACAGGGCGAAAAAAACTACAAGAATCTTTGCTGGTTGCCAAGAACGCTCTTTTAAAGACTGAGGCGACGGGTTCCCACAAGGCCGATCATCACTTTCCATGTTTGTCGGTCGGCAGCTGTCAGTTTGAGCAGTTATGGTCTGAACTACCCTGAGCTGACATGTGATCTTTACTGTGTTGATGTATTCGAGGTTCGTACAGCCTAGGGAGCCGTATGTAAATGTCGAATACTATTTGCATAATAAAAATATTTTTATTATGCATTTGAGGGATTACAGACCGGGGAAATCGACTATTAGCTACTCAGATGCATTTTGCATCACACACCGACTCGATCTCTGCCAAAACAGGAACTGCTCTGCCTGTCTAGCGATCGTCCGATGCAATCATCGTTGTAACTCGATCTTTACCCAAACGCAAACGTGTTAGACTCAATGATTCACTTCACACAACCATACACAAAAATACATCGTACTCACCGATAGTTTGTGAGTGAATGTTTTTTTTTTATTTCCATGTCAACTGTGTAATAAAGGGTTGTAATACCGACAAATGTTCAGTCCGTGCATAGTCAAGTTCTGCGGTCCTCTGCAAATGGCATTCACACATTGTGCTCTCGCCAGCACGCTTGTCTGTACCGTGGGTGACACAGTGGTAACTGGCAAGTGAGGCAACAGTTGATTGTCTCATGAACACGATTGGGACGAGTTCCATGGCCTACTATCCGTCCTGCACGTCGACACATCACGCAACTACGTCTTCCGTCCGGATTGCGACCCATTCGATGACCAACTCTTTCCACATTGGTAGGAATGAGACGTGGTGCCGTCAGACTAGTTGCTCTTGGGGACATTGCCGTGATGAGAAATTACCGATCAGCTGTTTTGCTACTTGGGCACGAAACATGAGCTGACGTCTGTATCTCGATCCACTCTGACCGTATCCATGAACTGATGCCATGTTGTGGAAAGCGTTCATGAGTGCCTTGTTCAGCTCGTGGTAAAACACAGCTCTATGCCACCGTGGCGATGATCGACCTGGCGTGTAGTAAGCCAGCTGTTGATCAGTCAAGTCAACACCTCTGAAGTACTGATTGTACATTCCCGTAGAAACGTACAGATCTTCATTTAGCTGCCGCAGATCGGTTTCAGAGCTGTGACAGCTTTAATGCAGATCTGCCTAGATCGTTTGGAGCTGTCATTTGTCTGCTGCAGATTCGAGTGTCTCTGGAAGACGAAATGCAGACTTGTGCAGCTCTTGGCCGATCGGTCAACAGCCGTTATGCAGCTCAAAATCGTTCGAAGTAAAACTTTGTTGACACTACACTTGTCACAGCTCGATGGCAGCTCGAAACAGCTCACTGGCAGCAAAACATGAGCGGTCAAGGTAAAGGCACCACCGTAGTTGAGGTTTTGTCAGGTATTTAATGAGTTCAGTCCATTTTCAAATTAAAATTTGCGTGCGTCCGTTTTGCGATCACGGCTCAGAAAATTGATCATACATGCCGTAGTCTATCAGCGTAATCCTATGAGCATATGTATGCACACATATAAAAACGCCGGGAAAGCCCTGTGCGTCAATGAGAAGTTGCCCTATTAGTATATCAACGTGTCTTCCTCAGAATCATTGTTCATTCGATGTTAAGCTGTGCTCCGTTTTACCTTTGATATTTGTAGGTCCGAGCACCGCTACTTTTGCTACTCCCCACAGGTCCGAACATCAAATCATAGACCCTTGAGAAAAACGTGTACGTTGCATGTCGCATTGTTCATGTTGTTGTTGGTTAGGCTGCATCACGCATGATGACGTCATTTATCATGTGAAAGTTGTCCGCGATTGGTCAGATTCGCTAAACGACCCAGGTCACGCAGGTCAAAGTGTTAGCGGCAAGACACATCGACCGTTAATCTACACGTATTGAACTAGCGTCAGCATTACTTTGTCATGTTTCTATGCTAAACATTGGATGATATTTCGCCGAAAACAGTATCCAGACATTGATAAAATGGTAGCAAATTGAACGAGTATACTTGACGACATATTCAACGTACCAATAGGTCTCGCCGTCGGGAGAAATGACGTCAAACCATGGATATTGCCTGCAATCGCAAACGGCATTACAAACTGCATACCGATCCCAATGATAGGTAAGTTACTTTGACATATCTCGCAGTCTCCTTCATATGCGTTTTTATTTGTACAGACTTTTCTGAAGATTACATTCGGTATATCGAGGATATCTAGTTGCTTCAAAGTTCAAGCCAGGCATCAGTAAAACTGCCGATTTTCGATTGTACGGTTCAAGAAGACAGGGTGCTGAAATAATATACACAGTCAATCCAACACAATTGTCATCAATAAAATTGCTGATTTTCGATCACCATGTAATCAGTGTTTCATCTAGGCTTTTGATCTGCTTCAATAAAATGCTGTTGAACTTGAAACAATATACCACGCGTAAATTTTCCGTACGCTGATTTTGCATATGAAAGGCTGCCAGTTGAGAGTTTATACCGTACGGATACGTCCGATACGTTACAAAGTTCATTCCTTAGCCCGATACGGTTTCTGTATCACATTATACAAGTTAAGTTCCCAAAATTTTAAAATCCCCTCGAAAATTCCAGTGGAAGGGGACCAATCCCCCCACCCTGGTGTAGCATCCTAGATGAAACACTGTGTAATATGGTTCAGACTCTTTGCCAGCCTGCAGCCTTGCTTCACTTTCTTTTTCATCGACAGGCCTTAACTGGCTTATTGATAAGTTCGCTAATGTAAATTCTCGCTGGATTTTTAAAGCTACGTGAACCTTTTGTCTGCACTTTAGCACTGTAAATCATATATTTTCACATTTCAGTAACTTGTGTTTCTCATTCTTCTATCATTTCAGAGTTCATCTGTGACTGGTATGAAGGCTTCACGTTGAAAGAAAACTTCACAGTTTTACGCTATAAAAGTATAAAAACGAGCGACTAATTTAGAGCGTAGCCCTACATGTAGCATTGTGTCGTTTCAGCATGGAAATCCCATGGTTTTAGTGATTAAACAGAATTTGTAAACATGTTTGCTGCGAAGTGATTTTACATAAATGATAAAGTAACACTTTTATTTCCCATGGTCCATCTGGGTGAATTGTTTAATTACACCCTCGCGATTCTTCTTTCTCATTAAATGCCAAAACAAATGTATATTGCTTGTTGTATAGTTTATATAGAGGATCTCAATTTCATTACTTCTATTTGTTCAAAGCATGCAGATGTTACTTTTATTAATTCTATACATCAGAATAACTTTTATTGGAATTGATGAGTACTGGAAATATTTGAATAAACTACAAGAACTTTGATCTATTTTACAATGCTGAGATTAACTCTTCACAATGTTTCCAAAGAACTTTGATTCATTATGCAATATTGAGATAAACATCTCACAATTTCTCCAAAGTCAGTTGTTCATGACAGTAAACTTGGACTAGTTTGTACTAGTTTTGATATAACATTATGAGCTGTCATGTGTATGTCATTGATCTTTGACTTTTTTCCTTTGTTGTATTCAATGCAATTTTTCCCATAACCTTTAGTAATAAATAAGTGTTTCTTCATCCTACATCAGGTGTTATCTTTTTTTACTCACGTGTGAGCTAGTTCACTGGTATGGTAACTTTGATGAGCTGTGTCACATTTATCTAACAGGGTGACGAGGATCTCCAGCTGGTTGTGTTGTATTGTTGTGAGCCATTGAAGTGAGCATGACATGAGGTAGAAATAAATATATTTTTGTGTGTACAAATTAAATATGACCCATTACATGTAGTATGATATGGTGAATGAGCTATACCCATTTTGAGCTGTTATATGTCTGCAAGTGGTCTAATATGAGCTGCTGTATGTCTGCAGGTCAAAAGTAATGGGCTGAAAGTTGTCTGCAATGAGCTGTGGCATGTCTGCAGGTCAAAAGTCATGGGCTGAAAGTTGTCTGCTATGAGCTGCTGTATTTCTGCAGGTCAAAAGTCACGGGCTGCATTTGAGCTGTCATGTGTATGTCATTGATCTGCATACATGCCCCATGAGCTGCAATTTGCAGCTCAAAGCTAATTATATATGCACAAAATCAGACCATTTGCAGATATCTGCAAGTGATCTGCTACAGCTGAGCTGTGAAGATCTGCAACAGCCATCTGGCAGGTCTGCAGGTTTGGTAAGGGTTACAGCAACGTTCGGGCATATTACTTCAATTCGTTCAAAAGCACCGGTTCTTTTATCTTTACATCGACGCCTCACTAGCGCTCGATTGTGTCTTCGTGCAGAGACTGCCGTGCTCATAAATTTCACCACTTTTGTGTCTTTCCAGGCACATACTGTCATTGCGCCGTCTTGAAATACTGAGAAACTACCACGTGGCCATCGCTCTTCGTCATCCGCATCAGGCGGTATGACTTGTGGATCATTGGGTAAACCTAAGGTGTACGTTCTGCAGGTTCCCTTGGCAGCAATATTATGCACGTAGAGATGGTCAACAACGGGCAGAAGTGTAATATGAGTCCATAATGACATGATGTCCTAACTCATAGTAAGGTCGAATCAGCCGGGAAACAACTTTCCCAGGTCTATTTCCCCTGAAAACGCTGAGGTCGTCTGCAGCATCGGGATTAAGCGGGTGATGACATTTATCAGCGACGGTTGATGGACTTCGTCGTTGAAAATGTGACAAGTGGCGGACTCACTGAGAGTGTAAACTCTCATTCCACATTTGTGCGGTTTTGCTGGATTGTAGAGAACATTCTTTGTGCGGCCCCGGTAGGGGTTGACTCCTTCGTCGATCGCCAGCTCGCACATCAGGCTCCTGTGCATTTTGCTGTTTGCATTCACTCGATCAATGACATTTCGTATTTTCAACATTCTATCCCGTTTCTCACTTATATTTTGGGCTGTATACATGGCTGTGTTACGAGCACAGTACGGCTGTGCGCTGTAGTATAAATATCGCATCAGTAGCTTGAAGCGATCACGGAAAAAAGTTCTCTTGACGAAATTATGACCGAAGCAAACATGGTCCGACAATACAGCTGGATTTCAGGCTGCCGGCAAATTCCGAATAGCACCATCACTCCAATGAATGCTAACCGTCGTCGGTGTCCAGGCTGATCTTTGCCGTTCACTCGCATGTGCCCTTCTCCTCTGTCTAGCGTAACGATTAGTGCATCGGGTAATGAATCTTATTAGATCCTCGTCGAATATTTGCAAAAACCATTCGACTTCAGAAGCATCGTCTGGCAGCGGGTTGATAAGCCCCGGCTCTGGACCAATTAATTCTGGTAAAAGATCAAAATTACCAGTTCGTAGGTCTGTGTATGGTCTGTTCATGGTACCACCAGGAATACTCATTTGGTAGTATTCCTGTCTACGCTCTATTTCTCACTGCCTGTAATATACAAGTGAGAGAAAGAGATGAGCTTTACGAACCAATGTTTGACGACAGCGGCAACAGATGTGCCGTCTAAAATTTCTCATGTTTGCATACAGTGTAAACACTTTGAGGTCACACTAACGGGTGCACATTTCCCAGGCAGAGAAACAGTAAACACCGCCGATGACAAATAACATTCACTCGCACTTCATTTTTCATATGTATTTCATGATTCTATTCAGATAATAAATTCATGAAATGCATTTTTTCTTTCATATGTAAATAACGAACACCCCAGGTTGCTACACATTGAGGCATTTTCTCACTTTGCCCAATATTTCATGGATCGTTCTCGAGAGAACAGATCGTCTGGTTATTGATAAAAACCAGATGTTCACGTGAACCGACGGCTGAGCGAGGTCGTGCAAACCTTAGTAGAAAGGAAGCAGTCACCACAGTGCTAATATAACATCATGTATAATAAGACCGTATTACCATTTTACATTCTCTTGTAACCTTACCCATGAGGTAGTCCCAAGGCATTAGTTTTACCTGCATGCTGATACCATGCCATGAGCTCACTTTCAACCTGGTAGTGTTTGATCACTGCAACTCAACAATATCGCCCATTTAATCAGTGAAACTCCGGCGTCCCTAACTTTGTCGGTATAATAATTCTTTTTGACCGGAATT
This sequence comes from Ptychodera flava, assembly GCF_041260155.1. Taxonomy (NCBI): domain Eukaryota; kingdom Metazoa; phylum Hemichordata; class Enteropneusta; family Ptychoderidae; genus Ptychodera; species Ptychodera flava. The sequence continues at coordinate 3,045,450 of NW_027248279.1, forward strand.
TATGTGGCTTTTTGTGGTTTATGTGAAAACAGCTCATCCCAGGCCCGTTGATTGATTCCCAACTGTGATTGCCTCCAATATCATCAGGATAAGGAAGGGAGGCAGTTGAGGAACTTGAAGGGTTCCAGTGATCTCTTTCCCTTCTATGTTGCAGAAGGCAATGCTCTTGCTAATTTGAAGGAGCATCTGTGTTTCATCACTCGCTGGCAGCCAGTACAGGAAGTGGTCATTTTTCTGTGGGCCTTCTTGCTGGAAGACCCGGATGTGTCCTCCAGGATTGTGGCCAGGCCTTATGTCACCTTATAGTAGCACACCATTGAAGAGCCCAGGCTCTGTGGCTAGAGCATCTGCAGCACAACCCAAAGGTCTATGGGCTCCCATCCTGTGTGGTTTTTGTGAAGTCCCACACTTGGATCTACTTGCCAGCAATGTGTCCCATGTTTTCGACAGGGCTGCTTATTCCGTACTCAAACCTGCAATCCATACATGTTGTAATGCCACCGCCCTTCCACAACCTGGCTCAGTGAATGAAGCAATACTCGTCCCTACAGATCTGGCTGCACGTAATGACAGATCCTAATTGTAACCACCTGCACTCGTCTTGTCTTGTATCTTACCAGATATATCTCTAGAGGGTACAAGTCTAATAGTGTGTCCTAGTAAATGGAGCAGCGTTGACTTGGTGCCAGATAACATCCGGTGTGTGCCTTAAGGTTCCATTCTTGGGCCCTTGTTATTTACATTATACATAAACGACTTGCCGATGACTGTATCTGTCCAGTCATTGCTGTTTGTAAACGATGCCAAATTTTTCAGTTGATATCAAACACTTACACAAGTCTGTAGATAAACTTGTGCAGAGGTCATAAACTTTGCGCTTTGATTTAAATGCTGGTAAATGTAAGCTGCTTATCATAACCTTAAAAAGAAGCCCATTATGTTTAATTACCATGTGGATTATTTTTTGCTTGATCGTCTTTCTCACATTAAGGATTTGGTACCATTTTTGTTTCCAAACTCACTTTTGTTCATGACATTTACTCTATTGTAGGTAAAGTCAATCGCTTAATTGGTCTAATTTAAACGCAATCACAATTTGATCACCTAAGATGCTGTCCTTCGACATCTGTTTTTTACTATAGCGCATGCAATTTTTGGAATATAATACAGTCATTTTCAAGTCGATTTCTGAAAGTCAGGCAAACCTTATAGAGTCAATTCAGAAACGTTTTCTTAAATATTTAGATTATAAGCGGGGATGTCACAGTGACTCTTCATCTTGGTGTTATTGTGACTATAAATTACTCTGTGATCTATTTAAGGTATAGATACACCTTAGAGGGTACTCATTTTAAACTCAATTTTTCTCAATAAATTTTCACTTTTAGACCCTACACATTAATATTTTCTTTTAGCCCTATATCTCAACACCAGATATGAACTGAATGGCCTCGCGTGCACATTTTGTAAAGTACTTCTTGGGGTATTGGCTTTTATGAAGAAGGAAAATGTGTCAATAGATGACAAAATTTGTTCCCGAATTTCTCAAAATCATCTGTGCCGCGCCGTGTAGCAGCAAAATGAGTTCGTGACCTTTGAAGTACGCGTTTCAAAAAATAAATACCCATGGGAACCTGCTCACCACGCCACGCAACTCATGTACAGCTGACTATGGTGCACTTGTCAAGCGATGGTCGATGATTCTGGTTATTGCCTATATTGTCAAGTTCAATGCCTAATTTACGGAAACACGAACTCTGTCTAGTGTATTCGAAGCTCTGCGTACAGGTTGTGCACACGGCCTCTACCACGTGGTGTCCTGTGGACAGTGTGGTACAAGCCGTCGGCCTACCACCGTACCGCCGGGAAACGCAGACCTATTGTACGCAGGAGCTAGCCTACTGCTGCTGATTTAACATCAATGCCAACATGGAAATCTCATGAAAAATTTGTCATTGTTGGTTCTGTAGCTAATACAATCTTGAAAAGCAACTTAAAAGACACAGACTGTCAATACGTCGCCATAATATTATGCTGATCTCAGCGGAACCATGCCGGAATATAAATTCGCTGACACACACACAAGATTGAAAAGTGTCACTCTACATCTCATTCTCAGAGAAAAATGCATTGATCAAATATTATGACGCTTATCTTCGATAATCTAGCATTTGGTTCGCTATGTCCAGAGTAACCCACACGATTCTTAAAGTCAAACGTCGACACGACGACATCAACAGTCAAAACTCAAGATTAGCGATCAGCGCGGCCGAGTGACTGAATTCAGAAATCACTTTGTGTAAAATGTTTTAGTAATAGCGCCCTCAAACATACTTATTTAGCCTCCCCATAGACTTATACAGGCCACAAATTTTCTTTTACTCATAACTTGATAAATTCGCAAAGCACAACCACCAAAAACTAATCAGTTCTTGCAAATTTGAAGAACAAATTGTGTGCGAAATGTGATCGGAATCTGCCAAGCCGTTTTTGAGATATCGTGCTAACAGACAGACAGACAGACACACACACAGAAACGCCTAAACCATAACCTCGCTGCGCGCATGCGCACGCGAGGTAAAAATGAAAAACATGTTTATTTTCCAAAATCACTGTGCCTGTGTCCATTTCTCTCAAAAACATACTTTTTTGAGTTTTTCACCTAAAACAAATTAGGTGTGCAAGGACTTTGCCGACTTGAGATCTTTGAACAGAAATCAATAATTGAGTACTCTGGGGAAAACCCTAACCGACGCGAGTGGTACTGTGGTGTACAGCGTTAGCGTAGACTAGTACTCCATAGCTTAGTTGACAATGGACCCAGTGCCGAACGTTCGATGTTCGGAAGCTGAATTTAGGTGGACGACCGGAATTCAAACTTTTACTTTTTTGAGGACATGTTTTTTTCGATATATCATGATCGGCGCGCAGTCGCCACGTCAAATATAGACCGTTGGCATTAAAAATGTGTGTAATGTGTTTTAAAAATTTTACCAAGTGGGAGTGCCACTTTAAAATTCAACCTGTGTTCTTACGTAGGAAACTATTGATTGTACGTTTGTGCGTAAATGACTTTTATCTTCTTATGACTCTACAGATTGCACAGGTTTTTATGGCCTATGCGTATGAAATACTCTGCTAGACATTGACCTCTATTACACATCCCTTACTGTAAAGTTGATGATACAAAAATGGCCTGATTGGACGTACGTCACGATTTTTTTAATCATTTGATTGATAAGGTTTGTGATGTCGATATTTTTGAAGAATCTCATTCAACTGTTAAAAGATATGTTCATTTGTTTTTGTCATTGTTGGATGTTAAGGTGAAGTACTACAAATTACATCAAAATTAAGTTGTGGTGTTAATTTCTTGAAACTTTGCACAAATATTCTTGGAAGTTGTGCCAGTGCAAAAATGAAATAAAAATGGGGTCACCACGCTAGTTTTCTTGGAAACGGACGTTAAAATAGCATCGTTAGAAATAAATAAAAATGATATATTCACTTAAACTAAAGAAAGTAATTATGAAAAGCTTAGCAAATGAGTTATTTTTAATTATATCAAGACTTAAGATCCAAATCTATCGAATGTATAGTTTTCATGATGTTTGTAAAGAAATTTTTACATAAGTATCGATTACAAAATGACGATATCGAAATTATATCACTACATAATTTTCGAACTTTCTTCCTGTCGCTTTGAATGGTGTCATTTTGACCAAGCTTGGCGATTAAAATTCTGACATAATACCATTTTGTTTACACTTTTAATAAAAGGGTGTCACCACGCTTACTTTTTACAATATCTCCAAGTGATGGGTAATAAGCGCCATGTAAATGGGAGAGAAGTGTTAATTTTGTCGCTTAATATTGAATAAAAACCAGCTTCCTAGGGGGTTAAAATATGATAAGGTTATAGGTCACATGTATTTCTAAGATACTGGGTCAAAAATTAGGTAAAAGCTTAATTTTAACAATGACAGGTGATGTTAAATACATGCGCAACAAAATAACCCATTTGCCGCAGGCTAAAGTTAAATCGGCGCAGAAACGTTCTAAAGCGTGTGCGCGTCCGAATTCGTAGCACTTTACCTTAAAAGTATTTTTTTGTTTGTTTAAATGTTAGTGTATTTATCCTTTCATTTTATTTTCTTATCTTTAAGTGGCTGCCTGATAACATTGTTGATGTGTAGATATTTTTAGATATAAAATATTTAAAAAAATTAAACGGATATGTGCCAAGCACACTTTCCTGCAGATAGAAAATACGAGTGATTCCGAACAATGTCCTGCCGGCCATCCGTTTGCACTCATTTTCGAGTTAGGCAACAGTGTTCATGTCCGCATTCACCTTGTCAAAGTTAGGCAACAGTGTTCATGTCGCTGCCCATCCTACACATGTGTGTTGAGTTTGTTCGTAGCTCAGAAATCCTGTGTTAGGGGCAGTCCAATATCTATGTATTTTGCAAACCGGTTTAATCCTATTAGGGAGGGGCACTCCTTTTGTTGGGCATGAAAGTAACACACTCATGGGTAAACATCATTTTTGATTGGCTAACTCCATTTGCCAAATCGCATGGTCCATTCGCTCTCCCTGCTGCTAGTTTCCCAGACTCAGAATTTGACATATATGTTCCCATGGGCGCTATTTATACTGAATTAAGGGTTTAAGTCATTAAATATGATGTTATTAAACATTTCATTGTGATCGAGATCGACCGTCACTGCAGCGTACCTACACAATGCTAAAGCTGGAATTTTCCATAATTCTGTCATTTTTACAGTGTTTCTAGTTCTGCTTTTAAACTTTCCCACTGTCAAAATTGAACAAAAAACTGCACTAGTATCCATGGAGACTGAACTGCACTACGTCTCTGGCTGTCCTTTTTGATTCATGCATTCCATGTCATGCACATCGCCAAGCTGAATGGCCAGCCATATTTTTCTTTTCGAAAGGGATATTATAACTAGAAAAAAAGCAAATCACCTGTCACTACACCACGCGCTTGGGTCACCCTCATATATACATGTATGATCGACGTCTTTGATTGCTGTATTTTGTGCGTGGTTTCCAAGCAGCCAGTAGCTTTTTTCAGAGCAGATAATGCTTCGAAATGCATAATTTACACAATTACATAGTATAGAGAACACACAATAATGCACACATCAATTTATCGCCTAGCCAAAAGAGCTCGAGGTCTGAATTTTGGTACGCGGAGAAAGCTGTTGTTTTGTAGTCTTCTATGGGCTCAAATCCGATAACAAAGCTACTGAATTCGGCATATATACAACTACCAAATTTGCGATAAAAACGAAAATAAACAAAGAGGAAAAGAAACATTTTGTCTTTGCAATTTAATGTTTATCAAAGTATGCATTTGCTTTTTGCATTTCATAACCATAATGTGGCTATGGTGCTACAGGTATACACATAAGAAATTAACGTTCAATATTCGTAACACCAGTGAACACTCAGGATTTACCATTGCCTTCTGCATAGTTTACACATTAGCAGACTCCTTTCCTCATGTGCAAAGATTTATTAGTTGCTTGATAGCATTATTTTGTGGATTTTAGTATATTAAATTGCTATGGTTTTGTGAAATGTTTCTTTGACGTAGCAAAATGGTTCTTTTATGAGCAAATAGTGCTATTAGGAGACGACAACAGTGATTGTCATCATTTTTACCCAGAAGAAAGGGGAAAATTAGCCTTAGTGACCGCAATAATCAATGTCACTGAATTATTATTATTATTATTATTATTATTATTATTATTATTATTACAAGTTTAGGGGCTATAAGTATTATATAGAATCTAATAACAGTTCATTGAAGCTGTGTAGGAATTCTGAAAAAGAAGTGTTGTATATTTTAATTTTGTCAATAGGGGTGACTTCCAATTGTTTACGTGCAGCGCAGAATTATGCATTATACTGTACGGAGAGAGGGGGATATCATTAAGCCAAGGGGTAATTAAATGCTTGTCGGAAAAGTGACACTAAGCAGTTTACGCGATACCAGCAGGCCTAGACTTTTAACTTTTGTGCGAACTTTACGGATACACATTCAATCGGTTCAATTTAATTTTGTTTTTAGTTTTCTTCCATCAAAAGTCACGACTATGAAAAAGATTTCGATATAATTAACAATCTCTCTCTCTCTCTCTCTCTCTCCTCTCTCTCTCTCTCTCTCTCTCTCTCTGCAGTGCTATGCTGCGACCACCGAACGAATATTCCCCATCCCAACCCCAACTCTAACATAACGTATCCTGTACTAATTCTTTCATAAACGTATCAATGTACCAATGTAAATGGATTCATTCTGTTGTATAATTTAAAACTTATTCAGACTTACTTCGTAAGCGTCATATTGGCATTGCAGAATAGACATTTTTCTGCATTCGCATGTTTCGCCCTGGCAGTGTAATCTGGCAGAGACCCTGCGATTCGCGTTCTTCTCTGTCGGAACACGCGCGCGCCCTTCAGAGATGCGACGCGAATCCCAGAGCATGCGCTATTGCAGTATTGGGAGTGCGTGGCGTGACATTAGAACGTCTCCGATCTCGCGCTATCGTGTCGTTGGAATGTTGACAGAAACTGGAATTACTGCAGAGAATACTTTTCAGGATATCACATGTGAGTGCCTAAGGTATCAAGAAGGACGTTTAGGAAATCCTTTCAGAAAGTTCACGCCGCCTGTAGCCATTTTGTTGAGTATAAGCTTATAAGCTTAGGTAACTCAGCACTGCAGCGTATACAGTATTTCTACTGATGGTACTGTACATATTGCCGGAAGATATGCGATAGAATTTTGCGTTTCACGTCGTTCAATCATTCAGATGGAAATGCCGCCTTCTCCAAACTTTGAAAAAACAGGGTGAAAGACTTTGGAATGCTACACTACAGTTTTCGAGAACTCATGGACCGTGGTTTTATTCAACAATCGAGAGGGCTAGGGTGAGTCGAACTTTTTCCTATGTCCATGTAGCACTTGTGCAAAAATATGCGAATCCACAGCCTTTGGCGAATCAATAAATGCGTTTTTCACCAAGCTGAAAGGTTGAAAGATGCGTCCGTCACTTTGGGACGAGCTAGATAAATGCAGTCAACCAGGCTGGGCACAAAAATTTGCCATAATATGACTTTGTTCTGGAAATTACGAAGACAACCGGCCGTGCGGTGGAACTTTGCAACAAAGTTTCAATATCTGAACTGGCATACTTGAATGACAGACACAGGAAACGATGGCCAATAAAACGCATTCTCGTAGCATTTTGATAATAATGTATCAATCACAATGACACAGAAATTATGCCTCCTCCTGACAGAAGGGCCATGGCCTATTTGTAGCCCTGCTACACTATGTCTAAGTGCTGAAAAGGCCATGTTGTTGTCAGGTTGTCATGGTGACTTTTAAAATTTGCATACAACTCTGAGGGTTGAACGGTTTGTTAATGGGTCACAAAACTTTGGAGTCCCACTGTCGTCCATTATACCTGTTTCCTTGGGTATCAAAGGTGTGCAAGTATACACATCAAAAGACTAGAAAATTCACTTCATAGGCAGAATCTTGAAAAATAGCCTTTTTTTGTCTGGTTAACGAAAAAAATACCCTGATCTAAAATATGCATGGGCTACAATCCACTGTCACTGGCTACTAACTTCAGAAAATGGTAGCCAAGTGGACTACCAGGGAAAAAAGTTAATTTCGAGCCCTGGGCAGTATTAAACATGAAACATTTAACTTGTAATATTTCCCCCTTGTCTTGGCCTGCTGGGTTTAAAAAAATGTTTAAAGGTATACAGGCACCATGTTCAAATTTAGCCGTTGCTACCATGGAAAGGGGAGATCTAGCTAATCATAAAGTTTATGGCCAGGCCAGGTCACACAAAAAATAATGCACCACAACATGGTCATAATTTACTTTACTTAAACAATCAGAAATAATTTGTCTTCATTATTCCATTCCTGGAATGAGGCAAAGAAATCAAAATAAATTATTATAACATGAATATTAATACGTTGTTCATTATAATATATAAAATAAATAAGCACCAGTGAATTATGTTTAAATAAAAAAAACTGTGCGCTACTGTAACTGCCTGTGATAAATAATGGTACACTGGGTGATAAGGGGAATTGGGTTCATAAAATTAATTGAGATACTAGTAGAATTAATTTTAAGCACATAAAATTAATTTGAAGGCATAAACATAATTCGATGCATAATGAGTTAGTACTGTACTATATAACACTTAGCCTATTTGGGATGACTGCATTAAACAAAATAAAAAAACTTCAAAAATTATTTCTGGTCTATATAAAATTAATTCTAACACACTAAAATTAATGGAAAATATAATTTTGACCAGAATGGCCCCAATATACATTATGTTTACTATTCATCCTAGAATGAAGGCAAAGAAATTACAATTATTATTATAGAACAAATTTCTAAGTTAGTACTTAGAAATCCATTAAATAAATAAAAACAGTGAATTATGTTTTAGCATAGATCCTCTCGAGGGTCTATAGTTTAAAAAAAAAAACTGTGGTTCCAAATGGTTACCAAGGCAACATAAAACAAAATGAACATTGAGTTCATGCTGTGATAAATACACTAAGGAGAGCATTTGCATATTAACTGGGATTACTTTTAATGGAATTTGGAAAACAAATTTGAAATTTTAAAATGCAAATAGGTTACTATGGAAACACAGGGCAGTAAAAATTGATATCATATTTTGTCTTTCTAACCAAAATAACCCTTTGGTATAATATTTCTGTTGATTACTGGATTTTTACACTGGATATTTGGTCTTTCTAACCCAAAATATCACTTTGATATTACACATTCTGTTGATTACTGGATTTTAGGTGAAATCTTTAAAAACTGGTAATTTTTACTCCTGAATGGTTGCCATGGAAACATCTCACATTAAAATGAGTGTGATATTTTTTGGTGTGCAAACCAGAAAAACCCTTATGATCAAATTTTTACATCAATCAATCGTTCTTTAATAGGAATTAGGGAAAAAGTAACATTTTCAATCCCAAAATAGTTACCATGGCAACTCGAAACATTAAAATAATTCTGGTTTTGTGTTCTCTGACCCGAACTTCCCACTAGATAATTTTCATATAAAATCAAAGTAACTTTTCATGGGATATTAGAAAAACTGAAATTTTCAACCCCTAAAATGGTTACCATGAAAACATGGGGCAGTGAAATCGATATCATATTTGGTCTTTTCGACCTAAAATACCCTTATAGTGAAAATTTCACGGAAATTGAACCTATTATTATTCGCGTTATTATTTCTATATAATACTTATATTAATTATTACAAGTTTAGGGGCTATAACGTATTATATAGAAACAAGTCATCGTTGATGACACAGTCCCCACTTGTTAATGGGTGCTTTGATTACAGGTCCTCAGAGAGGATAGAGTCCTCTTCATTAGGTCTGTGATAAAAATACTTTTGAATAAATTCGCTTGATACATGTCTGAGTTGTAGTTCAGGACATGAAAAAATCGTAATAAAATGGCCACATGGTGGCCATAATGGATCGAATCACAAAACAAATCAATGTGCATATGTATGACATACGGAGGTCAATGTCCTTGTACCAACTTTGATTAAATTTGGTTGAAATATGCCTGAGTTATGGCTTTGTACATGAAAAAATCATAACAAAATGGCCGCACAGCAGCCATATTGGATCGTATCACAAAACAAATTTACATGCATATGTATGATATTGGTCAATCTCCTTGTACCAACTTTGAATAAATTTGCTTGATACATGTCTGAGTTATGGTTCTGGACATGAAAAAACGTAATAAAATGGCCACACGGCGGCCATATTGGATCGTATCACAAAACAACTCAATGTGCATGTGTATGACATAGGTTGATGTCTTTGTACCAACTTTGAATAAAATTGGTTGAGATATGCCTGAGTTATGGCTCTGTACATGAAAAAATCGTAACAAAATGGCCGCACGGCGGCCATATTGGATCGTATCACAAAAAAATTGATGTGCATAGCTATGACATTGGTCAATGTCCTTGTACCAACTTTGAATAAAATCTGTAGAAACGTGCCTGAGTTATGGCTCTGTACATGAAAAATCGTAATAAAATGGCCGCCTGGCGGCCATATTGGATCGTATCACAAAACAAATTAATGTGCATATGTATGACATAGGTCAATGTCCTTGTACCAAGTTTGAATATAATCGGTTGAGATATGCCTGAGTTATGGCTCTGTACATGAAAAAATCGTAACAAAATGGCCGCATGGCGGCCATATTGGATCGTATCACAGAAGAATTGACGTGCATATCTATGACATTGGTCAATGTCCTTGTACCAACTTTGAATAAAATCAATTGAAACATGCCTGAATTATGGCTCTGTACATGAAAAAATCGTAATAAAATGGCCGCCTGGCAGCCATATTGGATCGTATCACAAAACAAATCGACGTGCATCTGTATGACATATGAAGTAATCCTTGTACCAAGTTTGAATGAAATCGCTTAGGGCATCTCTGAGATATCTGCGTGAACGGACGGACGCACGCACGCACGCACGGACACGACCAAACCTATAAGTCCCCCCGGACGGTGTCCGTGGGGACTAATAACAGTTCATTGAAGCTGTGTTGGAATTCTGAAAAAGAGGTGTTGTTTATTTTAATTTTTTCAATGGGGTGACTTCCAATTGTACGTGCAGCGCAGAATTATGCGTCATACTGTTCGGAGAGAGGGGGATATCATTAAAGGCGGAGCCTCCCTTTAAAAGGACGCCAAGGTATGGCGGCGTTCATTGTGTAAGTGGACACGAAACAGGCAACAAGTGGGCACACGCTCCAGAAAATGCCTCTTTTTAGTTTTCCCCGCCGCAAACACACAGACAGACTGCCAAGCGGTCAGCGTGAAGTTGCTGCCGATCGAACTTTGTGGTTATATTCAAAGTCAAACGCGACTGAAAGACGATTTTTTAGGAAATTCGAGCGTTTGTGGTTGGGAATCAATGGCCGTTGGCGATTCGAACCGACTGTCAATCAAAAGCTTGCATAAACTCTGTTTGCAGGATTAGCAAAATGTGACAAAAGGTTGAGATCAGTTTGTGTAATTAATGTAATAGAAATCAAACATCGTACTGGCCAAGTGTTTGACTGGGAGGAGAACTCCACTAATGCGAGAACCTGGGATTGAAAAGTGCAGCTTTAACATAAGGGCTAATGCTTGTCGGGAAAGTGACATTAAGCAGTTTAAGCGATACCAGCAGGCCTAGACTTTTTTCACTTTTGTGCGAACTTTATGGATACACGTTCAATCAGTTCAATTTAATTAGTTTTAGTTTTCATCCATCTAAACTCACGACAGTGAAAAGATTTCCACATACATAACACACTCTCTCTCTCTCTCTCTCTCTCTCTCTCTCTCTCCTCTCTCTCTCTCTCTCTCTCTCTCTCTCTCTCTCTCTCTCTCTCTCTCTGCAGTGAAATTTCTTTTCTGCGATCACCGAACCTCGTAAGCGTCAAATTGGCATTGCAGAATAAACATTTTTTTGCATCTCCCTTGTTTCGCCCTGCCAGAGTAGTCTAGGCAGAGATCCTGCGATTTGCGTTCCTCACTGTTGGAACACGCGCAATTCACACGCGCACGCCCTTCAGAGAGCATGCGCAATGGAGTCTTTGTGCGCGTGTCAGTAATGCTAGTGCTATCGTCTCGTTGAACAGTTGAATATTGACAGAAACTGGAATTACTGCAGAGAATACTTTTCAGGATATCACATGTGAGTGTTAAGGTACCAAGTAGGACGTTTATGAAAACCCTTTCAGAAAGTTCACGCCGCCTGTGGCCATTTTGTGGAGTATAAGCTTATAAGCTTACGTAACTGCAGCGTATTACTACTGTACATATTGCCGGAACATGTGCGATGGAATTTAGTGTTTCATGTCGTTCAATCATTCAGATAGAAATGCCGCCCTTCTCCAAACTTCGAAAAAACAGGGTGACAGACTTTGGAATGCTAACTCTTGTATACAATGACGTAATTTAATGAGAAGACATTTGTATTCGAGCACGGCTACAGTTTTGGATTCGAGAACTCTCATCATGGCGGATTCACTAAAACAGTCAGTTATATTCTCAACAATCCAGAAACAGAGGGTGAGTCGAATATTTTCCTATGTCCATGTAGCACTTATGCAAAAATAAGCGAATCCACAGGCCTTTGGCGAATCAATAAATGCGTTTTTCACCAAGCTGAAAGGTGGAAAGATTAATTATTTTTGTCGCATGTTAATAGTTTGATACAGTATGACTATCGCCTTTTACAATAAATACTGGCTATTCGGTTGTGCTTTGTGCTACAGGTCAAAATCTTATTCCCCAGGTTGATATACATATGTAGAGATTTTTATAGAAACAATTCCATAGCTATTTACATTTCTTTATCCCTTTTTGCGGTTTTGCGGTTTCCTGTTTTTTGTTAGCCGATTAGCCGGCACACGCCAAAACGACTAGTCTTTGCGGTTTTCTATAATTGTGAGTTGGCACACACGCCAATACGATTAGTCTATTGCGTTCGTATTTCTTGGCACGTTTAGTCTCACTGTTTACCTCCGGTTGGTTAGCAACCGCAGTTTAATTGACAGCCGATTCTTTATATTTAGGGTGAATTGTTGACAATAAGTGTTTCCTACGACGTTCGCACAAGTGAGGGCCCTATATACTATGTCAAGTAGCATGCAGTATTAAACGTGAAACATTTATCTTGTAATATTTCCCCCTTGTCTTGGCCTGCTGGCTTTAAAAAAAGTGTTTAAAGGTATACAGGCACCATGTTCAAATTTAGCCGTTGCTACCATGGAAAGGGATCTAGCTAATCATAGAGTTTATGGGGTCACGCCAGGTCACACTAAAATAATGCACCACTACATGGTCATAATTTTACTATAGTTAAACAATCAGAAATAATTTTTCTTCATTATTCTTCCTGGAATGAGGCAAAGAAATCATTAATTGTAAATCCATAAAATAAATAAGTACCAGTGAATCAAGTGTTAAAAAAACTGCGCTACTGTTACTGCTTGTGATAAATAATGGTGCATAAGGAGATAAGGGGAATTGGGTTCATAAAATTAATTTGAGATACTAATAGAATTAATTTTAGAACATTATATTAATTTGAGGGCATTAACTTGATTCGATGAATGCATAATAAGTTAGTAATATACTATATAACACTTATTTGAGATGACTGCATGAAACAAAATTAAAATGCTTAAAACATTATTTCTGGTCTATATAAAATTAATTCTAACACACTAAAATTAACTAAAAACATAATTTTGAAAACAATGGCCCAAATATACATTATCTTTATTATTATACACCTGCGTCTGCAATCTATGGAGTTTTCTTCGTACAGTGAATTTTGGTATCAGAGGACGCGACGCCGAGTCCAATAACTTTGACGCGGAATACAATAACATTTGGTGTTATTGGACGCTATTTGACCTTTGACCTCAAAACACCATTACGTACGTCAATGCCGGGAAATACTTCTAAACATTCGCTACTTCACAACGTAGTAGTGGTGAATCAAAAGCCTGTTAATTCGGGTGAAATTATGCTGCCAACCTACAATTTCAAACATGTACACTGCGCTGCGCTGGTTTGAAATTTCGTTCTGTGCGCTTAGCGTTCTCAGTTTGCTCGCGATCGCTCAGTGCAGTGCGGGACAGGCATCCCCAAAAAAGCTTTAATTTTGATTTTTTCGAGGTAATATTGGATTAAAAAAGGTGTATAAAAATAAAAATTATTCCCAAAATACCGGGATTTATGACCAATACATTTTAATAGGAATTAGGGAAAAAGTAACATTTTCAATGCCAAAATAGTTACCATGGCAACTTGAAACATTAAAATAAGTCTGGTTTTTGTGTTCTCTGACCCGAACTCCCCCACTAGATAATTTTCATATCAATCAAAGTAACTTTTCATGGGATATTAGAAAAATTGAAATTTTCAACCCCTAAAATGGTTACCATGGAAACATGGGGCAGTGAAATCGATATCATATTGGTCTTTATGACCAAAATACCCTTATGGTGAAATTTTCACGGAAATTGAACCTATTATTATTCGCATTATTATTTCTATATAATACTTATATTAATTATTATTATTACAAGTTTAGGGGCTATAAGTATTATATAGAAATCTAATAACAGTTCATTGAAGCTGTGGAATTCTTAAAAAGAGGTGATCGAATGCAGGCCCATCGTGGCAGTCGTGGGCGTGCACAAAATAAGGCACAGCAACTGTGGAGAGTCTATGCCAGTGTATTTGCTGCAAATATACCTTCACGCATGCGACTCGTTTGCCAGTGTAGTCTGCCAATATGAGCATGCGCAATTGAGTTTACTGCGCGTGAATGTGTAGTCTGTACACTACGTCTCGTGCTATAATCTTGTCGCTGAGCTTTGCATGTTGACAGAAACTGGAATTACTGCAGAGAATACTTTTCAGGACATCACAAGTGAGTCCCTAAGTTAACAAGTGGGACGTTTAGGAAATCCTTCAGAAAGTTCACGACGCCTGTGGCCATTTTGTGGAGTATAAGCTTATACGTACCTGGAGCGACGGTATAGGTATACAGTATTTCTACTGTACATATTGCCAGATAATATGCGATGGAATTTTGCGTTTCACGTCATTCAATCATTCAGATGGAAATGCCAGCCTTCTCCAAACTTTGAAAAAATCAGGGTTACAGACTTTGGAATGCTAACTCTTGTATAACAATGACGTAATTTAATGAGAAGACATTTGTATTCGAGCACGGCTACAGTTTTTGATTCGAGAACTCTCATCATGGCGGATTCACTGAAACAGTGAGTATTCAACAACATTTTCATATGTCCATGTAGCACATTGTGCAAAAATAAGCGAATCAACAGGCATTTGGCGAATCAATAAATGCGTTTTTCACCAAGCTGAAAGGTTGAAAGATGCGTCCGTCACTTTGGGACGAGCTAGATAAATGCAGTCAAACCTAGCTGGCATAGAAATTTGCCATAGTATTATAGAGACGATATAGTACGACCGGCCGTGCGGTGGAACTTTGCAACAAAGTTTCCATATCTGAACTGACGTACTTGAATGACAGGCACAGGTATGATGGCCAATAAAAATGCATTCTCGTTGCATTTTGATAATAATGTATCAATCACAATGACACGGAAATTATGCCCCCTCCCAACAGAAGGGCCATTGTCTATTTTTAGCCCTGCTACAGTGCTGAAAAGGCCATATTGTTGTCATGTTGTCATGACGACTTTTAAATTTGCATACAACTGTGAGAGTGAAACGGGTTGTTTATAGGTCACAAAACATTTGAATCCCACGTCGTCCATTACACCTGTTTCCTTGGGCATTAAAGGTGTGCAAGTATACACATTAAAAGACTAGAAAATTCACTTCATGGGCAGAACCTTGTAAAATAGCCCTTTCTTGTCTGGTTAACGAAAAAAGATACCCCTGATCTAAAATATGCATGGGCTACCAGCCAGTGTCACCGGGCTACCAACTTCAGACTATGGTTGCCCAAGTGGACTACCAGGGAAAAAAGTTAATTTCGAGCCCTAGGCAATATTAAACATGAAACATTTAACTTGTAATATTTCCCCTTGACTTGGCCTGCTGGGTTTAAAAAAATGTTTCAAGGTATACAGGGACCATGTTCAAATTTAGCCATTGCTACCATGGAAAGGGGAGATCTAGCTAATCATCAGAATCATAGAGTTTATGGGGTCACGCCAGGTCACACAAAAAATAATGCACCACTACATGGCCATAATTTTACTTTAGTTAAACAATCAGAAATAATTTGTCTTCATTATTCTTCCTGGAATGAGGCAAAGAAATCAAAATAAATTATTATAAAATGAACATTATTATACGTCGCTAATTATAAATCCATAAAATTAATAAGTACCAGTGAATTATGTTTTAAATAAAACAAAAAAAAACTGTACGACACTGTTACTGTTCCTGATAAATAATGGTACATTGGGTGATTAGGGGAAATGGGTTCATAAAATTAATTTGAGATTCAAGTAGAATTAATTTTAGCACGTAAAATTAATTTGAAGGCATAAAATTAATTTGATGAATGCATAATAAGTTGGTACTATACTCTATAACACTTATTTGGGATGACTGCATGAAACAAAATTTAAAAATGTTTGAAATTATTTCTGGTCCATATAAAATTAATTCAAACACACTAAAATAAACGGAAACAAATTTTGATAACAATGGCCCCAATGTACATTATCTTAATTATTCTTCCTAGAATGAAGGCAAAGAAATTACAATTATTATTATATTATTATAGAACAAACGTTAAAAGTTGTTACTTAGAAATCCATAAAATAAATAAAAAACAGTGAATTATGTTTTAACATAGACCCTTTCAAGGGTCTATTGTTTTAAATAAAAAAGCTGTGGTTCCCAAATAGGTTACCATGGCAACATAAAACAAAAATGAACATTGAGTTCATGCTGTGATAAATACACTTAGGAGAGCATTTGCATAGTTACTGGGATTACTTTTAATGGAATTTTGAAAAAAAATTGAAATTTTAAAACGCAAATAGGTTACTATGGAAACACAGGGCAGTAAAAATGGATATCATATTTTGTCTTTCTAATCTAAAATAACCCTTTGGTATAATATTTCTGTTGATTAATGGATTTTTACACTGGATATTTGGTCTTTCTAACCCAAAATATCCCTTTGATATAACACATTCTGTTGATTACTGGATTTTAGGTGGAATCTTTGAAAAACTGGTAATTTGTACTCCTGAATGGTTGCCATGGAAACATCTCACATTAAAATGAGTGTGATTTTTTTGGTGTGCTAACCAGAAAAACCCTTATTATCAATTTTTTACACCAATCAATAGTTCTTTAATAGGAATTAGGGAAAAAGTAACATTTTTAATCCCAAACTGGTTACCATGGCAACTCGAAACATTAAAATAAGTCTGGTGTTTTGTGTTGTCTGACCCAAACTCCCCCACTAGATAATTTTCATAACAATCAAAGTAAATTTTCATGGGATATTAGAAAAACTGAAATTTTCAACCCCTAAAATGGTTACCATGGAAACATGGGGCAGTAAAATCGATATCATATTTTGTCTGTTCGATCCAAAATACTCTTCTGGTGAAATTTTCATGGAAATTGAACATATTATTATTCGTGTTATTATTTCTATATAATACTTATATTAATTATTATTATTATTATTAGTTGATGGTAACCTTATTTCCTCCTACATTATTCAGCACTTACTCCATTCCCATCTTTACTTCCCAAAAAGAACACCAGTCCAAAAGAAGCCACTGTCACAAGTATTGATTGCTGATATAAGAAGTAAAAGACTAGAATTATCATGTAAACGTAGGAGTTACCTAAGTATACATGTGTCTCCGTCCATCTGCGTGTAACATTGTATAACTAAAACTATGACTTACCCCTGACATGCTTTACATATAATATGAGAAACGGTATGCTTATAATAACCGCAATGCCGATTGCAATGATGACCAACTTATTTTGAGTACTCAAGCCTGAAAAAAGAAGAAAGAAAAGGGTATGATAAATCACGTTCCCTTCCTAGCATTTTCAGAAATAAAATAATAATAATAATAATAATAATAATAATAATAATAATAATAATACCTTCACCTTAACATCATGCAAGATTCAGAATAAAACACTATTTAATGTATTACAAAAAGATTTTCTTCTACCAATGTGAATTAGTAAACAGACATGTTTCAAACAAATCACTTGTCCTTCATCAATGTCAACATTTTATCTAAAAGAAAGATCCAAAGGGAGGCATTTAAACAGTTCCAGAGGTGGGAAAAAAATTCGGGGTCAAAGTCAAGCACCTCCAAATCGACACAAAACAGCCAAATGGCCCTCACCCTGCAACGCACTCACAGCAAAGTTAGTGATCGCTACGTTGATGGTACCCGTGAAAGAATAAGGAATACACTACAAAAGTAAGAATGTCACATACTTAAAAGTAGCAACATGCTTAGATATATCTTGGTCTAACCCAAACATTAAAAACCACATATGAACTGTAAATGCTCACGTGTTTCTTTATTTATTGCAGTTAATATGTGTAAATTTGAACCTTTGCCACATGTTTGCAACTTCATTGAAAGTATTATGATCAACATAATACACAATATTCACCACAGATTAACTCATTAACTCTATTAACTCATTAAGTATTCAAAATATTTAATTAGCTGAAATAAAAATAATTAATTTCTTTGACTGCTATCATTGTATCACCACTTTATATAGCAAGTGTAATTGCCTTTGGTCAAGTCCTTCAAACTATATATTCCAAACTTTGAAAGCTCATTAGATATGCAAACTATAAATTAGCTGACATGAAAACTTAAGTGTGAAATGACTTCCAATATTGGTATAACCTGGTATAATCATCAATGTACATAGCATGTTATGCCAACTTTGATCAAATAAATCCAAGTATATATCCCTAATTAGGAAAGTTAATTAAATACACACATTAGGAATTGGCTGAAGCAAAAATGCTTAATGCCTTTCAATAATGTTAGCCTACATAATAGTATCTTTAATGTACATAGCAAGTTTCATCAATTTTGGTCATGTAAATTCAAATATATATCCCCAATTTCAAAAATTCATTAAATATGCAAATTAGGAGCTGGATGAAGTAAAAATGCTTAATGACTTTCAATAATGTTGTATCGTAGCATCTTTAATGTACATAGCAAGTTTTGTCAACTTTGGTTTAGTCAATACAGATAAATATCCCTGATTATGAAAGTTCATTAAATATGCAAATAAGGAATTGGCTAAAGTTCAAATGCTTAGTGACTTCAATAATGTTCTATCATAGTACGTTCAAGGGGAAGTTCACCAAGGATGATTTTTACATATGTGGTAGCTCTGTGGTCATTTACCCCAGAAAAGCTATTTTCACCATTTATGACTCGCCCGATTTTGTACGAAAATGATAAAAATAGTACATGAAGTTGCCCATGTAATTTGAATCATGGGAAAAAAGCCCCAAGCTTGGAGCTTGCATCATGTGATATGGAAGGGACCATCTTCGGATGGGTATGGCCCCCACATTGTCCACTCACAGTAATACAGTAGTAACAGCAACACAAAATCTGACAGTGGACAGTTTATTATAAGTGATTCACCGTTTATGAAAGGATACTCAGTATAAACAAAAGTTATGTAAATACGCACAGCCTGGTTTAAGCATGGGTGAGTGGACAATGCCATACCCATGGGAAAATGGTGCCTTCCATATCACATGATGCAAGCTCCAAGCTTGGCGCTTTTTTCCCATGATTCAAATTACATGGGCAACTTCCTGTACTATTTCTATCGGTTTTTGTAAAAATCGTGCAAGTTATAAATGGCGAAAATAGCTTTTCCGGGGTAAGTGACCACAAAGCTAGCACATATGTAAAAATCATCCTTGGTGAACTTCCCCTTTAATGTACATAGCCAGTTTCATCACCTTTGGTCTCGTCAATTCAGATAAATACCCCTAATTAGAAAAGTTCATAAAATATGCAAATTGGGAATTGGCTGATGTAAAAATGCTGAATGACATTTAATAATATTCTATCATAGTATCTATACTGTACAAAGCAAGTTTCATCAATTTTGGTCATGTAACATCACATATATATCCTTAATTTCAAAAATTCATTAAATATGCAAATTAGGATTTGGATGAAGTAAAAATGCTTAGTGACTTTGAAAAAGGTTAAATCATAGTATCTTCAATATGCATACCAAGTTTCGTCAATTTTGATCAAGTAAATTAAGATATATACTCCTAATTAGGAAATTTCATTAAACTTGCAAATTAGTAATTATCTTTCACGTCACCCCTTAATATCTTTCAAAGCTGATATATCTTGGTGTGATCAACATTTGTAGCGAATCTCATCAAATTGTGTGCAGTCGTTGTCAATATATAATCAGTTTATTCTAAAATCATTGATTATGCAAATGAGCAAAAAGTAAGCAAGCCACACCCACCAAAACTAATCAGTTCTTGCCATTTGCAAACTGAATCTATGTACCAGATTTGATTCTGATCTGATGAGCCGTTTTTTGAGGTATTGAGTACAGACAGACAGACAGACTGACAGACAGACACACACACACACACACACAGACACACAGACACACAGACACATAGACAGACAGACATCGCTGTGACATATGCTCACGTGTGTCAACACGTCAAGCAAACAAGAGAGAAAACAGGAAAGATGCTACCTACAAAACAGACTGTGCAACACTACGGTGCAATACCTCTTACAAAGGGGAGACCAGAAGACATAAGGGAATGCTTTGAAGAACACAAGTAAAGGGTCAATCAGCTACCTGACAGCACATTTCAGAAAGTAAACACAAACCTCCAGTCGTGTCTTCGTTCTCGGTCAAGGTCATCAATAAAGAGCAACATATGGACAAAATAGGCTAATAGAGGCAATGTATTTTAACATAGTAAACCGTTATGGACAAAAAAGGCTAATGGAGGCAATGTATTTTAACATAGTAAACCGTTCACCGATCAACTCCAATGTTGGAAAATATGAGATACCACCTATCTATAGTGACATCATGAAAGTCGGTCGACAGTAATGTTCACATTCCTATTAACGAAATGTTTTCACACCTCGAATGTGTTTACATCTCCAGCTTAAATACCCGTATTTGCATTTTTCTGTCAGATCAAGTGTAGACACTAATGAAGGACAAGCGATGTGTTCGAAACATATTTGTTTGCTAAACTTTTTCTCCACCTTATTGTCAATGCTTTCATGATTAGCATACACATCACTATCTCAATGTGTTTGCTAGGCAAAGGACAAAGAAATGTACATTTATTTTGAAAAAAACTAATTGCGTACTTCAATTGCGGAAATTCTTTCTAAGCGTCACATGTTTAACTGCGCAAAGTAGAAGCCTAGCCCTGAGCAAAACACTGGAAAAAGTAACGAAACGTATTTAATGCTTAACAGCTTAGCTCTTATGTTGTCTGAAACAATAAAAAAAATGCTCAGTAGTCAGGCCTGTATATGATAGCAAATATGACGCTCATCTATGTAACAATACAATAGTCAGTTGATACATGTCAATCATAATGAAAAAAGTAAGATATGAAAACTATATATATATATATATATATATATATATATATATATATATATTACCATGGTTACGAGTGAAAGTCTTGTCATTAGGTATGCAGTGTGTTGCTGAGTGTGATTACACATGTGTGTAATTTCTTTAAAAGGGTCTTAACTAACAGTGCATTGCAATGCTTAACTGATTTTCACTGCTTTAAGGGAGTACTTTGGTGTGGACATACTGTTAAGAATGACTGTTATTACAGGTATGTGTATTCGAATACTAGGTATTGGCAGTAATGAACTTTTTAAAAATATCAGACTTAATGGGAACACTTATTGTGAGACAGATTGGAAGGACCATATGCTTTCAATACTTGACTAGGAGCCATTCTGAATCTCAAGATTCCATGGTGTTAGATTGATTTCTGGTAGTCTTGTACTTGTTTTGATTTTTGAATACCGATAGTTTGCTAAGAAATGGAATTCTGTTCACTTTGACATTGTGACTAGTATGGCATTGCAATGCCATGGATTAAGATCGTGCTGATATCACCATCTGTTGACTCAAAGAGCTAATGTTATTTTAAGTATGCTCTGTCTTTTTGCATAACTGTGGTTACAGGAGATCTAGTAAATGAATGACAGGTAAACTGTGTGTGATCCCGTTGTGGTGCCTGTTTGTATACGGAGTGCCAGGGAGTTGTTTGACCATGGCAGTATCAGTTGCCGTCAGATCCATTGCAGTACCAGGATTGAATGCCCAAATTTCAAGGGAGGACTGACTATAAGAGTCTATCGCAACGGGACGGACTTCAGACTGAAACCCTAGACAACAGCCATTGTACAACTATATGAACTGTCAGCTAAGAGAAAGAAGCCTTAGACAACAGCCATTGTATAAACACAAGAACTCTATTATAGTCAATGAACTCTGAGTGCGCGTTTGGAAATGCTTTTCCAGTAACTATATTGTTGGTTTGATCATTGTGAACCAGTGTTATTATTAGTCGTTTTATTTTTATCATTAGTAGTAGCATTATTATTCATGGTGATATAAATCTCAATACACACTGCAAAGCAAATTTTACAACAATCTGATTTCCTTTGTTTGTTATTTGGATAATAAGAAACAGGTCTAGGAATGCAGCTGGCCAATTAATTGACAGTTGAATTTTTAGTTACAAAAGAGGAGACTCGTCTAGGATGTGTATTTGGTTATTGATTAAATGAGTCGTTTATCATACATGTTATGTTGCAGTATCATCTTAATGGTTAAAAGCCTAGATTACGAAAGACCAACCCCCGTTCATTATAGCATTTCATTGCATTGTGTTTAATGTTTGATTGTTTTGTTTTTGTTGATGCAAAATGGATGGGCCTGATAGAAAGGCATTTGAAATGTATGATAAGAATGGTATTGATCTAAAACATGGACTAGTTTTCTGGGTTTCCTATGCAATTATTAGTAATTTGAGTGATTCACTGCAGTTTATTTCTAAAGATTATAAAGATGCCAACTTAACATCAATATTAAGATGTGATGGAGGGAAAGGTGTGTACCAGGAGGGAATGGGCTGATTATATGAATATGAATATCATGGAACCGAGACCCGGGTTTGCACTGCATAAAAACCCTAAAATACTTATAGTATTTACGGATTTTTGCCTGTATCTTAGCTGAATCGTGAATATATAGATTAATAGAGTCAAGAATCCATTGTTTGTATTCAGCAAGCCAGTATTCATGTTAATTTATGTATGTTATTCTAAAATATTGGCAACACCTTTAACGGCAATTTATCTGTATTTTTGCATTTTGATGCACTCTTGTTGCCTCGACTTTTCATGACACCAAGGTCCTCTCATTCGGTCAAAGTCAGAGAGGAAGCTTCCCTGCCTACGGCCAGCAGTGATGGAGCATCTTACCAACCGATGAGGAAGGCACAGGAGCCTTTCAAGGAGGATTTAGGTGATCGACGGGCAGCAATCAAGAATCCACCACCTAGGACCCCAGAACATTGGGCTGGATTTGAAGGCTATGATGGTTTTGATGGAGAAACTTGTGATTAACCTGCAACCAAAGCCTGAGAGCTTTCTCCGTTAGGCTGCTAGAACCACCAAACGAAGGCGATTATGAAAGTTGGGCAGATCAAGCAGAGCAAATGATCAAAGAGTGGAATGTACCAGATGCAGAAAAGAAGAAACCATTGCTGAGAGCTTAAAGCCTGGGGTTAGATGGACCGGGAGGGCGTTTTGGGCATAGCTCTGCATATTGAGTGTGTTCGTAATGGATGCTATCGTTCGCATTACCTGTGTAATCTGTTTGCTCTCAACTCACGCTCTGACTATAAGCTTAGGTACAGCCTTCGCAATACGCGAAAGAAAGAAAAGAAAGAAAAAATATCAATTTCATAAAAAGAGGAGCGTGCTGAGTTGATCTACTGAAGTTTTTGCTGAGTTGATTTACTGAAGATTTCGGGGTCATGTCATTGTTCGAGAATGATTCGGCTACTGACCACCATATCTACATACGGAAATGGCCCCGTCCGTAGTGGAAATAATCATCAAGAAAGTAATAAAAATAAACATTGAAAATAATCCGAAACTGGCAATTTCATATGTTGAAATCACGAATTACCGATCTAAACATTGACTGAGAAACACGGTCAGGAAAATGGTAGGAAATAGGTGACCGATGCGACGTCATGACCGACCGGTAAAATAAAAAAATAAGTTCACTACATCACAGAAGGATCGAGATTTCCATGAATCTCGCGTACAACGATATCTGTAAGCGATCGAGGTCGGCTGCTCGGTTGCTTGAGGTTGGCCCCGGACAACTCATCACGAGTTATGTTTATTTTCGGAGTAATGGGATGAACCACAGACTGGGTTCATAGATATCTTCGTTATTGAAGAAATTAAAGTCCAACCTTTTGTCGAAATCTTACGATGTAGTGCCAACTCAATGAGCCGATCTCGGACACACATATCAATAGGCTTAAGCCTTTCAAAGAAATCGGGTGATAACACTCACTTGCTCACATTGAACTGACAAATACAATGTTTTGATGTCTTTACAAGCCTTGTTTAATTCTCATAACAGAAGTCCAAACGTTACCGGGCAACCATTATGTCAAAACCTTACCAACCCTCCAAACACGACATGTCATTGCCATGTGTGAGAACCAGTGTAAACATACACAAACCATACGGCCGTTTTCAGGGCTAGCATTTATATCAAAAGCGACTGTAGCATACTGGTACATTCAGCCGTAGATTGGGGGGGAGCTGTTTAAAAAAGTGGCCCTCTTTGACTGACTGTAATTAAATTGATCATGGAGGCTACCGCCATGCTTTAATATTTAGTTGTTTTTGATGTCACTGTGTCAGTTCTGTAAAATACAGTGTACGCCCTTTTCGCAAGGATACATCATACCGGTACTGACTCATCTCTTGCTAAGCCATGACCGAAAATGGCTCACTTTCGCGATAAAACGCTTGTTAGTAAAATAGTTTATGACAACCACGAAGTTTTCATCCTGTGTGTATGCCAATATACATGTAACTCTAAGCGTACACATGGTTTGTTTACATCGTAATTATTCTCGTATGCACAGCAAATGTTTGACCAGTTTACACCTCTGCACGTCACTGAATGATTGACAATTGTTTGAATCGCGGAACGACTGTTCCCTGGGGCCATTTCCTTTGTTACGAAAGCGATTTTTCCCCTAATCGTCGTAATTTTAAAAGGCTTTGTGAAACTTTGCGGATACCTGTATGGCCTACGTGTTTATGAAACAGTCTATGTTTATGGTATGCCAATAATGTTTGTTTGAGAATCATTTCGGCTGATTTTCACTGAGCGGTCTATCTTGCCGTTGCCAGTTGTCACTCATAAGTGCCATTATAAATTTTTGATGAGTTTGGGGTCTTTTATACCCCGCACCAGGGTTTAACCAGACAAGCTATGAAAACTATTAGATAACTAACACTGACACCAAACTTGAAAATACGTATTTACTTTTATGCCCTTGAGGGTTCATACGGTACAAGACTTACAACTGCTGAGTCTCTGAAGGGATTCCAGTCATGTTATCAATAATTGAAGTGGTCACATTCTCAGTACTTGCAGGAGTTACAGACTCTTTTATGACGAGCAATACTACAAGGCAGCCTTATACAGTATACCAGTAATATAAGGCGGATTACCTTCCCCTTTGCCTGAAACAGTTCACTGATGGAGTGCTATACATTGAAAGCCACTTGTCATCGTTTCAACTTGACATGAGGCTCAACTTCTCACCAAGTTACAACGAGCTGTTGCAGATGGTAAGGAAGAAGGAAGCACATCAAACTAACCCCAAGTATCAACGCCAGCTTCATCTCCAACACCATTGACCTCGACAACAGCAGCAGAATCATTAAGTTCCAACCCAGCTGGATTTCATATGTTTAAGAATTTCTACTTCTGTTTGAGTTACTTCTGTTTGAGTCCAAGGGGAACTACTTGGGACATTCGCAGTATAGGGGCCGTTGGCGTAGATGTGCAAGAAGAATGTTGTCCCCGAATACACACAAAGAAATGAAAGAGAAGACTGACCACATTACAAAAGTTGACGAACATTCCACAGCCAGTGACCAGTACAAGAAGGTCCTCTAGGTGATAGAATGACTACAGAAGTATTTATTGATGGAATCAGTTGTCAGCGTTTACTTGACAGTGGTTCCCAGGTTACCCTCATTCCACGCTTGTTCTATGACCGACACTTATCTCACTGCCGATTGAAGAATTGGTAGTATGTGGTGCAGGTTATCAAGTAGTTCCATCCTATGGTTATATCAGAGTATCCATTCGGTTCCCTAACGAAGTAGCGGGGTGGAGAAGACTTGAGAAACACTTACCTTGGCTACTCAGGACCGTGACCAAAGGGATGAAGTACCAGCCGTGATCTGTGGTACCAATACAAGAATATTTGTAATATGTCCCATCGATGAAAAGAAATAGCAGGAAAGCATAACCTGAAAAAATCCAGATGGCACTCCTCTTTACTGAAGCATACAAGAGGATAAGATGCCTTCGACAAGCATGACCATGATGGATGGATTAAAGGGGAAGTTCACCAAGGACGATTTTTACATATGTGCTGGCTTTGTGGTCACTTACCCTAGAAAAGCTATTTTCGCCACTTATTACCCGCACGATTTTTTACAAAATCTATAGAAATAGTACAGGAAGTTGCCCATGTAATTTGAATAATGGGGAAAAGTGCAAAGCTTGGAGCGTGCATCATGTGATATGGAAGGGACCATTTTCCCATTTGTATGGCATTGTCCACTCAGCCATGTTCAAACAAGGCTGTACGTATTTATATAACTTTTGTTTATACTGAGTATCCTTGTATAAATAATGAATCACTTATTAAAAACTGTCTACTGTCAGAGTTTGTGTCGCTGTTTACTATTGTGTTACTGTGAGTGCACAATGTGGGGACCATACCTGTCCGAAGATGGCCCCTTCCATATCACATGATGCGAGCTCCAAGTTGGCACTTTTTCCCCATGAATCAAATTAAATTGGCAACTTCCTGTTCTATTTTTATCGGTTTTTGTAAAAAATTGCGCGAGTAATAAATGGTCAAAATAGCTTTTCTTGGGTAAGTGACCACAAAGCTGGCACATATGTAAAAACATCCTTGGTGAACTTCACCTTTAACATAGTGAGGCTAGCACGGAGGAGACCAGTTACCATACCAAGTAGAAAGACAATGCCATCAGTATGTAAAGGGAGATGAATAACTGTCTCGCCAGAGACTACCGTGTTGGTAGAAATGCCATCACAGCACTGAATATCAGGAGGATTAATGATGAAAAGCAGTATCACCACCCTCCTGCTGGGAAGTACCAAATGTGTGAAAGTCATTTTATGTAGCAATATATAACAATCATGCCAAGACGTTTAGTTGTGTAATTATACTTACCACAAAAGGTACGAACAGAAATCAGAACAAAGGGGCTCTGATTGGAATACCTACGTGCGGTAGTTAACTAAAGCAACAGCAAAGGACAGTGGTGACAAGAAGGACAATGAAGCGGACTTTATTGTTGACTTTTGTGACTCCGCGCTTAGTAATGAGGACAAGGTCAGAATCAACGAGGAGCTAAAACAATGACGGCAAGTGGTCTCAGAACACAATTGGGATGCAGGACACACATCTGCCTCATTGAACATCACATTCCTTGTGTGACACGTCCCCTTTTCGAGAGAGGTCAAGGAGAATCGCTCATGCAGACTTCAATGATACAAAGAGCCACATCCAGGAGCTGTTAGATGCCGGTATAATCAAGGAAAGAAGCTTGGGAAGTACAAAGACAATGATGGTGTGCCATTCTGAAGTGCTACAGAACCATTCGGTGATAAGAGGACCAAAGAGTGTCAACAGACCATGGAAGAGATTATCGAGCTACTGACAAATGCTCCAGTACTAGCATTTGCCAACCTATCAGGACTATTTATACTGCATACGGATGCCAGTCTAGATGGCCTTGGTGAGTACTGTACCAAGAACATGATGGCCTGCTTAAACCTATCGCTTTTGCCAGAAGAGGATC
This sequence comes from Ptychodera flava, assembly GCF_041260155.1. NCBI lineage: Eukaryota > Metazoa > Hemichordata > Enteropneusta > Ptychoderidae > Ptychodera > Ptychodera flava. Next base: position 3,073,346 of record NW_027248279.1, read on the forward strand.
GACTGAAAGTGAAAGAGATATCCATTGCATAAGTCAGAGCTCCTGCCTTGAAGTGGTGTGTAACGTAGTAGGTAGTAAAGGGAAAGCAAGTCCACACATCGTTCATATTTGGGTTGTTTGCGTTTATGTATGATATCATGTATAATATAAGTGTATATCCTGTTTGCCTGTTTTATGTAAATTGTTGTTTTAGCCATGGCAGGGAGCTACCGCCGGAGGGCGTCGACTGATCACAGGTCTTATGGACAGAGAGAGATACGTCTTACATTATAAGTTGCTTGAATTCTATCTTCGGATGGGAATGCGGCTGAAAAAAATACATCGGGCGCTTGCCTTCGAAGAGGCGCCATGTCTCGTGGAATATATTGACTTTAACACTAAAATGAGGACAAAGGGAAAGACAGATTTTGAAAAGAATTTCTATAAGCTTATGAATAATGCAATGTTCGGCAAGACAATAGAAGATGTTCGAAAGTACAGAGACTTTCGGGTTGTACCGATAGTGGTCGTAAAAAGATTCAGAAGTATAATCCAAAGATGAAACATATAACTCTCATAACTAGTGAAGAGGATGGCGATTCCTGCGACAGTGCCCTACTGGAACTGAAAAGGGATAAATATGAATATAAAAAGCCAGTTTTCATTGGCGCGGCAGTGCTTGAACTTTCTAAGCTGCTTATGTATGAGACACATTACAATTACTTTCGGAAGCGGTTCAAAGGAATACGATTAGCCTACATGGATACTGATAGTTTTATTTACAGTGTACCTCTTCCTTCTGCAGACACAACTTTCAATGATATAGTCCGAGAAGATGTAGAACAGAATGGTGAGAAGTCTATATATGATACTAGTGGTATGAAAGATGTGATAAGAGTTCCAAAGATTAATAAAAAGGTGATAGGTAAATTTAAAGATGAGTTGAATGGAGAACCTATTCTTGATTTTGTCGGCATACGCTCGAAAGTGTATGCTTTTCGGACTCCAACTTCGGAGACGAAAAAAATAAAGGGATAAAAGATGTTTGTGTGAGAAAACATTTGAACTTTGAAGATTATAAGGATCTGTTTGAAACTGGTGCATTCAAAGGGAAGGAGACCGAGCAGGCACAATTTGTAGAGTTTGTACGGAAAAAACCTGGTTAAACCCATAGTGAAAAGCGTAGTAAAATTATGATGGCACCAAATGATATCAAACGTGTGCAGTTATACAATCCAGACACGGGCGAATGGCTGGCAGAAACATGGCCTATAGGACGGAGTTAACTTTCATATCCATTTAGTCCGTAATGTCGCATGTAACGCTCTAGCAGTGGACTAAATCCTTCTTGTTTTTGTATTTCTAGTGCCTGATGAAATATGTCCTGAATAAGTTCTGAGGCATGTTCTGTTGTTGCACCTTTTTCTTGTATTTGTGTAAGCAGCTGTTTATATTGAACGTAATAATGTTTATATTTCTTTCGCCTTTTTGATACTCCTGTTTTTCCTTGTATTACATCAATAATAACACCTGGTATAGGAGTTAAAGCTAAAAGAACTCGAACTGTCGGAATTCCCACTATTACAGCTGAACTTACAAGAATTCTCTTAGTCACATAAAGAGCCATGTCAATTCGACCCAGTAATTTGTAATTGCGGCGATATGCAGCACTAGTTCTTTCGATATAGTCGGCAACTGTTCAACGCTTTCAACAACTGAGACGTGCATTTTAATATTGTATATGTAAGGAATGATAAAAATAATTGTATTAATATAGAGAGACAATATGGCAAAAGGAGGAGAAAATATAGAACTCCAGGATTTTGATAATGCAAATTTAAATGATGATGATGCTGATACTGCTGAAACATACTTTATAGACGATGATAATGCCCTTGCAGAAGCCGATCCTTTCCAGGCCAGCTCAAGCGATAGCCCGCAGGTGGGTGGTTTGACTGAACTTAGAGTAGATAAAAAATTAAGTATGATTAGGCAATTCTTAAAGGTGAATAAGATTACTGATCCGGATACACTAAATGTATTGGCTACGGATTCTGAGATTAGGGATGGAAAGCTGTATTATAAAAACCTCAAGCTGTCTAAAGATAGAGGAGGTGGATTTTATAAGCTCACCACATTAATGAGAGAAAAAGGAGGACATGAATTTATGAGAGATGTATTCGGAGGCCGCTCTAGCGCAGAGCCCGACTATGTGAGTCGTACATTGTATTCTGAAGATGTGAAAAACGATAAAATACCGGCTGAGAAGATGACACCAGAAGACATGGGTATATACAAAGATGAACTGACATTCTTACGGCAAAATGCTAGCGGTAATGCACATAAAATACAAGCTTTTGAAAATAAAATCGAAAAATGGAACAATCTAAACCCCGAATATAGAGCTCTTAATGACGAATTAAGAATTGCGAATATGCGTCTTGGCGAGCTTAACAATGAAAAGGTTAAAATAAGGCTGGAGAAAAGAGAAGTTGAAAAACAGTTAAAGGAAATTCCTGAAACGCGGGCCCTAGCAAAAGAAAAAGCCAAAAAACTACTGGCTGAACTCATAACAAGAGAAGCTAAAATTGTTGATCGAATTGAATACGAACATGATAAGATCAGTGGGGCACGTAAAAGTCTGGCTAGGTCTCTTCGTGATGTAATTTCCGACCCAGAATTGTCACTCAGGCTGAAGCTGACATAATTATTTAAACGAAATGGTATTACAACCGCTGCAATACTGACTGCCCTTGGAATGACAATATCAACAATTGCCCTGGCTGTGACTAAAGGATACAAAAGCGAAAGAAATTGTAAAGCAATTTGGCGAATGGTTAAAAACATTGGCCGCAAAAAGTGCTGCTGCAATACCTGGTTTAATTGGTTCCCTTGTTAGTTTTCTATTAAAAACAGCAGGATCGGTGGTTGGATTTGTTGGAGAACAGCTATGGATATTTTTAACAGGTTTAACATTAGTCATAATAAATAAAATTATGTATTGATACAGCGTCTAATGAATTCTGAAGACGACTCCGTAGGGATAATAAATAAAATAAATATAAATATATGACTCCGCATGTTTGGTGAAAAGAATATTGCAAAGTTTCTTTCTAAAAATAAAGACCTGTTTGGTTTCTCTGTCGAATTGGAATGGTGCAAACTCCGACGAGTAAATCAACATATCCTTCGAGCAAATCCAGGTGTCCGACTCAAAGATTATAATCTATATCATAACATATTAGCTTTCATCAAGGAATGTCAAAAGACCAATTTCTTTAAGCGACTAGAATTCATAAACGTCTTTCAGGAGGCAGAGGATGACCAAGAGTGTCAGCATCTACAAGAATATTGGGTTCTTCGATTGATTCGCGACACAGGTAATCGATTTATCTTTCAGTCAGATGGAAATATTTATGTGAAGATGTGATTTATTTTTTATTTTTTCTTCTGAGTTACTATATACATTACATGAAGTGAAAAGATGTGATTTATTTTCTTTTTAACTGTAATTTTTTCTTCTACACTACTATATACATTACACGAAAATGGGATACGATAGATCATTATTACCGAATTTCAGCAACCGAATACCGCAGGGAACGAAGTCAGAAAGAACTCATCATGTGGTTGCTCATAATCCAAGTGAGGCAGATCCAGGCCAGACACTTATCATACGATGTCCAAAGTTAGAAAGCGGAGTAGTCCTAGTTCCAGATACTTTCGACCTGGTTTTTGATCTCGAAGTAACGGGACATGAAGATAACCGAGTAGTACAAAATGTTGCAAAAAATATAATCGAGCGTATGGTTCTCACATTTGAGGGGCAGGCACTTTTCAATTTGAATAAATATAACCTTATTGAATGTTATCGCGATCTCTTCAAACATAAAAAGGACAGAACGAACATGACACTGTACGGAATTCAGAACGAAAATCTAAGAAAATTGAGAAGTGGCGCGGCCAATGCAGATGCCGCTGTCGTGGACGATCTTTTACTTTTTGACACATATAAAACAAAATATGCTATTCGTTTGACTCATCCCCTCATAACAGGCCATGGGGTTGCATATCCATCAGCGTTAGGGAGTCATATTGAATGGGAAATTACGCTTGCACCCGCCTCCCAATTACTTGTCAGTAATCATGTTGTTACACCCAATTATAAATTAAAAAACATTCAAATGGAATATGAGACAATCAATGATCCCGCCCTCGCGATGTCTACTGCTGGTTATTACAACAACGGTAAAAGTTATCTTTACGAGTATTTACATTATTTTAGAACAATCCCATTCAAAGAATCAACCACGGTTATCAATGAAAATATTAATGTACCACGACGTAGCATGAGAGGTATCGTGATACTCTTCACTAAAAATCAGAATCAGTCAGAACTGAATAGCGAACTTTTCTTTAATCCATCCATTGAATCTGTGTCTGTAATGATTGAGGGTATTGCGAACAAAATATATGCTCAGAAGATGTTACCAAGACAATTTTGGACAGAAACAAGACGGTATTTTGCTGAAGATAAAGATTGGTGTGAAATTGATATAGATGAAGTCGATTATTTGAAGAATAAATTCTGTCTGTTTATCGATCTGCGTAGTTTTAAAGATATTGAATTTCATGGAAATGGTTTAAAAGTAATGAACACAAAAGATGGTATACAACTTAAAATAATAAAAATGGATACATCAGTGAAAAGTGGTGACGCTCGCGATGATAAATATTTGCTCATGTTAAAGCCTCGTATATGTATACAAATATCTTCGGAAAAAACTTATAATAAAGTTATAATACCTATCTTCAAATGATATCGCTCTCCGAAACGTCACAATATCTAAGTTCTCGCATAGCAAAAATTCAACATGTCCACCAAGACCAGTCTGAACCATATGGAAGGCATATGACGTAACAGTATAGTGCCACGTACGGCGGGTACGTAGAGAAAAATAAAAATCACAAAGCAACAAAAAACAAAGCAAAGAAAGCTAGAATTATTAATAGCTAAACGCAATATGATATTTGTGCACTGCAAAATAAAAATAAATAAATAAACAAACAAGAAATGCCCGTAAAACACGTCCGAGCTGAGCGATGACGTCACAAATATATCGCAATACATTCTGGGTAATGAAGGTAAATTTGTGTATAGCATGTTCTATGGTAGTAATACGAGGAATAGAGAAAGAAAAAAGAAAGAAAGAAGGAAAGTGAGCAAAAACTAACGGTTCCAGAGCTGGTCTCTGGAACTAACTAGATAAATTGCAATCTGAAGTAAATGAATTGAAAATGATTAATTCGCGGTCATGCTCAAAAGCAGGTGAAAGTTTAGCAGGTGGAATCGATACCGATGTTTTTGTCCCTGATTTTCATCAGAATGAAGGTACTGCCAGCTTGAAGCGCATGTGTCTGAAAGGTATATGCATCTCAATCGGTTATCGATCGATCCATTGACAGTCGTGACTCTGGACCGACCAACCGAAATCTGCTACTTTAAATGCAAACAGATCCGCAATCAGACCCGCCAAAAGATGGACATATGCCAGTGCCGTGGTCAAAGACAAAAATGTTTTATCAGCAGTAGGAATAAGTCGAGGTATCAAGTTTCGACAACCACATACATCAGTTTTAAATGGCAACGAAGCATTCACTATTACAACACACCTCATCCGCAGTCTATGTTCTTATTCGCCAATTGATAGTCACGTGGGACGTTCTTTTTGTGCTGATCCACGTAAACGACGTCATCGGGCATCATTTGTCGGAACTGATGCCTGCCAGGCAGGCATCTAACTGATGCCTGCCAGGCAGGCATCAGTTCCGAAAAATGATGCCCGCTGACATAAAAAAAATTGGCGCATGCGCGAACTTGAACTTGAAACGATAGTCGAGAAATTTCTCGGTTTACCCGAATTTCTGAAGAAGAACTGAATGCTCTGGTATCCAACAAAGACTCAAAACGACCGGAAACGATAATTAAAGTTAATTGCACGTTTTGCAGAAGTATTGCGACCCTGTCGGTTTTTTTGCCGAACCACGTCAACATATTACATCATACATGCGACAAGTTTTGTGTATAGTACGTTCTCATGCATGGCCTACGGTCTCGGGAAACAGTCTGTTTTTTGGGGTGACTCACAGTCCCTTGGGGTACAGACGTATGCTGTTGCCCTCATGGCCAGTCAATATGTGTATACTGTAACCTATCGAAAACGGAAGCCTAAAACGATCGTAGTATTGGCACTTGCTCCAGTGGTGATGGTAGTGGTGGATTTCTGAAAGCTGTGAACTCAAAGCCTCCAGGAAAGTTGTTTGTAAGTAGACTGTCTCCGAATACAACGGCATCAAATGTAGAACAATACATCGAAGACAAAATAAATGTTGTAGTAAAGTGTGAAACGTTGAAGCCAAAGTATAATACAAATGTTTCATTTTTGGTAATCGTGGATAGTACTCAATATGAAATCTGATAAAACTTTCGATTTGGCTTGTTGGAGTTTTTGTGAGACGTACGTTTCTATGCAGCCAAAATAAATGTGTGATTCTCCGTATAGCTACATACAACTGCCCCGGCATAAAATCTGCAACTGAGTAGATAAACCTACTATGTGACTGCCATGATATCTTTTATTGCAAGGGCACTGGCTAAGTAAGTCAGAACTGCCGATGTTGTCCCGTTTACAATCCCGACTTTTGTGCATCCAGTACGTTTGCTGAAGATCGTGGTCTCAGGATAGGTAGACCTTACGGGGGCGTTGCCGTCCTGTGGAGGAAATATTTGTCCAATTCTGCTCATGTGAAAAGTAAGTATTTCAATGATGATCGCATAACTGGTCTTGAACTACAATGTTGTGATAAACTTTTTAATATTCTTTCAGTGTATGTACCAACCGACACTGACCATAATTATCATGAATATGTGCAATATTTAACGAAAATTCAAGCTATTATAAAGGACCACAACTTAAGCATTGTTATTATCACTGGCGATCGGAATGCTGATCCGCAGAAATCTTTCGGCAGGGAGCTACTCTCATTCTGTAAAGACTACGGCTATATTCGGACATTGGATTTCTTAGTTGTCAAGATACCTTAACATACGTCAGTGATGCTCATAGAACAACTTCATGGCTCGATCATTATCTCTCGTCGATGTCTGCTCATGACGCAATTCAATCTGTTAAAGTTTATAGCCTCTGATCATCTGCCAATGTCGATCGCTGTTTCCATTGATGACTTGCCATCAGTAGACATTTCCAGTACGAAGAGTGATATCGAAAGTGAAATTCGTCCAAAGTGAAGAATCATTCCATCAGATTATATAACATTGTCTGTTAGACTCCTAGAAGGCATTAATGTATCCCTTGAAGTTCTCCGGTGCGACAACAAGTTTTGTGAATTGGAAGATCACAAGTGCCAAATTGAGAAATTTTACAATGATGTTATACATTCTCTTAAATGTGCATCTCAGGAATGCTTTGTGAATAAGAATTGTAGTACTGACCACGTGATTCCAGGGTGGAACGCTTATGTAAAGGAATTCCATACTGACGCAAGAAATTCTTTCAAACTTATGGGTTACTTTGGGTAAACCACGCAATGGCCCTATCTACATGACAATGAGCAAAGCGCGTGCCCGATTTAAGCAAGCACTACGTACATGTCGACGCCGTGAACAAGGAGCGAGGGCTGACGGTCTGGCTGACTCACTGCAATTTCATGATCATAACACTTTTTGGAAGAAGGTTCGCTCAATAGTCAAAGTTTACCTTTATCTTCTAATGTGCACGGCTTTTCAGGTCAACAAAATATAGCGAATATGTGGAAAGATCACTTCAGTTCGTTACTTTCTTCTGTGACGAACAATAATTACGGGAAATTGTGACGTTGTGGTTAAAAGATCCTGACACCATAAGGGAAAGTCCAAATATTTTATCAGCTGATATAGCTGAAGCGATTGTAAGGCTCCCTCTCGGAAAATCTATCAGCCATGATCATCTGTCTGCCGAACACTTCAAATAGCTAATGAATGTGTGCCTGTAATGCTAGCTTTGTCTTTTACTGCAATGCTAAATCATGGCTTTCTTCCTGAAAGTCTAATGAGAACTATTCTTGTTCCCCTAGTCAAAGACAAAACTCGTCATATTTCCAGCAAAGATAACTATAGACCTATTGCCATTGCCACAGTGACTTCTATTATCTTGGAGTTAATTATTTTAATGCGTTGTAAAGAAAGTCTGAATACTACAGATTTTCAGTTTGGTTTTGAACAGAAAAATTCTACCGAGTTTTGTATTTATGCCATGAATGAAATAATTTCCTATTACAGTGATCTCAAAATCCAGTATTTGTATGTTTTCTAGACGCAACCAAAGCATTTGATCGTGTCAGTCATTGGGCTTTATTTAAAAAACTCATAGATAGAAAAATGCCGTGGTACTTAATTCGTATCATATGGTCTGGTACCGCACACAGGTGGGGAGATTATTTTTCTTGGTTTTTTTTCAGTGATAAACGGCGTCCGTCAAGGTAGTATTCTGTCTCCAAACCAGTTTAACATTTATATGGATGAGCTTAGCGCTCGTTTAGAAAATTGAAGAAAAGCTTAGTGCTCGTTTAGAAAATTGTAGAAAAGGTTGTATCATTGGTAGACTTATCATCAATCACCTAATATATACAGATGACATTGCGTTGATATGTCCTTCTGTAAGTGGTTTGCGTAATTTAATGCTAATCTGTGAAATATACGGCCTTAAACATGATATAGTTTTTCACCCAAACAAGTCAAAATGTATGTACTTTTTACCACGTAAATTCGGTTCGATTAAAAACATGGTCCCTTAAATTTATTGAGGGGGGTAAGATTTGAAACATTTTCTCCGAACACAAATAGGCCGCCGCAAGCAGAAACGCCCGGACGCTGAACGTTTTTAATTATGAGTTATTGATATTTTCAGATAATACTGATGCTGCTCTTTCCAAGAAAGTAAGTGGTTAGCCCACTTCATACTCCTATACCCTTTAAATCAAGGGTTAGACGACCCTTGAACGATGCAAATGCATGCAAATTTATATCTGACTATTTTCATCCACTATGATCCTATGCATATCTTTCATGTGACATTATGAAATAATTGTCATCTCGGGATAACCAATGCTGCTTGACATTGGAACTTGTCACAGTAAGCATTCTGTATGGACACTTACTTTTGGATCAGACCATTTTTTTACCATTTTTCTTTGTAGGGGTGGAAGGAAGACAAATAGACATAACTTTAAGTAAATATCACCTATTTTGATCTGCTATGGCATCTTTATTCTTTTGTTGAAATGTAAAAACTTGCTCGACATTTTATTTACAGTGCAGCTGGTATGCTCCATTATAAATATGACCAATTGCCATCTAGATTGTTGCTAGGCAACACGGAGAGTGAATATAATACAGTGTTAAATAGTCATAAACAACTATATTGAAATCATTCCTCTTTACATAATTATATTACAAAATAAAATCTTTTTTTTCTTATTATGCACAGATACATGTTAACACTGCGGGAAAATCAATGGATATACAATGAATTGCAATAAAGTGAAAAGCAGTGAAACTTTATTTATCATTAAACATATCACGTCAGTGAAGCATTGTCAGTGAGACTAGCATGAAAATACTCTGGAAATCTACTCAGTAGTCAGTGACAAACAATCTATTACTTCATGTTTGCTTACATTTGTTAAAATCTCTTAGAATACTCCTCATTGGAGTGTAAACAATAATTAAGTTTATTTAAGTTCATTTCTAAAAAAATTAAGACTTAAAATAATGGCTATTATGCTAATTCACACCATATGCGGTACAAGGTCAAGTATGAGATACTTTTACTTCACTATAAATTTGCTATCAATATTCAGACGACGATAATTCATCTACATACAATTATAGTTGTTACCACCTCATTGAGAAATACAATTCTGTAGCGTATGCTTCCTCAAATTTAACTTATACCATAAATTGCTCATTATGTATCAGTATTCACTGCAGATTCAATATGTTTCAATATATATACAAAGCACAGAACAACACTGCAATAATAACTTTTAAACTGTTACCATTGTGTATGATACAATATTTTGATTTATTGTAGCCATATAAGAAAAGGACAGATAGACAGATTGATAGATGTAAAGATAGATAGACAGACAGATAGATGTTTTACAAACTGCTATTTTTCAAAGTGTTACCACAGCACGGTTATGTGTAGCAGTGTTGCAGAAGTATGTGGCTCCCGAACATACCGTAGCACTCTGGTCTGGAGATCCCGATATCTCTCTCTGGACAGACCACCAGCTGGCAGTACTGTGGGTAAAGTATCATCACTTGGTGGCCATGTAACCCCTCTTTTTCACTAAATAAACGCATTCCTCAACTCCAGTTACCGATTTTTTTTACATATACAGCCCCTGGGTCATTTGTAGTGAATTTAAAGTGATGATAGCCATTGATTCCCCTGAATTTCTAGGATAATTCTTTAAAAAACTCACCCCACTCCCTCCACTGGAAATTCAACTCAATTTCAACATCCCCTGATGCATCCGAAGACATGTATGGCCTTGAGGAGTTCATCTTTGAACTTTATTTACAACGTTACACAGTTGTGACAGAGTCAACCTCACTCCTCCTGTACAAATGACGGATCTAACCAAATGTTGAGTCACATACACAATTAGTATGGCCAGATTCCATGATGTGATATGTGATCTCCGCATGTTTACCTGTGCTACAACGATTTCATTTTGACCAGAACAGTTATCTGCATGGAAAGAAGCACTTTTTTTCACCCAAGCCAAATTTTCTTACAAAATCATCCATATATTAATTACATTATTTGCCCATGACACTTCTTGTTGTCTAGCTGTATTGTTTGTGATTCGTCAAATAAATAATTCATTTGTAATTTACACGCCTCATTGTGAATACCAAAACATTAACTTCATAGGATTGAGAAAATAAAGTGGTCATACTTGACGTGATTGATGGGTAAAAGAAATGTCTGAGCAAAATCAAACGTATAGTGTAGATATATCATTACAACAGAAATTATAGTGACCTGGCTTAATTTATTCTTTGACAGGCTCATACTCTGCTGTTGCTATTTTTATCAATTTATTACAGAATTCCCTTTCAGACTCATGTACAACTTGCACTTAAATGTGATTACTGAATTCAGTTGTAACAGTCAACTTATCGGATTCACTTGTTGCATACTGAATAGATTGTCTGAAAGCTTCACACTTTGAACAAACATCAGTCCTTGGTTCCATCCGTTTCATATTTGGCCACAGCTACTCCAAATATTGCGGAAAGTCGTCTCACCAACAGCCATACGTCAAGGGTCACTTTGTTGACAACTCTCTGTATACTTGTCATATACCTCAGCTTTGGTGTCACTTGAAGGTAGGTAGATGGGGGGATGATCATCTCTACCCCTTGGAGCAGCTGGCATTGGTAACCCTTTCTCATCCGCGTACCTTATAAGGAATTGTACAACATCCTCAATAACCTAGAGATCAAAGAAGGTACAAGAAATGTTACTGAAAGGAACAGATCATGCTACGTAAAACTTCCATAAATTCCGGAACTACAAAATGTAACGTATGACAATAAAAAAGTCAACTTGGATTGATATAACCTCTAAGATACATCGAAAATTTGTTGTTTTTATTATTTCGCAGTTGTTAAAAGTAAGTGGTTTGTCACTAACAAATAATTACAGAGAAAGACGAATGCAGATACTGGCATTATTTCAATTAAAATTATTGTTTCACTGAAATAGGTGAACTGAACTGCAGTTTCATTTTTTGTTACCTGTAGGTGAAAATTCAAACTTGTACTTGGCCAGAGTGATTTTAACTCAGTGTTTTGCATTCCAGTATGCATAGTGTTTTAGAAGATTATCATGAAAATCACTCTACTCATTATTCCTTAATAAAGAGTAGTCTTTGAATGTAGCAAAACACAAAATGCCTTTCATAATACACAGCTGATAAAATGCAATACAGAGTGCTATTTTTGTGTGTTATGCGATGAAATCACACATTTTTCAATGTATCAAATTGAAAATTTAAAAACGAAAAACCGACAAAAGTGATTTTTTCACCCTACCCAGTCAACTTTCAATATTTCCAGAGGTATTTAAATCCATGTTTGGATTACTAAATTAATTTAAAGTCCTCAGTGTTCAAATTTGTCTTGAAAAAAGTCTTAACAATTTACAACCATAGCAACTTATGACAGAAAATATCTACCAGTGAAAATAAGTGACTGGTCCAAGAAAAGTATTGTACACAATCTTTACCTCAAATGTGTATGTATTAACTGGTTTTCTCCCTTTCAAGCCATGTTGTCTTGGCATTACACCATTCTCCTTATAGTGCCTTTTCAAGTTTTTAAAGGCAGTTCCCCTAAGAAAAAAAGACGTTTAGCTGATGAAATGTACAGTCTCAACATGTATACATAATGTATTTCAAGATATCGGAAGCCATAATTTATTTCAGTGAGATCACGAACACAGAACCTCATTTGATTGAAGACTAGCAATACCTTTATTGATTTTCAAGTTTCATCGAACTTTGACACATACACCTAATTACCACTTATGAAATAAGTTTAAGATTATCGGTTTGTTTCGTGACAAAACAGAGTATTTCTGGTTTGTGTAAAGTCCGAACATTACAGAGGTCATATTTGTTTACAAAACGAGGGCGAAGAATAACTGATTCATCTGCAAAAAATCAGGCATGTTTAATCAGAATTCCGTCAGACGAAATTAGAGTAAGACAGTTTAGACTTACCGACATAATAACAGTATCGCAAGACCTTCTAACAAACTTTCACGCCGTCGAACTTGTATATAAAACGTTGACACTCTCGCTTATCACCTCGAACTGTGTCCCCGGAAAATGTATTTCTTCGAGCTTTGCCAAGATTAGAATGTCCCGTTGATCTTTGGTAAACTCTGCCATATTCAGTCGATAATGAAGACGACGTCGACTTTCAGTTTGCCAAATCACTCGTCTTTGCAGCCACAACCTCTCTCAAACGTCGCCCGGACGGCAGCTCGGTCAAGATCGACATTTAGCCCAGTATCTTGCAATCCATCGGCACCGTCTACCGGTTGGTGGTCGTTAAAAGACTGGCTAGTTAACTTGCTTCAGAAATGTCGGCACTCCCATCATCATCGTCATCATCGTCATCTTCAGACGTAACCTACAGACTGGCATCTGGCGGTGTCAATGTCGACACACTTGACAGCTGAAAGTTGGCAATACCAGTGTTCTCCGATTCCGGGCAGTAAACAGATGAAATTTCATCGTGTCTGTCCTGGAGTAGCTGTACTAGCTCTCCATCAAGGTCAGGATCAATTGGAATGTCAGACATACTAAAAGCAATATGTTTCAGACGCAGACAAAACAAACAACACGTCTTCGGCAGCGCGAAGGTGACAGACTGAGCCCTGGAAATGGCCCGGGTGGTGAACTTTCGTTACGCTAAGGTCACATGGGGAAACTAAAACGTCACATCGGAGCGGCGCCAAGTTACAAATTTGGAAAATCCGTTTTACTCAGCATCTAAAATAGATACTATTATAACACACAACATGTGACAATAACTTATTTTATTTCTATCTGAAATATTGTCAAAAATATTCTGAAATTCGTTGTTTTAGCATCGTTTTTATAGGGCGGTCAATTTTACACTACGTTATCTGTGTTATCTGACTCGTAAATTTTAGATATATTTTACTCAAAATGTTACAAATTTGCATCAGGGGTGTTTCTGCTTGCGGCAGCCCAAATATCTTGGTTATATTTTTTCAGATATCAGAAGACAAGTACGTAGATTCTATGGTGAAGCTAATTCATTGTTCGTAAATGCTAAAATTGCAATAACCATGTGAAAGTTTCTCCGTTTCGTTCTTATTGCACTAATATGTATTGCTCCCACTTACGGTGGCTATACACTAAGAAAAACGTGAATAACCTCAGAGTGGCATGTATTAATGCTTTTCGCATTCTCTTAAGTTTACCACGTGACTGCAGTGCGACTAGAATGTTTGTATCGACACACATTCCACCTTTCAATGATCTCAGACGAAAATTATTGTATAATTTCTTCATCAGACTGCACAATAGTAAAAATTGTGTTTGAACAAAATTGTGAGTTCCCATGCATTTATCGTCTCAAAAATGAATCGTATAGAAAGTCAATGTATACTGTGTAATCGGGAGTACCCGCTTGATTCTTTTTAACTAATCCTTTTTAATTTTTAAAACAGCCTTTCGTGGTTTTATCGTTCTTTTTTCACGCTGCTTTTTTCTAGTCTGGTGCTTTGTTTGTTGTCTGTAATGTGCAACTATTTATACTTGCCTGTGTTCTTTTAAATTAAATTTTTATACCATAGTAAGATATATCTTTTTATTATTTGGATGTATAGATTCCTGAACTAAATAAATAATAAATAAATAAAATAAAATAAATATTTCAATGATCTGATTCTTTGATAGAATAATGCCATGAACATCTAGGGAAAATCAGGAAAATATATGCTTTCAGACAATCACTGAATGGCAACCGCGAACAGGGATAAAAAGATGCATATGCATATGACCTCGATTTTAAGCTCGTTCCTTTTTTGACCCTGTTATAGCACCCTAGGTGGTAGAATGGTAGTCTTCATATGTACGAATCGTGTTTAATTACGGAAAAAACAGTATAATGAATATTGCCGAAGCTTTTTGCTGCAATCATTGTGGAAACGAACAGAGCCTGTTTCAATTTGAAGGTCTTCAAATAATTAAATTCTACAGAAACATAAAGCAATCAGATCAACGAAACAAAACAGTTGGACAAATTTTTTCAAATAAGCTGGAAGCTAAAATGGAAATGGGCAACAGAGAAAACATTGTCTAAATTAAAAATGGCTTAAAGAATGCAATCTTTAGAACATATTTTTCTGCAAGCGTGCACATGTATCTGTATTGTTGTTATCATTTGTAATTCTAAGTCAAAACATTATTTTCTGGCAGAGTAATATTGCCCACAGAAGACAATTTTTCTTTACAATGCAGTATTTGTTCTTACTTTTTTAATGACTGCATGGAGAAATGAAAATTAAAGAGGCGATTTGGAATCACAAGTTCTGTTTCGTGTAACCTTGAAAGATATTTCAATGATAAATAAAGATATCTTACCTATCTTTTTCTTATAGCAATATATAAACACACAGAGCTCTTGCACAGTATAGACTGTTCCCCAAACCAATATAACAATCATGATGATTTTCTCGGTGACTGTAATACCTACAAAATTGACAAACACATTTATTTACTCATTTTTTAAAACTCAATACATGTCGTTTATTGCACTGTTTGTAAAGCATAACAATCAAGGCTAACCATGCATTGCTAATAATGATGTGAAATCAAGTTAAACCGTCATTGAGATGTTTCTTACATAATAAACTAGTGTCTTCAGCGGCAAAATCTTAGAAATTTATTTGGAACTTGTTGAGGTCGAGAAAGACGCAAATCTATGAGACAACTTTACGTTTCAGTTGACTCCTGTTGTCTTCTACACAACAGCTTAGTGATTCTTTGATAATGTACAGGTATCAACGACAAAAGTCCTCGACAGATTTTCTATAATCCGGAGCTTGGAATAATGCTAATTAAATCTAATTCAACGCCTCAACTTGCAAGAAACTAACAATGACAACTAGCTCATTTTGTAGTTTGTGCAGGTATGGAAGGGTAGCTCAAACCAAAAACGTGAACTCCCAGTTAACTCTAAATGCACTCAAGGACCGGTCCAAGATAGCCCCTGAAACCGGTTTCAGCTTGCCTCCTGGACCAGTCCCAGTTCGCTTTAAGACTGTTCCAATGCAGCTGCATATCACGATGCAACTGGGACTATTATGATTGTTATGGAATACATTCATCGGTTTTGAATGCACCGTACTGAACAGGTAATAAACAAATCCTAATAATTATCAGGAACAGTAGTATATGCAAGGTACTGAAGATATTTAAGGTACTATAATGTCACAATCGGAATCACCATCAGCCAGACTGTTATACGTCGGACCTGATACATTAAAAGAGTTACAATCTAACATAGCAAGGTAAAAATGTCCTTTTGCAATACTTAGGGGTTATTACACGAAGTTTGGGCGATACTACGTCGTATTCGAGTGATGTGTCCGTATTTTGACGAGTTGCGCAATAACCCCTTTATCATACATGCATGCTTTGGTTATGACTGTTTTCCTACAGACGCTCCGAAATTAGCGACGAAATCAACTTGAAATCGACCTTGCTTCCTCCAGGCTGTACTTATAAAAAGTTGGTTGCTAAGGAGTGATGACAACCGTATCACTTCTTGATATTATTCCGCTATTGGGCCATTCCACTTCAAAGGAGGGTTTATGGAGCACTTTTAAAGCAAACAATTTAAATATTACGATGTTGACACAGGTTTTCACAATTTGAAGAAGATTTATTTTTAGTTTAAAATGACGGTGGATGTAAAACATAGGCGGGAGTTTGTAAAATGGGTGTGTTTTCGTGTTTTGATACATAATCTCATCCCTGCGTGAAAGTTATGAGGCCGCCAAAATCGGGTCAAAATACTCGCGCCACGCTCAAACTCTATCGAGTATGAACAGCTGAGAGCACAGAGCAAGCAGCTCTGCGACATCTATGAATGCACATACAGTGGATATAATACCCGTACCAGTCAGTTTATCTCGAAGAATTATACATGTTCCCAGACGTCAAATATGCCGAATTTACCATCTCAGTAAGCGGATTAGTGAAAACATGAAGTGAGTACACTGTAAGCTGTAGTGTCGTAACTCGTTCGTGATTTTTATTTGTGCTGTACGAATAAAACATTTCAAAGGTATTTCCGTCGTCTGCTCGTATATTTTCGTTCCTGGCTTGCCTAAATAGAACTAAACTTCCTTTAACAACCTAAGCGAAAGTTTTACTTTCCCTAGATGGTACATTGTATCTGAAACCCGCACCGCATCGGTGCCACCAGACACGAACATGACCTGTGCACTGACAGGTACAAATATCAAATATCATGTGCACCTTCAACCTTGTCTGTCGCGAGTATTTTCGTGCGATTGGATTTTCGTGGCTCATTTACGACTGTAAACGATGTAATTCACCGCTTGTAATTCAAGCTCATCAACAGGAAACTTGTCGTAAAGCGATTCTATCATGATGCTCTGTCAACCGATATCTTTACGTGTAATCATACATCCATGGTGTAATCTTCAGCAGCGTAGACGACACAAAACACTGCCGCCACGGGACCGGCCGTGAATTGACAGGTGTCGGCAAATTATACAAATTTTCAATACGTTTGTTGTATGATTTGGTACAACTGTACTTTTGCCTAAGTGTAATGCCCATAAAGTGACAGCAAACAACATAATTTTGACCATAATCATAATGACATTTCGGATTGTCATTTGTCTTATTCGCTCAGCTGTTTTATATGTACATATACCAACGATGGTCATGCATACAGCGAAGGTCACGCGTACGCGTCGCTGTAAGTAGTTCGGTTACAGTGAAAATATAATCCATATTTTCACTAGTTAAAATATGGGCTCATATCAGTACCGTCTGAACAATAGAAGAATGGCAATACAGGCATAGCATGTATGATAATGTATAATATTAAATATATTTGACCACTATTTTGTAATACATCAAGCCTTAAAACTTAAGAAAACAACTTAACATGGGCACAGAGGTTTTGATCGTATTTCTAACAAAATGTTATCGTGTAAAATTTTTTTCACATCATTGACATTTTCGCCAAGGTTATATTTTTGCTGCTGATTAGCATACTTTTGGTACATGATGACTTTATTCGAACAAATCCCAATCACAGTTTATCATGCATCTATACAACAAATATAAAGGTGAAATGTGCAACGGTTCTCATTAATAGTAATATTAATAGTAGTACGCTTCACAGAACAATAAGATATATGTTATCACTAAATGAAGCAGGTGTTTTTCAATATCGCACAGTACTCTCAGATAATCACTTATTACAAAACTTAATATAATATGCAAATGAGCTATTAATTAATTTGACACTGCTCAATGCTTCATGGGACAATTAGATATCCATCAGATCAACATTTGTAGCACATTTTATTAATTTAATGTAGTAATTTTAGAGTAATGTCGCTAATTACAAAGTTCATTAAATATGCAAATAATCCCTATATTAACTTGACACTGTTCAATGATTCGTGGCACAATTAAATATTTATCAAATCAATATCTGTAGCACGTTTCACAAAATTTGGTGCCGTAATTCAGAGTTATATACCTAATTACAAAGTTTATTAGATATGCAAATGAACCCTTAATTAACTTTACACTACTAAATGCTTTACAACACAGTTAGATATCTGTCAGATTAGTATATGCAGCAGTTTTCATCACATTTGATGTACTTATATCGGAGTTATATGACTACTTATAAAACTTCATGAAATATGCAAATGAGCTAATTATTAACTTGACACTGTCCAATGCTTCTCAGTACTATTGGATATTTATCAGATCAACATCTGTAGCAAGTTTCATCAAATTTTACGCTGTAATTTTGGAGTAATATCACTAATTACAAAGTTCATTAAATATGCAAATAAACCCTTAATTAACTTCACACAAGTAAATGCTCTACACCACAATTAGATATCTGTCGGATCAGTATCTGCAGCGGATTACATAACATTTGGTGCAGTTATTTTGGAGTTATATCACTAATTACAAAACTTCATAAAATATGCAAATGACCTATTAGTTAACTTGACACTGCCAAATGCTTCTCAGTACAATTAGATATTTATCAAAACAATATCTGTACCCAATTTCAAAGACGTGGGTGCCGTAATTTCAGAGTTATATACCTAATTACAAAGTTCATTAAATATGCAAATGAACCCTTAGTTAATTTCACACTACTGAATGCTATACACTACAGTTAGATATCAGTCGGATCAGTATCTGCAGTAGATTTCATCACATTAGTGAAGTTATATCGAGGTAAATGACTAATTACAAAACTTCATAAAATATGCAAATGACCTATTTATTAACTTGACACTGTCCAATGCTTCTAAGTATAATTAGATATATATCAGATCAATATTTGTTGCAAGTATCATCAAGTTTGGTGCAGGAATTTCAGAGTTATCTCATTAATAACAAAAGTTCATTTAATATGCAAATGAGAAGGCAATTGACATGACACTCACAGTATCATCATAATGTTCTGAGATTGTCATCTGTGAAAAGTTTCATGAAATTTTGTGCAGTATTTCTTGATATATGTCTACACTGTCATTACCGTCTCCATAGGGAAACCATTGTATGGAAAAAAAACGATATTGCATAACTTCATTAATATGCAAGCCACACTAACCAAAATCTAATCAGTTCTTGCAAATAGCATATGGTACCTGTGTACCAAATCTGACTCGAATCCGTTCAGGCGTTTTTGAGTTATCGTGTAAACAGACAGACAGACAGACACACACACACACACTAACACACACACACACACACACACACACACACGGACAGACAGACAGACATCGCTATGACAATAGCCCACGTGTTTACACACGTGAGCTAAAAAAAGATTGGGTCACCATGTTCAATTTTCTAAATTTTCATAGTCACGTCATAAAATACTTCAAAAGTAAAACTTTGAAAAGTAAAGACGAAATGAACAATATCTGACTAAATGGAATTATTTATTATTTAACCAAATTTGCCATTATTACACCCAAACTTTCAAGATTAAAACATTTTTTGATGGAATATTTTAACCTTCCAATATTGTCAATTTTGAGTAGCATCTAATTCATATATGTCTTGTACTTTTGAAACAAATTTTTGGTGGGTCGCTGTGCTCAGTTTTTTTACATTATGGCAATTAGCCAGAATTTACAATTTGCATACTCTCTCATAATTGTCATTTTGTGTGCTCTTCGGCAGGAGCAACTTGTCTGGCCAGATTTGGATTAACGCAAGTTGGCTTAGACTGATAAATCCAAAAGGTTCACTGATGCGTTAAAAAATGAATCAATTTAAGAACTTGCCTTAGAAATATGACTTTACAAAGTACTTAGAACAGGTAATGTTGAACATCTACGAGCGGAGTGGCGCAATACATGTTTATTGTGTCTGCTCGCACATCCTTTACAAATATCCGTGCTTGTGATAGTTGGGGGGACTTGAAAAATTTTATCATATAGAGGGGGCATTTGAATTATTTTAGGGTTGAGGGGGGATCTGAAATAAATAAGATTTTAATCGCAATTCTTCCAGCACCCTCCCCCTCGTTGTTTGTGAACGCAGCCTAAATGCCATCTGGGGTTAGTATATTACATCTAAGGTCAAAGATTAAGAGATTGGATCCAAAAATACAAAATTACTGGTTCCCTAAGTTTAAACGAATACATTGGCTTAGGTCATCCCTTGGGTCTTTTATACCAAATTGCGAAGTTATTAGACAAGCAGTTTTGAGCAGAAGACTTTTTACCAATATTGAATATATATTATTATCTGATTTTAGTCATGCAAATGAACATGTATACAAGATGTCAATACGACCTAATGAGCGGTTTTGAAAAACAACATGACCAACTATGAAGAAAATTCCCTCGAAAATAAAAACTGAGCGATTTCGGCATAATTTGAAGAAATCTTGTGTATGTAATCCAGGGACATGTTTACAAAATATTAATACTGCCTGGACAGAACTTTTGAAGGTTTTGACCACAAATGAAAATAAAATTGCCTTTACATTACAAATATACATATTTATTCACTTTTTTCACAAATCCCAATACTAAAAAGCTGTGTCATTTTCTTACGAATAAGAAGTGTCTGGTTATATTTAGGGTGACTAAAATGCAAAGTCCATTATGGTAGTATTTACCATACAATAGTTAGATCAAGTAAGTGTTCAATAATTACAGAAAATTTAAGATATCCTTCATATACCAAATATCGAAGTAACCTAACATGTTTCGCTAAAAAGAAAGAATTGAAGAGAACTTGTCATGTTCAAAGAACAGGGTCAACTTTCGATACTAGACAAACAACAAGTTCGGGACCTTGCTGTCAATCGTCGCAAAAATGTTGATGTCATGAAACGATCACTCATCTGGGCTGCAGAGAAACTCATCGTCGACGATGGCATTGCAATAAACAAGTCTTTGGAATGTGACATACAAAATAACATGGAAGAATGTACAGGGGAAGTGGTCAGGAGTTTCAAAGAATACAGTTTCCTGCAGCTGATGTGGGAAGAACAATTACGATATAGAAAATGCACTTGGTGTTTTTGCTGATTGGGACGCCTATCATCAACAAGTAGACGGTAATTCTAGTGCGTGCTTCAAGGGATTCAATAGTCGAAAGGACGCAGAAGAGTCTCTGATTAACTATTTCATCCCATGTGCTGGTTCCAGCAGGAAATCAACCAGATCTGATATAGATTCAGTACAGGGTTGCAGCATCAAATCTGTCGATACCGAGAACATGCACGTTCCCATCGTGCCTTCCATTCTTTACCAAGACCCTGCTCCTCAAGTTTCTGTGACTGAAGTTACGAACTTTTCGCCTTCTGAAAACTATGTTATGAAACCCTTTAACCTAAGCGGTCCACCGGATGATGTACGAATATAGTTTTCCGCGCGTCTGATCAACTCCACGAGAGCTTCATCCATTGTGGTGGTGACGTCGCCGAAAATTTCAGTGATACCGATAGAAAGTTAGCGGAAGATAACTGTCTTGGTGCGACAAATGTATACAGAGTTACGAGAAGTTACAATCAATTATAATTCTTTGAAAGATCTGTAGAATTCGCTGTTGGAGGATATGAGTCGTTGAAAGCAGATGTGAAAGCAATGTGTTTCGATTTTCAGACCCAATTATCAGATACGCAACTTGTTGTGGAGTCGCAGTGCCGAGATAGAGTGTTGGCAGAAGTACATGCATTGAAAAGTGAGCTTTCTACAATGAAAACTTTATTCAACCAGAAAATTTCCTATGTTGAGAATAAATATGCTGTCGCAGATCGTGGTGTTTCTTATGTCATGAGCAGTATTTCTAGAATTGATAAAAAAAACTCTCGATTGATAACTCAGAGCTGTAGAAGGTGAACGTGCTGACGTCACAGAAGGTGTAGGCTTAGTACTTGGGACACATCATCGAGCGCCGTAAGTACACAGTTTTTAATGCCTACAACTCCCCGTTGACAACCATAGATCTGCTTCTGATCACGCCGATGACATGTTTCTGATCACGCCGATGACATGTTATCATCTAATGAACATGAGGTAATAACTTTTGATCATCCCAAGTCTACTCCGCTGGTCCAGAAGTCCATATGTCAGAAGTTGTGATTAACACCAGTGTATGCAAAGACAAATCACCATCCTCCGTAGCCCCGACATTGAACTCGCGAGGTTTTAATGTTGGCACTAGTCACCGTTCAGAGCGGAGTCGTGATCAACAGACCAACGATTATAACAGCCTGTGATGTCCTTGGAGGGGTTATTGACAGTCGACAACGACGGAGTTCCACAGCAATATTCTTAATTGGACGGCAGCCATCATAGAACAAAAGTTGCAGGAGAAGATACATGTACAGACCATGTGACAAGCACGTGACTACAACAATATCATCATACCTCCTCAACTTTGCATAAAACTTCCAAGTTTATGCCTCTCCTTAACTTAGAATGAAACTCATATCTGTGTTTACAATTCAATTAGGAAAATATGAATTAGCAAAATTTTCTTTTAAGTTGTCACATTGTTATGCTCTGGGATAATCATGTTTTAACAAAAAATCAAAATTTAAACTTTAACTTTTAAGATTACCTTCATCAGAAATTTACCACAACCAGGTAAATATCAGATAGAATGTTATGTAGCTCGGTATGTAACTCTGAACTAGGAACGGGAACTTGAAACCTTAGAACTAGGAAAGTACAAATCTCCAGAAAGAAGTGCGCTCTACAGAAATTCAGTCCAAAGTGTTCGTGAATAGTCCTATATCTATCCTCCTGACAATAGTCCTTGTGCCAGGGGGCTTAGATTTTACTCTAGTTGAGCCTCTCACATCAGTACTTTTGGGGTTTACATGTATCTTGGGTGTATCTGTCCTTGACGTTGTAGTATGAATATCTCACCAGAACGTACACCTGTTTCAACTTGTATTGTACTAGCAGGTGAAATAGAAGTAGAACATACTGGTCTTGTTGATTTCTGACTAGGACAGACAGGCTCTACTGCCCAATTGTCAAAGCTGCTAGGAGTAGATAACTCTCGTTTATCATACATGCTATGCCTGTATTGCCATTTTTCTATTGTTCAGACTGTACTGATATGAACCCGTATTTTAACTAGTGAAAATACGAATTATATTTCACTGTAACCGAGCTACTTACAGCGACGCGTACGCGTGACCTTCGCTGGTATGAATGACCTTCGTTGGTATATGTTCCTATCTGAGCGAATAAGACAAATGACAATCAGAAACGTCATTTCGATTATGGTCAAAATTCTGTTGTTTGCAGTCACTTCATGGGCATTGCAACTAGGCACAAGTACCGACAAGAACGACAGCTTGAATTATGTTGTAAAGTCAACATTGTCACTTCATTTTTGATAAACACTTAACTTGAATTCATGAAATCATGTTTCCGATTGCAAGCAGAATAAAGGCTATACTTACAATATGGTTTTACAACCGTTGTAGACGTAGCATTACCATGTGCATTAGATGCATAGCAATAGTATTCCTCCCTCCTGTTCACATAGATATCTACAGAATTTTTCTGTTTCAAGGGCCAGAATAATTGTGGATTTGGATTGGCTCTGCTTTGCATTTAACTAGAGACGGACATCCATCCTGTACAATTTCAGTTTCAACATCATAAGGAGGATCTGTAAAATAAAGTGTACAATAATTGCAACGCACAAACACACAGACATACAATGTTTGGCAGTTAAGGAAGTGCTTTATTAACCACGCAACAGAATACAAACGCACTACAAGGAGTAAAGCACCTCGACACCTACAGTAAAGAAACAACAGTAGGTATTGAAAACAGCAGTAAAGTTACATAGCGTGAACAAAGTTCAAGTGTGAAACATAAGGTGTATCAATAATTACAGAGCAAGGAATGAGCTATAAATGAATGATACAAGGTACAAGCGCGGGAAATATAGGGGGAGAACGAGACAACAGCAGCTAAGCAGTCAAACAGATGCATGCTGTGAAAAATTTTCCCATGATAGTAGACTGAGGGCGCTAATATGACTGCGGTGCACTGTAGGGAAACCTGCTATGTGCTGCAATTACACAAATTTAGTAAACAAAATTGAATACAATTAATACCAGTGTACAAGAGCATAACCATGCTACCATTGATGTATTGAAACATGGTGGTTTAAATCTGGTTCGAACTCACGTATGGTACCGCTTGTGCGCTGTGGCTACAGGGAGGGAAAATCCCCCCTCCTGTAGCTGAAATGGAAAAAATGGGTGTAAATTATTCTTATTTATCCACAATGACCACATTATTCTTACTACTCTCGGGTTTCGAAACGCAAACGACAAAGGTGCACTCACGGTCACATTGGACCATGGTGCTATCTATCAACTCTTGCAACACTGTAGGTCCAGCTGCGTCTGTCAATAAAATGTCCCTACACAAACAAAACACTGTTCTACATAATATGATAAACTTCCCTACACATATCCGAAATGAAACAAACAATATTGTAACAAAAACTTTTGGATAGTCAGGTGGGGAGCCTCTATCACAGTTTTATGCAAAGTGGAAGACAGGATATAGTTCGGCGTTTGGATTGTTCTGGTCACACGTGTAAAGAGGCCATTGTTTAGTACGGACTACCGAACCTGAACCAGCCTTTCGACAGCGAATTAAATTAGTTCTTTGTTAGTTCGATGTTGTCTGCTCACACGTCCCACTAACACAGGCAGGTTTAATTTTAATCCAGTGTCAGCTCCGGAGTAAACACACACGTGTAAACCCCACTAAAGATGCATATAGGCACTGCCGCTGACTTCTTGTTTACACACCTTTATGCACCACATGAAGGGGCGTACAGAAGCTGATCCACGCTATAAAATTCAGCAGATTGAATTCAATTGCATTCATATGGTCAGAGGGACAAGATCAGTGTTGCAGGATGAAATTGAGACAATGTTACGTGTCTGATAATCTTTCAGATAATGACTTCAACAGAAGAAATGAAAACAATCTAATGTGTGGGCGGCAAACGTATAACAGATGGTAAAAGTAAAGAATAAAATTTACTTACAAAGTACTGTAAAATTAAAGGAGTTCATAATCGTCTGTCCATTTGATATGATATGACACTGAACGTTTGAGCCATCTTCAAATCTTGATGTATGAGATAGGTAATATGTTGGTTTATCATGCAATAATTCACTTCCATTGTACCAAGCCACCTCTGCACATGATTGGTGACAACCCTCAGTGGAACAGGTAAAGTTAACATTTGCTCCATCAAGTGTTGAATATTGATTGTTAACTACTGGCTCTCCATTAATCGATATGGATGCACCTGTACATGTTTCTGAAAAAAAAGGTAATAGAACATCTCAATCCTGTAGTCAAAAGCTGGACTGAAATGTGAGCTATTGATGAAAGCTTTAAACAATCATTGTCAATGAATAATGTCCGCCAAATATAAATTGGTCAATGTGCAAGAGTTAAAGTGTACAAATGTGATTGCATACAGAGACACATGCATATGTTGTTTTCTTAAATATTACCGCCTTATGAATTATCAAGAATGTTTACATTATTCCAGGCAAGAATAATATTATAACAGGACACCTTTACTTTAGTATGGCAGGTTTCATCGCTAATTTTGAATGTACCAGGCTGCATGGTGTTGTATTTGTGTGTGTTTATCATGACAACTGTTGTCAACCATTAAATACTACGCCTTGGTACTTGATAGAAAATGCATTGCAATGGTTTCATAAGCACTTGACATTATGAATATTACAAGCAAAGACCCATCGAAGCCAGCTATTAATTAGTGTACATACCCTCACTATGAGCTGTAAAATCTAACCGATAGGGAGAAAAGTGTCATTGACGCTATTTCTTTTAGAATAGCAATGCAGACATTCATCTTGCTATAAGCATGTGCCAAAAACATGAGTCCTTATTTCAAAGAAGAAAGATTGACAAATTAAACTGTCGCAGAAGATGGGTGTGAGGGAAGTCTAAACAACAAATACAAATTAAACCTGAACACCGTCCAAAATAATATTGTTGCCTGTCTAACAGTTACGTTAAAACCTAGATAAGATCAGCCTTGCCAATTCTTTATTTGTTGAAGTGTTTAAAATGTATTCTAACTTGTGTGGAATTGAAAGAAAAGAAAATATAACATTTCAGGGATGCAACAATTTCAAATTGCCATTGAAAGTTTAAATAATTCCGTTCATGCTTTTCGAATGATATTTGCAAACTGTATTTTTTATGTTTCAGTTTGCTGCGAACACAGAGCACTTTATTAATGTTAACTAAATGTGATTTTTTAAAGAAAAGTTTGTCTTCATTTTCATCTACATGCATCTAATTTCCTTATTTAAGTTGCCTAGAATTCTGACAACCTTTCCCTCTTTATTGTGCGGGCGCTGCAGTATCATTTTCCAAAGCAAATGGTAACATGCAATAACATCATAGATAATATAAACTGAGTCTGTTTAAACCTTTTGCACCATTTTAGTATGTCTACATTTTAGGAGACATTTATGCAAAAAAAAAAATGGCTGACAATAATGTACATGTATTGCCCTATTTATCGCATCAAGTATATTGTAAGGATGCATTGACGAAACTAGTGAGGGGGCTGGAAGAAATTAGGGAAATTCCGAAATTTAGGAGTAGTGGAGGGGACTTGAAAGTTGCATCGCCTATAGGGGGAACTGAAAATGTTTTGGTTCCCTTTTATCTTTATATCTTCCGATTCCAAGGTTTGTCAGGCAATTCAATGGAAAATGAATAATTTAATGTCATTTAATTGTTCTAATTTTTTTTTAGTTTTTTTTACGTTTTTTATTGGAGTTATCAAAAATGTTCAAATACATGTCTCATTAAATCTGAGGAAAAAAAGACATTACAGAAAACAATAAAGTAGTGATCATACATCATTATTGTGTATGTCTGTTCAATGATATTACTTTGATTTTAGACATACCAAATCTAGTTTTGTTTCTTTCATGTTTTCCCAGATTTTAGTATTCATAACTCCTTTTTTGTCATAAAAACAGAACAAACACAAAACAGGACTAAACGGACAAACATAAATCAGATAAATACCTGACAAAACTACATTAGAAAAACAAACACAAAGTGTCTGTGGTTGATGGTACCACAGACGTGACCCATAAACACCTTTGGGTCTATATACCATGTCGCAGACACAGGCTCCTACCCTGATCATCAATACAATAGTGAAATTTTGTAAAAAACAGCAATAATAAGAAACTCTTTCAATAACAGTTTAACCCCGATTAGAAATCTGCGTGCATCGTTTTAAAGGTTGTATTCGACCGGACGGCGTCGATCGAGAGAACAGCAAATAAATAGGAAACAGAAAGCGTTAACAACAGTTGGGTTTAAACACATACTTTTCAAAGTTTCATAATCTGTTGAACAGCTACAGTGTAAATTACACAAACAACGAAAGACTTTCCTGAAGTATCACTATCATGTTCTGGCGCAAACTCTTCAGTTCATGTTGCAAATCAGATGCAAACAGTCAGTTCTACAGTGGTGCTGTAGTTCAATCGTATGGCTGACCGTTGATATAGAGTTTGCCGTTTACGAATCTTGGCCTTTTGCCTTGTTCATAGGCTTTTTTCATCACGTCTCCTAGTTCACACTTGCGCTTGTAGTCAAAGGGGCACGGATCTTCCGTGACAAAAATGCCTGATCCTTCGAGTGCACGTCTTGCTTTCATCAACACCTTCAGTCGCTGCGGGCACTTCATGAACTTTACGATGATGTGGCTCGGTTGACGAGCACCTCCCCTTCTGTTTGCTGTTGCCTTTCCTGTGGCGCGTGCGGTGTGCGTTTTCCAACATGGCGGTGGCGTTTTCGAATCCAAGTTTATCTTCAAGTAGATCTTCTAATATTTGTGTATAGTTCTCTCCCTCTCTCTCTTGTATCCCTCCAAAGCGGAGATTGAAACTTCTGGAGTACCGCTGCAAATGGATATTTTCTTCAGTGGTTGTTTTTAGCTTGGAGTCAAGAGCCTGGATATTGAGTTCGAGATCTTTGATGCGTTTCTCTGTGACCACGTGGTCGTTCTTCAATTCGTCGATGTCCTTGGCCGAGTGCTCTAATGACTTTTCAAAGTTATCTTTTTTTCCTCGATACTTATAAGTCTTTCTCTGAAGTGTTTCTGTTCATTTGCGACTTTATCTATCTTTTCTTCCATCCTTTGGAGGGTGGCCTTGACGAACTGTTCGAATTCACCTTTGCCGTGGTCGTGCATCTTGTCGGTTGTTCTCGACTGCTCTTCGTCATCCGTCCGATCCGAATTATCCTGTTGGTGGTCACGTGCTCTGGCAGTGGCATGGCTGTTGAAGTTTAGAGTCTTCTGTTGAGTTGTCTTTGTGCTCTCTTTACCTGATTTTCTTTCGGTGGCATGGTTTTCACTCCTTCAGTCGATGCTTGCTACTTTTATATGTCCTTTAGTGGTAAAACTGTTCTGGATAATACTGGTTGTGCTGTATATTTTACTGGGTATTTCGGAGCAACACGATCAGTGGTGCACGCTCATGTCGGTGACACCTGACCTCCTCATTGTTCTAATTTTAGTAATAATTCAACGAAATCTAGGACCATTTTGTCGCATTTCATGACTTTTATCTCAAGCAAATCTAAACATGTATGATAAAAAATGCTAAACCAGTTGGCCTAGTCAAGGGGCAGAAGCTAAAGCTGTTAATAATGTTTTTTTCAATATTTTAATGCAATATATCAAATACGGTTTTTACTGTCTCTGTACAGTATGTTGAAACACACAATATTCAGTTTGTCGACAAACCGTGTGTAAATATTTATTGGATAATAATCGAATTAAATTACGGACTGAAAGTCATTTGTCAATGATACAAGTGCAAGGTACACATACACAGGCTGTTAGCAAGCTAAACACTGGATAGTTCAACTATGTTGAACATGCTGTAGGGAGTAGAACAAGAACACAGTTGTATAAACTGAACAAAAATATTGTCAAAATAATTAATCAAAGTTAATACAGGTACTGCCTTATTACTGCGGTGAAACTGTAGGTGCTTACCGGCGGTAACAGAGATAGCTCTAACTCTAATGTAGTTGAAAAAGAGTTTTGGTCAAATGACGCTCATGACAGTGAAATATACTTGTACATAAGATCAGACCAGAGAGCAACACATGATATAGAAGACCAGGAAACTTGAAAGTTATCAGGGATTTTTGAATTCTGGCATATGAGAATAATCAAATATTAAAGAAAAAGATGGGGTCACCATGCTTGAATTTCTAAATTTTCACATATTCATCAAAAGGTACACAAAATTTCGAACAGTAGAGACACTAATTTAAATAAAAAATGTGTGCCTGAATGGAATTATTTCTAGTCTACCAAATTTGCCATTATTGGTATTACATCCCAAATTTTAAGATTAAACGTTTTTTATGCAATATTTTAATCTTCCAGTATTTTAAATTTAGAACAGCATCTAAGTTATATATGTCTCGTGCTTTTGAAAAAAAAATTGCAAACTTTGGCAAAGTGTGGCCAGGACTACTCTCTCATGATTGTCATCTTGTGTGCTCTTCAGCAGGTGCCATTGACCTGGCTAGAGTTGGATTAACTCAAGCCGGCTTAGACTGATAATCCAAAAAATGCATTGATTCGTTTAAAACGAATCAATTTAAGAACTTGCCTTATAGGAATGTGGTCCTACAAACTGATAATAACAGGTAGTGTCGAATATCTGAGAGTAGAACCGCCCAATACATGTCTATTTTTTCTTTGCGTGCGTCACTAATAAGTATGCTGCTATATGATAATTTAAGGGGGACTTGACAAATATTGATCATATATTTTTATATAAATTTGTGAACGCAGCCTTGGTAGCTATGCTCACTATGAAGGAAGTTTCTAGACAGAAGGCCATCACAGCGTAACTTGTCAATATAGAAATCGATTAACACTACGATGCGTCCCAGAGAGTATCGACCAATCAGAGAGCAGCATTCATCAAGCCACGAACTTTCACGTATGGCTTCGAGATTTCGCGTGATCTAGGGTGTTTACTTCAGAAACTCTACAATCTACTAAACACTAAGGGGTCTCAACTGTTTTACACATGCGCAAACGCCATCTCAAAGAGTGGCTGATGATCATGTTGAAAACCGGAGGTCGAAAGACGTAGGTATCGCCGAGATATCGTAATCTGAATCTCGCATTGCAATTTTTCACTCCATTATGTGTATCAAAATATGCGGATACAATTTTTGGATTTTCTGTCAAACTTGGTTTGTCCTGTTGAAAGTTTGCGTTTTTCTCAGTCCATAACGACATTGTTTACCGAAGGAACATATGCTGTACGCTTGGACTTTCTTCAAATGGCTTGGACTTTTAGATCAATACCCATCCAACATGTGTGATTGAGTGTAATGGCCGTTACATTTTAAAATGTTCCTGTGATGGTAGCTAGGTCAGGGAAATGATCATTTTCTGTTTAATATATTTTTAAGGTTTGAATGACCGTGTTACGATATTTTGAATTCTGAGCAGCATCCTAGAGAGTCAATTTGGGTGTACAAGGTATGGTTCATGCGGCGGTATTAGCTAGCTAACCCAGGCCATATGGCACCACGTCTAGGTTGACTAACGAAATGTTTTGAGGTTAGCATAGTATGAGTACGTCAGATTCATATGTCATCGGCATAGAAGGTCGCTTGTGTAAGATAAGACCATATTTTTAGGCTGTCATTCATTTCATTTATTTATTTGCAGTTGGTTGCAGTCAGCAATGAATCATTTACAAGTTTGTTGCACTGTTATGCAATGCAATGCCTTTACCTGATTCAGTATTTCTTGCTTGGGTTCCTGCGGTATGAAGTAGAAAATTAGGCTGGCCATGGTGTCCTGGGAATTAATGTTTTACCACCAAAGTAAGTATAAAATTCTATTGGATTTATTGTTTACACATATATAAGGATGAAAGGTACAGACATTGTACTGATTGGTACTGTACTTGCCAAATTGATATGCATAAATAATATTTAAATATGTTAATTGTTTTCAGAGCCGAATGACATCAGTCTTTCAACACAGAGAGTACCTTAAGAGGGTGTGTCGTGTATGTGGTAGAACCCTGAAGACCACTTCTTACAGCAGCTCAGGACATTACAGACAGGGAGAAGTGTGCATCCCATACAGTGAACTTTTAGAAGAATGCTTTAAAGTAAATGTTCGAAATGATGACCCTTTTGTACATCCGCCTAGATTTGGTTCATGTTGTCGTAGAGTTTTTTAAAGTATCCTGTTGCACAGAACCTGGGTAAACATGACTATACCCATATCAGCGTTAGTAACTGGAAACATCATTGTAAGTATGAAACCAAACTTGTCCTCTTTGCAAACGTTTTTCTCAAAATGGTTCTGGTAGACATAAACAACTTAAAAGGGGTCGATTTAAATTAAATACAAATGAAAATAATGAAACTGACAAGAGTCCTGTTGCAGACAATTTTGCTCATATACCAATGACCACTGTTATACCACCCGAGCTTCCTGTAAGTTTGCCCAGTCTGTGCAATCAGACCAAAAGACAGAGACATATGAATTCTGTACAGAGGAAAATATTCAGACTGTACCCATGACAAGTCGATTTCCAACAGATTAATGTGTAACTGAATCACATCCAGAATTCATTTGTAGAATGTGTTTAGGAGTCCTAGACACGTACACCACTTCTAACACCGTGTACTCACACTTTCTGTGCAGCGCTGCATTAAGAACTGGTTAAGTCTGTGTCATTTTTGTCCTCTCTGTAAACAACCTATGGTGTCATCAGATTTAAAAGAACCATATAGAGGATTTGTAGAAATTCTTAGTGATACTAGAAGCTTAGTAATTGGCTTCAGCACACTTTAAATTGTGGAAAAGATTTTGACATTGATGAATGGTTAGAAAAAGTTTTGTCATTGTGGAACGAAATTTCTCTCACACAAGTTGATTCACATTTAAATAGTACTGAACATTTGCCTGAGACAGATAAGTCAAATCTGACAACAAGCCATGGCCATCCAGACATTGCTGCAGGTAGCACTGTTGGAAGACCTAAAACTTCACTGTTGTGTCTCCAACAACAAGGACAAAATTTAAGATTGAAAAATATCAAAAAACAAATAGACGTGTTTGCCAGAGAGAAAGGGGAAGATCTCAGGGTAGTATATTTTGGCCTTTTGCAAAACTATCTGAGAGCCAACAAGCAAGGTAGTTTAGCTGAACAAGTGAAGTTGCTATATAATTGGGAATCTTGTCAAATGTCACCTAAGGAATGTCTAACCTTGCGTGTAAATACTTTTACCAGTTGTAATCAGTACAAGAAAATTTACTCAGCTACAAATGAGCTTAGTGGAGTTAAAATCTTCCAACCTCTCATCAATGTTGTGAAAGCCGAAGAAAGTTTTCTACTAGGGTCTGTAAAGTTCTACTTTAACCCATCTTTGAAAACTGTTTCTCCCATTTGGCATGGTACAGAGCATTTTGATGCTCTGTCAGGACTCAGTCGCGATATACCACTTCTAGAATCACCTGATGTTTATGGGGCAAGGTATAGATATGACAAAGCAGTTGCTATGGCTTTGAAATATATTGATAATGAAATCTCAGAAGGCCTCAGTAAATTAGAAGGGGTGGATACAAATGAACTTGTTCTAACAGCCACTATCAAAGATGGCAGTGATGGTCTTGGAGTTGTGAAAGATGTCAGATCTCAGGGCTTGTCGTTCCAAACAAGGCCTTGCGGTTTTCATTTGTAATTTTAGAAGTCACTGTCAATGTAGATGGCAAGATTATTACTGCTTTTGAAGAAGGTTCTCCCAACTCAGAATTATGCACACGCCCTCTCTTGTAGCTCTGGCAGATGAAAATGACAGAAAAGGGTTATGCATGACACATATACCAATAATGATAAAAAGAGAGGAGATGGAGAAAGTACCTTGTTTGTAGAAATTGAAGAGGGAAAACAAAGAATCTACAAAGTTGTATTTAAAGGGACTATGTATGATGAAAAATTGCAGAGAAGTGGTGAGGGAATGTTAGCGGCAGGGTCATCTTGGTTTTGTACACTTTGTGAGAAAGGAAGACTTGATCCCATATCATCAGTCTTGCCAATAACAAGAACACATGAAAACAATATGGCTTTGTATTCAAAGTATGTTGAAAATGCAAATCATATGAAGCAGGCAGATCTAGTGAAAGAAGTCAAAGGCATTGTTAGAAAACCATTTATAATGTCAGAGCCTTGTGTTGATGCCACGCATGCTGAAATTCACTGGGGAGAGAAAAACTATGATATGTATGTACGTGAAATATCAGGGATAATGTGTTGGAGGAACCCATCCAATGATGATGATGCAAAAAAGTTCAATCAATGAAAAGAATGTTGGATACTAAATTACAGCTGCAATGTGGCTTAAAGAGAGAGCATGGCTTTATGGTTGATGGAAACAAGTCATCGTTGATGACACAGTCCCCACTTGTTAATGGGTACTTTGATTACATGTCCTAAGAGGATAGAGTCCTCTTCATTAATTGAGACATGCCCAAGTTTTGGCTAAGGACACGAAAAAATTGTAACAAAATGGCTGCCATGCAGCCATATTGGATCATATCAAGAAACAAATTGACATACATATGTATGACATAGATTAATGTCCTTGTACCAACTTTGAATAAAATCGGTTAAGATATGCCTTAGAGTATTATGGCCCTCGACAGGAAAAAATCGTAATAAAATGGCCGCAAGGCAGCCATATTGGATCGTATCACATAACAAATTGACATGCATATGTATGACATTAGTCAATCTCCTTGTACCAACTTTGAATAAAATCCGTTGAAACATGTCTGAGTTATTGCTCTGTACATGAAAATATCGTAATAAAATGGCTGCCTAGCGGCCATATTGGATCGTATCACATAACAAATTGACGTACATATGTAAGACATAGGTCAATGTCCTTGTACCAACTTTGAATAAAATCGATTGAGATATGCCTGAGTTATGCCTCTGCATATGAAAAAATCGTAATAAAATGGCCACACAGCAGCCATATTGGATTCTATCACAAAACAAATTGACATGCATATCTATGACATTGGTCAATGTCCTTGTACCAACTTTGAATAAAATCGGTTAAAACATGTCTGAGTTATGGCACTGTATATGAAAATATTGTAATAAAATGGCCGCCTGGCGGCCATATTGGATCGTATCACAAAACAAATCGACATGCATATCTATGACATTGGTCAATGTCCTTGTACCAACGTTTGATAAAATCAGTTGAAACATGTCTGAGTTATGGCTCTGTACATGAAAAAATCGTAATAAAATGGCCGCCTGGCGGCCATATTGGATTGTATCACAAAACAAATTGATGTGCATATCTATGACATTGGTCAATGTCCTTGTACCAACTTTGAATAAAATCTGTTGAAACATGTCTGAGTTATGGCTCTGTACATGAAAAAATCGTAATAAAATGGCCGCCTGGCGGCCATATTGGATCGTATCACAAAACAAATCGACGTGCATCTGTATGACATATGAAGTAATCCTTGTACCAAGTTTGAATGAAATCGCTTCTTGCATCTCTGAGATATCTGCGTGAACGGACGGACGCACACACGCACGCACGCACGCACGGACGCACACACGCACGGACATGACCAAACCTATAAGTCCCCCCGGACGGTGTCCGTGGGGACTAATTATGCACGTGATTGGTCAAATCAGAAACAGTTGATGTGGTTTGCTCTTTAATTCAGAGTGAAGCAAGAAAATCTGTTGTTCGTGAATATGTTTCCTACTATCGAGAATTGCGATCAATATACAGGAAACACAATGCTGACTTAGATGATGCAGTGAAATTTAAAACCATTGCTGCAAATTTTTACAAATTGCTACATGAGAAATTTCCTTATTTGCATCCACTCTCTAACTAGCAACACAAGGTATTAGATCATATTCCACAGTTGATCGAGCAATATGGCTCTGTTGGTAAATTTGCCTCTGAAGGCAATGAAAAAGGCAATAAACTTTTCAGAAGATTTTGTAAATTTAATGCACGCAAGTCTCAAATTCATGAAATGCTAGACATTCTGAAATTTCATTGGCTATATACAATGAAAAGTCTTCAGACTCTAGTAAACTGGGAAAAAACTAGATCACTAGTCTGTAGCAAATGTGGTTGT
The DNA here is from genome assembly GCF_041260155.1 of Ptychodera flava. Lineage (NCBI taxonomy): Eukaryota > Metazoa > Hemichordata > Enteropneusta > Ptychoderidae > Ptychodera > Ptychodera flava. The sequence continues at coordinate 3,109,010 of NW_027248279.1, forward strand.
GCTGGTCACAATCAAAGGACATGCATTACATAATTGTGCCCAGGCTCATGATATGAAATCAAAGATGAGACCATGATCATGCATGTTTTATGTATCTGAATCTGTAAGTTTGAAATTAAGTAGCATCTGTATGTATCAGACTACAGAGTCCAAACTTCAGACACAAAGAGTAGGCTGGCCATACACTCTTATTTACTTAAAAAGTGTTTCTGTTCCATATACTGACTGTACTGTCAGGAGTCAATTCTAGCTTCTATGCTAGTCTATACCTAGATGGTTAAAGTGTATTATATTTTGATGTACATAGATGAATTCCACAAGAAATCATCAAATACAAGAAAGCTGAGTTTGTGTTAAATATTTGTATGTGTTTTAATCTTACCTGCCCACACTTTTGAAGGGACTCAAACAAAATCATTTGATTACTTTGGCAGAAATGTCAAAAGTTTGAGTTATACTGGCCATAAAAAATGAGATGAGAAGCGTAAAGTTTGCAATATAATTTTGTACATATATTCATGAAAGATTGTAACAAGTTGTAAAATGAACTCTCAGTAAAGGTTTCATTCAATTCATGCACATGCTACATGTACATGCTATGATTTCTTGTGCAGTTGTCATGTTCTCAGAAATTACAATCAGAACATGTAAATTTGATGTTACTCTTATTTTCCAGTTGTCGTGAAGAAAATCGTTTGCCAGAGCATTTAATGTGAAAAGCTCGAACACATTGTGTACATCGCACTGTTGAAAAGTAACTCTTATCAGTCACGCTACAATTAATGTTAGCACATGTTGTGAAACATGAAAGGCATTCAAAGTTTATACAGTCCAGCTTTGTTCTATTTAAGTGACCTTATTCAACACATTTGTAATGGTACCAACTTCAACAGAATACAGTTTGATTGTTCATGATGTAAGTTCGATCATATTTCAGCCAGTTGAACTTGGCTTGTTCAGTAGCTGCTAAATTGGCAAATGTGCAGCCATCCAACATACATTCCCATGATTCCTCCTCACTATCATCTGCTGCCCTCTTCTGACTCATTCCTGTCTGTGCTAACTTTGACCTCAGCTGCCTCACTTATTCCGTTCTGATCCTCAGTCTCTGAGCCTATACTTTCCTGATCTGTCATGTCTATGCTTATTCTTTCCTGCTCTTCCTCCGCTATGCTTACTTTGTCCTTATCTGTTGACCTTTCCTCCTCATCCCCCAACTGACTGTTATTACTCTGTGTCCTGGTTTCAGAGCTTGTCCCTTCATTTTGAAAACTGAATTTTATCATTTGCTTTTTTACTGTATGACAAACAGCAATTGAGGTGAAGAATGGAAGACTGTAGTATTTACTACTTAAGGTATCATAGTGTGCTGTTTCTATGAAATCTATGGCATCACAAGGTGACTTGTAAACTGTGTTGTTACTCAATATTTAAACAGTGTGATTACATTTGAATGAGACTGGGTTAGGAATACCCATAAATGGTACAGATGTACAGACCATTGAATTCAGGTCAATTACGTCAACATCGGGTGGATGTCTTACATTGTTACCTATCACATAAATTCCACCAACAATATACATTTTACTGCTATTTAGAAAAACTGAATGGTAGGCTCTTGGAGTGGTAGCTTGTAAACTAATACTTGATAATTTCATAGATTGTAAATTAAGAACAGAAATATGTTTGAAGCCATGAACACATTGTAAAAAGCATGACTGAGTTTTTTGTAGATTATCATACATACAGATAAAGAGAATCTGCAAACTTTATTACATTGTGACCAAAAGCATGAATTTCCTCACCACTATATTGTCCTTGAGACCATGTTAATGAAATTTCCCCCCCCCCCCCTGGATCAACAAAGACAGAAAGCTGCCACAATTTTGTATTGAGCATTTCTGAGTCAGTCAATCCACCAAGGAGAACATAATGGTTTGGTTCAACTAAACACAAATTTGATCCATGTACATGTGGAGGGTAATTTGACTGAGATGAATAATTTTTGATTTCTTGTATTGTATCATCTTTGTCTATTACAAGCCAGCCTGTTACTGTTGTCTTAGACTTAACCTAGACCAAAACTCTGTCACCTAAAGAAATAACTGGATTTGTGCATCCAGCAGTTGCTAGGCAAGTTGCCAGGATGTTTTTAGTGATTTGTATTTCTGAAATAAAAAAGATAATGACAAAAGTTGTTGTATTAGAGAGTGAAGCTTATCTGCATGCATGTATGGTGAGCAGGTCATTTTATTTTGTCAGTGTTGAAATGTGGCACTTAAATAATAATAATAATAATAATAATAAGGATATTTATTGTGCGCCTATCTCGCAGAGCTCTAGGCGCATGGCTACAAAAGAACTCTCATCAGGTGTGAGATTTAAAAAGGTGTGTTTTAAGAGTAGAACGAAATGATGCTAAAGATTGAGTATGACGGAGATTTGCAGGTAAACTATTCCAAGTCGTAGGACCAGTATAGGAAAATGATCTTTCGCCGAAGCTTTTCGTGACAGCACGAGGTACTTTGAGTACACGAGTATCAAAGGAAGAACGCAACTGTCTTGAGGGACAGTACTGTTGAAGAAGGTCTGTAAGGTATTGCGGCCCAGATCCAATAAATGAATTGAAACAGATTACTGAAAGTTTGTATTGTATGCGAGATGTAATTGGTAACCAATGTAGCGAACACAAAAGAGGTTGGACGGAGTCCGATTTCTTGACCTTATACACTAGTCGTGCAGCAGCATTTTGCACTCTCTGCAACTTTTGGAGTAAATATTTGGGACAACCAGCTAAAAGAGAGTTACAATAGTCCAGGCGCGAAAGTACAAGTGCGCAGATTAAAGTTTTGGTGGCTTCCACAGTGAGTAAGTGACGAATTGAACTAATATGTCGGAGGTGGATGTAGGCGACTCTACAAATATTTTGAACATGAAGCGACATATTCAAGTGACAGTCAAGTGTGACACCAAGGTTTTTCACATTTCTAACAAATTGAATATCAGAATTCCCGACACGCATAGAGGTAGGGGTTAATTTTGGAGATGATCTTTGAGATATGACCACCATTGCTTCAGTTTTGTTGTCGTTCAACTGAAGTTTATTGTGGGTCATCCAAGTTTTGACGTCACTGATACAATTTTGCACAGTATTGATTGTCACTTGAATATTGTCAATTGTGCTGACTTTATAAAGTTGGTTATCGTCAGCAAAAGCATGGTGCTGCACTCCGTGATTTCTGACAATTTCGAAGAGTGGTTCTGTGTACATGACAAACAAGACGGGCCCAAGTACAGAACCTTGAGGAACTCCAAACGAGAGAATGGACGAGTCTGATCTCACACCATTGATAGTAACAGTTTGCGTTCTACCAGAAAGATAGGACTCAAACCAGGACAGCGCAGATTCAGTTATTCCAAAAGTGTGCTGAAGTCTGTGAAGGAGGATGCTGTGGTCTATAGTATCGAAAGCAGCTGAAAGATCTAAAAGGGTCAAAATGCTGACTTTGCCATTATCAAGAGCATTCAAGAGATCATTAAATATTCTCAAGAGAGCAGTTTCAGTGCTATGTTTAGGTCTATAGGCAGACTGAATGGGGCTGAGGAGATTATTGGAGCTGATGTGGTCATTTAATTGCATGAGAATTATTCTTTCTGTTATCTTGGACAAGAATGGAAGATTAGAAACAGGGCGGTAGTTTTTTAGATCATTGGGGTCTAACGATGGCTTTTTGAGGAGAGGTGTTATAAGAGCTGTCTTGAAAATTGATGGAAATGTTGCAGAAGTGATGGAGTCATTGATAATCTTAGTAATGTGCGAAAGTAAAGTGTCTAAACACTCTACTAACAAACTAGTGGGCATGACATCAAGATCACATGTTTTTGTTGCAGAATTAAGTGTGGTACGTTTGACTACATCCTCGGAAACTGGTTTGAATTGATTCAGGGGTCGTCCATGGAAGCAGCGTTCAGAGTAGCTAAGTGTCTGTGGATTGATGCCCTCAAGATTATCTCTGATGGATTTTATTTTACCATTAAAGAAATCCAGAAATCGCTGTGGTAATTCAGATGTAGAAAATATGTTGGGAGAATTAGGGGTTTATTTTTGCCAAGTAACTGATTAGCAACACTGAACAACTGCTTGCTTGAACGACTCTCACTGATCTTGCTGCTATAGTAATTGGTTTTAGCCAGGTGAACAAGTTCAGTTACACGCGACTTTTCATTGCTGTAGATTTGTTTGTGAATTGCCAATCCTGTTTTTAGCCATTGTCGCTCTGCACGCCGTCGTTGTTGCTTTGCCGCTCTGAGATCATCCCGCACAGCATTATACCAAGAAGAACTTCTCTGTGAAGAAAGTCTTTGTGGTCTCGATGGTGCGTGTTTGTCCATGATTAACTGCAATTGGGAGTTGAGAGAAACCGCTGAAGGATGTTCAAGATGTAACAGAGCATTATGAAGGTCTTCTTTCAAGGCTGGGCGATTTATCGTACGAATGTTACGTGTCATCTTGATTGTGGTTGATGAGCACGGAAGCGACAAGTTCAACTGGCTTATAACACACAGATGATCGGATGAAATATAAATTTGTTAATTTCATATTTTAATATGGATATCTTTGTAGTTCCAAAAATGCTCAAGACAGAAAGTGAGATGTCTTTAGTCGTGACATTTATTAATTTTGTTCACTGTACATTTCTCTACCCTTTGCAACCATACAATTGTTGAACACCTGTCCTGTATTCAAACAAACAACTTGAAGGCAAATTTGATATTTTGGGGGCAGCAAAATACATGTGCTCTTGTCTTTTGCATTTGAGTAACCTCCTTATATAAATATGATCGAAAGAGATTGTCAACATGGAGCAGCAAATCGTTTCTTTATCCTAGACTGTAAATCAATAAAAATGGGTGCACATGTAGCTAGGGGAACAGGTAATGCATAGATAGAGCCCCATTGATGACTGCTGGAAATGTCATTTGGATGTCTTGCTGGTGTACATGCAACTGAAAAAATCATTTTAGCCTGTGGGCCGTACAATAGCTGCACTTCTTCGCTCACTCTAATTTGAATCTTCGTATATAGTGTACCTGGGGATCGACTTTCATAGTATGCTTGTTGGAGGGACAGTGGCTTGTGTTACAGTTGAGAACGATCACATCAAGAATTTCCTTTTTCGAATGGGCGATTACAAGTGCAAATCTTTGGAAGTTAGCTACGATATAAGAACTTTGTTGTTTTAACTTCAAGAATAATCAATCTAAAACACGAACAGAATGTTATGTGACTTTTGAAGCTACATTGAACTGACGACCTACCGGGACTATCGAGCATGGCGGCTGCCATCTTGAATATTGTTTACGGCTCACTGAGCATGCTCAGATCAAAAATATTTCCCACAAACCATTGCGGACTTTCTACATTGTAAACATAGGAGATGTAACGGTATGGGCCAGTGTTCCAATCGTTCTGTTTAATAAGTAAAGTCCGAGACATATCTCTCGGCCACAGTGATCGGTGTCTACAGTCCTGTAAGATATACTTACAACCTACTCATTGGCTGGACCCTTTCTCTTAGGTCTCACTACTGTGTAATGTTCAATTCACGGCACTGTGATTGGATACCACATGTCCCTGTGTTAACCACGCTTTGTAATGTTTTAGTTCTCTCTAGTTTTTAGAATTCATTTTCGTTCTTACGGTGTTTTTAAAGCTGAGTTGTTTTAACCTTGGTTTTAAAGTATCCTAGCATCAAACATTTCGGAAGAAGACGTCATCTGTCGTTCCAGAGACTGTAACTTTCTGCTTCTTTTCAGAGTTTCTGACGCACTTTGTGATCAGTTCAACATTGCAGCGTGTACTTTCCTATTCCGTCATAGCCTTTGTTCTTCATTGTAAAAAACTTCCAAACCCCACACATGCAAAGCTGGACGGAAAAATCCTAAGCCAGTATACCGTATTTCGACCATCGTCCATACAGATCGGACTTCCAGGCTACTAAAGAAAAGTTCTCGAACAAGTATGCTTCAGCAGATATGTGTTCCAAATATTGCATACGGTGAGCTAAAAGCAATTGAAACTGTCGTTACAAATCATACCATTCAACCAGCCGCTAAGAAGAGAAAAATAAGTGTTATTGAAAATTTCTCCACATGTTTTCAAAGTTGCAACTGAATGCTGCCCTTTGGAATGCACATTCAATGACTAGGAAAATTGGCATCATTGCATCAACTCTGATCGAAGATAATCTCGATATCTTAGTCATCACAAAACAAGGCTCAAGAATCAAACCGACCCTTTAATCGCCGATTTTCATTCAGCGGTTAAGTGGATACAATGTTCACCACCAGTCTCGCTCAAGAAGAAGAGGCGGCGGTTTCGCTGTGATCGCTCACTCCAATTTCGCGTGTTTCAGAGAAGCAATCGGTTCATTAAATTCCTTTGAATCTCCGAATATCAAACTTCAATCATCAAGTCAGACCACAGGCGCTCCTTAGCTGGGTAGTCTGCTAAGGAGATCAATTTTCGGATCGATCTATTGATCCCGTAGTCGATATGCCCGCCACTGCAACCTAAATACTCACAAGGTGTGCAACACAATCACTCAAAAAACATGCGATCCGGTTTTCAACTGGCCGTGCGCTCACACAAATATTCAAAACTACACTCCCATATACCTAGTTGGATCACAAATTTAACCATCTCCCCAAAAATCACGCCGATGAATGTGTTACTCGTATCATCTTGAAGAAATCGGCCGTGTTTTGAGACCAAGCGCAGTGAAATGTGGCCAGCAGAACGATTCTACCATATGACGTCATTTTTTCCACTGCTGATTGGTTCAACTATACTTCACCAGTGACGTCTTGCCATGGCCTTTGTTTTGGCCGTTGACTAGCCAATCAGTAGTGGAATAAATTACATCATATGGTAGAATCGTTCTGCAGGCCGCATTTCACTGTGCTTGGTCCCAAAACACGGCCGATTTCTTCAAGATGACGCGAGTAACACATTCATCTGCGTGATTTTTAGGGAGATGGTTAAATTTGTGATCCAACTAGGTATATGGGAGTGTAGTTTTGAATGTTTTGTGTGAGCGCACGGCCAGTTGAAAACCCGGATCGCGTGTTTTTTGAGTGATTCTGTTGCACACCTTGTGAGTATTTAGGTTGCAGTGGCGGGCATATTGACTACGGGATCAATAGATCGATCCGAAAATTGATCTCCTTAGCAGACTACCCAGCTAAGGAGCGCCTGTGGTCAGACAGTGCGTATCATCACCATCTACCGCCCGCCAAAAACAGTTCGACAACAAATGATTTTCTCACCGAGTTCTCCACACTACTATAATCTGCTGTACCATCACCGGGTTATCTTGTCATTGCTGGTGACTTCAACTTTCATCTTGATGACGGCAACTTGCCCGATACAGTGAAGTTTACCACCCTACTGCACTCTATGGGATTGCGTCAACACATTCTCGCACCTACACATAACAAGGGACACATCCTAGACCTAATGATTGCACGTTCAGCAGACCAGATTCTCCACTCCGTCAATGACACTTATATAATGAACTCTGATCACAGTCTTGTACGGTTTGGTTGACCGTTCAGCCTCCGGCAAACAATAAGGTGAGGATCTCACGTTAAAATTTCCGTGGCATGAGCACCGATGACTAGCGAGATGAAATCGCTACTGAGTTCTACATCTGTCCACGTGGTATCGACATTGTGCGTCTCTCTTAATTCTACATTGACACAGTCAGAGACATATTAGACACTCTCGCCTCCATCAAACAGGAAGTGGTGACTGATAAAGTAAGAGACCCATGGTATTGTGAAGAGCTACTATTGCTTCGGAAAAATGCGGCGACTGGAGACAAAATATCGCGCCACAAACCTTGAGATCGATCGTCAGATTTCCTGACAACACGGAATGAATACTTTCACCACTGTGATGCTTTGAAGGCTGACCACCATAGGATTCGCATTGAAGAAGCAGATAAACGATGCTGTTCAAGATCATCGCTGAGTTGACAGAAGCAAAGGCAATTCACGCCAAAGAGCTACCTTTGCAATGTCAACCGAAGGAAATTCCATCTGAATTCATGAACTACTTCAACACAAAGGTTTCTAAACTTCGCGAAGATTTATCTTGTGTCAGTGGTGACAGTGACTGCGTTTTACCACCCTACACATTTCCAGCTTCCAGCAATGTGTGTATAGACCAGGTTGATACCTCATTTAAACGAGCAAACTCGAAACCACGTGATCTTGATGTACTGCGTGCAAACTATATCAATATATTTGCCAGTGTTCTATTTCCATTCGTGGCTAATCTTTTCGATGAATCGCTGCCAACTGGTAATGTTCCCAGCCATCATCCGACCACTGATCGAAAAACCAGGACCTAAACCCATACATCCTGAAGAGATATCGACCAATATCAAATCTACCATTCTTGTCTAAAGTTCTTGAGCGCATTGTTGCATCGCAGCTGAGAAGTTACCTCAGATCACTCTCTGTTTTCCAAATTCCAGAGCACATATCGCGCTTATCATAGTACAGAGACTGCCCTTCTGCATGTCTACAATGATATCATGCTTGCTCTCAACGAAAAAAACGACATTCTCCTCATCATGCGGGACTCTTCGGCGGCTTTTGACACAGTTGATCATGAGATACTACTTCTTATCACATACATAGACCCAGTTATCCCTAGAGTATGACGTCACACTATAGGTATATGACTACGATAAATCCATATTCCACATGTGGTGGATATGGGACCCGGACTACTTTTAAAACGTAAACAAAAATCAGCTGTTCAGAAATTATTTTCAAAGCCTGAAATGCAAAAGTGGGAGGGTAATGAAACATAAGGAAATATGGAGTATTAAAATATATGTGTAGAATACAAAATACCGTCGATACTAGAATTTTATGAATTTGTGTTTCTTTGTCGTTGATTTAGATTGAAACGTTTGATTTGTACACCGCTGACATTTTAATATGGTAAGTGTTACCGGCATATTGTGTTGTCTACCTCGTCAAAATTACCCTTCTCAATGTCCATCAATCAACATAATAAGCATTACCGATAACCAAGACACATACCAATCGTCGCTACAATCGTCGTCAACATCACGATCAATACTGCCGCGGCAGTCAACCAGTCGAGCCTGGGGCAAGGCAAAGAGCGTACAGTAGTTCTGACAGCAATGACGCTACTCCGGACTTGAGACTCATCAGAAGAAACGCTATTTTATTTTTCAAGAGCGACAAGTTCACAATGTTATCAGTGCATTTAAAGGTGCAAGCTATTGTTTTTTCCATGCATATTGTGCATCACGTTTCCTGTATTGTACCTTGTTGTTGAACTTCCATCGTCTGCGTCTGAGCTTAAGACTCGTTGCTTGTATGTAGTCTTACCAATTGAGTCAGAGCCAAACACTGTTCTTCATTATATTAAAACAAGCTCATTTTATTCGTAAAATATTAACATACAATTGACAATTTCGTACAACATAATAATTGTTAATTTGGAAAAATCATACACATTTTGCAAAGCAGAATCTTTGAATGATGTTCGAACATTGACAAAAATAACCAATTAAGTTGGAAGCCGCGGCTGAATGTAATATGCGCGACGTCCCGCTTGCATTTGATGAATAAATTTTCACTCAAATTATCGTACGTACCAAATAAATTCCTTGCGTTAAAATCCATGTTTTTTTCTTATTTCAGCTTGATTCGCACAGAAAAAGCCTACGGGAGACGCTAATTATCCATAGGAACAATCTCAAGATGTTGAGCTGACCGCAGTCATGTCAGCTGTGACCCAGCCACGACACATAACACAAGCGTATGAATTCTTGTAAAATACTCCCTCTTGTTTTCTTTCCAGTAATTATCATTCCTTGAAGGTATATTCACGGAAAATTGGGTCTATGCATGTGATAAATTTATAATTTCATCGTATTTCTCACTCGTGTGGCTGTGTTGAGGACTCGTGTTTCCCTGGTAGTGGCCATATCCACCTCGCCTACGGCTCAGAGGGATACGGCTGCTAAACGGTGAATTATTCGTCCGCGAGGCAGCCTCACCCGCTTGGGATACGGGGGGATTATATATAATAGACTTCAATTTCGGTTTGGTATCACAGGTACAGCTCTATCGTGGTTCAAGTCCTATCTCAACCATTGTAATCAGTGCGTCAAAGTTGGCTCTGCAGCATCAGCTTGTACACGTTTGAAGTATGGTGTTCCTCAGGGATCAGTTCTGGGCCCGATTCTTTTTACTCAGTACACATCACCACTTAAAGACATAATCGTCCAGCATGGTTTTAATCTTATGATGTATGCGGATGATACACAGATTTTTGTTGTGTGTGTAGCAAACCTAATGAAGTTCGAGTTTCTGTCTAGGTATGCGCCGATGATATCGGCTGCTGATGAAATCCAATATGCTAATACTTAATGATGAGAAGACAGAGGTTTTTCAGTTTTCGTCTCGTCTTAAATCCGATGCAGTGAAACTAAAAGCTAAGGATTGGCGAGTCAGATATTGCACCTCTTGCTACAGTTCGCAATCTTTGTGTAAAACTTACTCATGACGGCTCGAAGTCAGACCATATCAGCCACATCTGTAAGAATGGATATTATGCACTGCATAGAATTGGTAAGATCCGCCAATTGTTGGACAGACCCACAACAGAAAAGATGGTCCATGCATTTGTCACTTCTAAGCTGGATTACTGCAACAGTCTTTTGTACGGTGATGGAAAATTTCAGCTCGGACGCCTTCAATCACTTCAGAACGCTGCAGCTCGCCTTGTCTTGCAGACGCGAAATATTTGATCATATCACACCTGTACTCATTGATCTACACTGGCTGCCGGTTGAAGCTAGAATTAAATTCAAATCTTATTGACGACCTTTAAAATGTTTCATCGTGTTGCTCCACTTTATCTCATGGATCTGATCGGTATATACATCCCTGCCAGAGATCTCAAATCGAGTGATTCGTTACGTTTAGAACCACAATGTGGAATGTTCAACAAGGCATATGGGTAGAGAGCTTTGTCTGCGCACCTTCTCCATGGAACTCATTACCTCTAGAAATCCGTAATGCCAACTCTGTTGACTCTTTTAAGAGCGATTTAAAGACTCACTTTTTTAAGACATAACTATTTATATATTGGAAGAGTCGCCATTTATCACTAACCGTTGATGCGAGATTTATTTTAACGTTTACTGCTGCTTATTCTATAGAATTTTAATCATTTTTTTACTTTGACTCCTTTAACTCAGCAGAAATTTTCATCAATTTTAACCTTGTACGTTTTTAAGCTAATTTGATTGTTTCTTCCTTTTAAGTTTGTCATGTTTGTTGGTATTTTATCGATTTAAATGAGTAAAGCGCATTGAGACGTATGTGTAGTGCGCTTTAAAGAAATAGCTATTATTATTATTATTATTATTATTATTAATGTTCACTGCCTAGTTATGCAGTATCCCATGCATTTCCTGGAAATCGTTGTATTAATCAGTCCTTCAGGGTGTTTGCATGTGGTTCGACGGTGACGTAGAGACAAAAACAAAGAGGCACAGTGTTTATTGAGAAACATGAAATCATTCACTTTAGTTGTTTATTTTGCCGTGCACGCTTGATGTGGTCAGGAGTGCAAAATAAGCACATTCTTTTCTTTATATTTGGAAACATTTGGCTAGGCGATGAAGTCTTATGCAATGTGGACAGAAGTCTGGTACAAACCAATTGCATAAATATAACAAAGCTTACAGTCATCAGACATCTGAAGCGCATGAGTTTATCAATCATCACTGCCAGTATAGCAAAGAAACTATTGAAATTTGGAATACCGCATCCCTTACGACTAGTGTCAATGGTTAACTGTAAAAAACCTGGGACGTTTTATTTGAATGTTGTATGTAGGAATAATTGATTTAGACGCGAGGTGCTGATGTGGTGGATTTAGTGATCTTTGACTTTCAAAACAGGGAAAATGGTTAATTAAAGAAGTAAAGTGTTTTGAGTCAATGGTTATGATGTCGTATAAATTGTTCTAAGTACACTACGGTTTCAAAAAATGGATTGAAATACTGCAAATGAGAATAAAAATTCTCACAACTTCTGTGCTATATACCTATTTTACACAGTTTGTTGCTGTCCCAACAAAAGGTGAACGAATGTAAAAGGTCTCCAGTTGCCCAATACTTCAGTGCTACAGCAGTGTACATCTGCTATGTGGTGTTCAATCCGTGGTACATCAAATAATACAAACGAGCCTTTTTCGCATCCGAACCAATCAGAGAGGTGTATTTGCAAGCGCTATCTGATACAGTATAATTCAGGGTATGCTGTCGGCAAGCTCGGAAATTGAAAACGGTCCGTCATATTGCATGTGTCACATGATTCACAAACATTATTGGTGAACAGTCGATATTTTCAGTATTGTTCAGAATGTTTGTGTGATTAGCAAACTTGCTAAATGCATGGACGAAACGAAACGAAAGGAACGATACACGCCCTATGATTGGCTCGATGCTGCAATGTTCGTTCTTTTCATATGCAATCCTTTATTCTGATTGGCTGAACGAAAACGACGAAAGACTTTTCGTTCCTTTCGTTAAAATTATTTTTCTTGATTGGCTGAACGAAAGTGACGAAAGATTTGCATAACCCATTTTACTGATTGTCTGGAAAGAACGAACTATTGTCGTTCCTCAAAATGTTGGCGCCTCGCTCTTATTATATATTCACCATGTAATAATTTCCGTCTTTGAAATACAAGGAATAACAGTGAACGCAGATTGAACAGAGTTCATTCACCGTGACCTCCATTCAACTCGTGTCATGAAAGTACAGTGGACCCTCGCTAAGTCGCGCCTCATTAGCGACGTATACCATTTAGGACATAAATTTTTGTCCTAAACCCAAGCGTCGCTCACGATGGTTGGTAGGTCTTATGTCCCTATGTCCCATCTGCGTTCATTCGTTGGCTGCCTTTATGTCCTCAAGTCTCATTAATATTTATTGTTCCGAATGCAACTCATTCATTGGTCGCCATATGTCTTGTCCCTGCCTCACTATCGAGTGTTCCTTTTCTCGTTCTGCCATGTGCTCATTACTGTAACGCATCTGCGAGCCCAGCCAATCATTACCAGACAGCTAAGAACGTAGTCGCAACGTTTGTGAAGACAAATTTGTCATTGCACCTGCGCTGCACTTAATCTCATTGTCAGGAAGCTCCGGCATCAAAGTTATCTGCATTCCCCTGACACGTGGACACGCACACGTCAAAATATTGGTCTTATTAAATGTAAATATTTCTGTCAGTAAAAATATAATGCTTCTTACCAAATAAACAACTTTGGAGTTACACTCTTCAGCTACAGATTCATTTGTACAACAAAATGCTTGCCATCGGATTGTGTATTAAAGCTCCATTAGCTGTCCCATTTAGCTTTTTCAGTATTGTTCTCCGTTTTGACTCCAGTTTCTGGTGTTAATCCCTGGGCTATGATGAAATAAATACCAAATGCATACCTTTTCGATGTAGCCTAAATGGATATAATCAGGCGTTATTGTTGAATACTGTATTCAAGTCCGGACTAGAATTCATTTATCAACAGTAACAATGGTCATTACACATGTACTGGGTGTGTTGACAAGTAGAGTAATGGACACTTTAAATTAGCATATAGCACAGGTATTAGGATGAGAAACTATAGTAGATTTACAGAACTAAAATACTGAAAAAATAGTCAAAAGTTACAGCTCATGTCCCTTTAATTCCGAATTGATAATAAAGGACTGCATCATTGATTCCAGATGATCCATGTACATGATTGTATAACGTAGTCAGCATCTTTAATTAGAGTAGCTCTTAAAAAATAGTTTGTTCGGACATTCACGTCTGTTGATGATTATTTTCGCAATCGTCTACAGATCCAATGTTGGTGTACATATATCATCGAAATGAGCAAGGTAAATCTGCTTGTGATCCGTTCGATGCGAAACAAAGATTACAAGACATTAGCTGTGGAGGGCAATTCATGCGCCTGTTGTGCACCTGTTTGAAGTTACTGTGACAATCAGAAACAACCCTGCTAGATGCCGCGCATTTCCCGAATAAACTTGAGACTTTGAAAAAGAACACGATACCTTCAACGGAGGAATTCTTTTTTAATTTCTGGCGAATGTTGACTATGCTTTTGGTAGAGGAGCTGCGGTAACCACAGAGACAAACAAAGACGGGGGTGGATTATATGACCATTTAGCAATCGTAAAGAGGTACTATATTTGACCTAAGATTGTCATGGCGATACGTTGTGTTTGAATCCATCATAATTGGCGGCTTCACAAAGGTTACTGTCAGTCATTGTTCGAAAGTGATGAATGAAACACCTGGAGTCTGGGACTGCTTTGCTTAAAGCGCGCGGATACATTTGTATATTACAGTAATGAGCACATGGCAGAACGAGACAAGGAACACTCGAAAGTGAGGCAGGGACAAGAACATATGGCGGCCAATGAATGAGTTGCATTCGGAACAGTAAATATTAATGAGACTTGAGGACGTAAAGGCAGCCAATTAATGAACGAAGATGGGACATAGGGACATAAGACCTACCAATCAACGTGAGTGACGCTGGGGTTTAGGTCACAAATTTATGTCCTGAATGGTATACATCTAATAAGTCGTGGTTTTCGGCTGAGTCGCGGTTTATGTTATGGCTCCCATTGTTTTCTTTGCATAATTTACGAACTTCAACGTGTTGCGGTGTGTAAAAGCATGAAAGTGGTCTCACAAATCCGCACGTCAATCATACAAATTGTCACTATCTACACCATAATATGGTGTCGCGGCCCCCCTTTCAAGCATTGTGTAATTCGTATAGCGCGTCAAATGAAGTGTCAACGTGTTTCTGTTAGTCTCAGTGGTCTCATGAACCCGTGGTCAGTTTTATTCCTTGTATTTCAAAGACGGCGGAATTACATCATGGTGAATATATAATGAGAGCGAGGCGCCAGCATTTTGATTAACAACAGCTCGCCCTTCCATGCAGAGACAAAATCAAAATGAATATGCAAATCTTTCTTCACTTTCGTTCAGCCAATCAAGAAAAGAATGTGAACGAAAGGAGCGAAAACTTCGTCGTTTTCGTTCATCCAATCAGAACAAAGGATTGCATACGAAAAGAACGAACATTGCAGCGTCTAGCGAATCACAGGGCGTGTATCGTTCCTTTCGTTTCGTCCATGCATTTAGCAAGTTTGCTATTAGAACAAATTTACAATAAACTTTTGTTCACACCAGCGACTGTCAAAAACTCACGTAAAAAACTGAATCGTTATTAAAAAGTTTTGGAACCAAATAGACACGCATTTTTGAACAAGTGAATGTTTCGCAAGCTAACTCGGCCTTCTGGATTTGTCATTGTACGTCATGATTGAACCACGTGCCAGGTGCAATTAAATGACTGGTTACCACAATGGTATCCAATGAAGTACATGGGAAACTATATTACTAGGCAGGGAACACTAAAGAATGAGAGGCTAACGCAAGGACACAAGGCAACTTATCACAGTGCTGTGCGATGAGCATTGTATGATAATGAGACCTTAGAGAAAAGGTCCAGCCAATCAGTAAGCTATAAGCGGACTTATCTGACCAAAAACACCAATCACTGTGGCCGGTACATGTGTCTAGAACATAAATCGCAGGTCATTTTGAAACAGGACTAATTGAAATAAATCTTCAGGATAATAATCTAAATCTCAAAGAATTTAAATGTTGCACAACATAGCAGAGCCGTCATTATTTGCGACCTTGGCGTCGGAGGAATCTTACGGGGTAACTCAACAAATTGAAAGTTATGACGGATGGTTGCTCAAAATGTGGACAGAAAGAAGGGGGTTACTCAATTTTTGGGCGAATTGTAAATTGAAACACTTCTCAGATTGCACCATTGCACACATCAATTTCTCAAAATTTTCGATGGCTCTCCCCCTTGAAGTATTCCAACTTTTACGCACACAGAAACTGAATAGGTGTGTCCAGTCACATCCCTCTTAATCCTACTGTTCTAAATGTTTATCTTGTCAATAAATCTATTGCATACCTTTAGCACCGTTTCTCGTAATCTTGAACCTCGTTAGTCAAAATTGGCTGTTTTTTACCCTCTTGATCACTTGGGCAGCGGAAAGCAACATTGCCGTGTACTTCAAAAAATAAAGTAGTCGACAGTGCACCATAGGTACGATGCTGCGTGGAACTCTATGTACATGTTCCATTCACTACCTTACCCTTCACCACAATAACGGGAAATATAGCGGACGAACACAAAACACTGGGTCATTACTAGTTGACTGTGTTTGGAATGCCGTTATAAAACCTGCGGCTTAGCTAGGTCAGCAAAGTTTATACCGTACACAGACTTAGATGGCTTAAAATCTTGCCAGGACAAAAAGACTACATGTACAATAAAAAAGGGCCGTGACAACTGTACTCCGGCGCCTACATGCATGCCCTCTCATCCACTCTGCCGGGCAGGGCTATGTATAATCATAGACCTTGGGCTACCTGTTTGATGAACGTAAGGGTTGTATTTGAAGGGGAACTCTGTGAAACCAAAAAATTGTCTCGCTTTATTCAGAATCGTAACTGTTTTGCAAAGAGTCACGCCTGACAAAGCTTAGTATTAATCACTGTCCACGTGTGGGGTTGTCAGCCTGATGTAACAACCATTCTCAAATTTCAATGCATAAAAATGTGTGCGTAAACAAGAGATTTAAACAAATGAATTTTAATAGACGTGGTGGGTATGGCCTATTTTGACCACATAAGCCATACCCACCACGTCTAAACTGTGTGGGAAAGCTGTCATCGTGTTCTAACAGCTTTACAAGTAAAAACAAAAATTGAAAACACCTCTAGGATTGCATCAGACTGCAACATTGCAAACATCAATTTCTCAAATTGTTCACAGGATGTAGGACAAAACTGAACTGTTGTGGATTCATTTCTTCCTATGACAGAATCATATATTTTAATCGGCTTCAGTTCAATAACTATTTCATATTTGACATTTAACAATACCATATTCAGGCTTTCACTGTTAGTAGCCAGCTGGAGAAATATCACAGCTGGATGAGGTTGCAAACAATAATGAATGAATTGAAAAATACAGACTCTGACTGATGGTCCTCTAATATCGTTTACAAAAATGTAAAATTTTGCAAATACAACGGGAAGGTCAAATATTTTCCACTTCTGCATATTCGTCGGTCCTACGATCTCTTGCAAACTGAGAACTGTTTTTCACAAAATGTATTGTCTTTGTTTGGTTGTTGAATATTGTGACTAAAACACCGATCATGTATAAAATGTCATTTTCAAACTCTTTTACCGAGTGCAAAAAAGTTTAACAACTCTTAAATTGCACCATTACACACATCAATTTCTCAAAATTTTCGACGCAAGAGGAGAACTTTCCTCTCGTGCTCTCCCGCTTGGGGTGTTCTAACATTTTGACCGAGTAAAAACATTAAAACAGCTCTCAGAATGCACCAGATTGCGCCATTGCCCTCATCAATTGCTCATGATTTTCCACTCAAGATAGGGGATACCTCCCTCTGACACGTTCCCCCTCAGCCTCTCGCATTTTCTCCCCCTGTACTTTCAAATTTTGCCCAGTCAGGTATCCTAGTGAATACCCTGTCATGAAAACCCATCCAAATTAAACAAATCTATATGGTTAGATACTGGTTATAGCGTGAGATTTTATATCTATATTTTGTCGTGACTTTGAATCTCATTTGTTTGGTATGACCATTTCCAACCGTCATAAAATAAATGATGACAATCTAGCGGGGTACGCCAGGATTTGAAAGGTCTTAAATATTGCTGTATTTTCTTAAAATTAAAATACACTTATTCATATTTAACTTTGCCTAAGGTTGGGGTGTCAGTCAAATTTATGTGTTAGAGAGGGGGGGAACTCAAATTCATCATGGTTGGCAGGGGGGTACTCGGACCTTCGGAGTTCCTGATGAAAGTCCTTGGAACACCCCCTTACACAGACTGTAAAAAATGACGGCTCCCTAATGGAGTTTCACCTTGAAAGTAGTTCGGGTGGTTGAGAGAACTTTGTACCAAACAGACAACAAGACGTTGGTCACTGAGTTTTAATGGAAGCTTTCCGTCATGCCAAACCACCTACCCGGCTGCTCAGAATGATGGATTGTCTCCTATGCTATGGCATTACATTTCAGATTTGTGTATGGTTCATTGGAAAGACGATTACAACACCTTGGTATTCCAGCGCCCGTGGATCTAGCAAAAAATGGCTTTTTCACTTATGGCTTTTTAACTACTCTCTGTTACTAACAGAATATTACATTAAGCTGTTGAAAAATTCGCATCACTGCAATCAGTTCTTTAAAGGGATCCTTAATACCCTAACATTTACTGATGACAATGTACTGGTACCTTTTGCTGCCATATTTGACCAGGTATTAGCATGTTTCACAATAGATAGCCTTTTTCGACTTTGTTTAGGTGTATGGTAGGATCATATGTAAAGATGAGCTAATTTTTCGAGGGTCACAAATCAAGCTGTATTCTCTTAAAGTTTTGAGCAAAACGTGTATGTATAAGCTTCTTCAAAAGGAGTCCCTTTCGCACTCGCTGACAATTGCTGGAAAAGATTTCTTTGTCAGATAGGGTAGAAAGAACATGTTTCTTTACCTTCATCAAAATCAAGCCTCATTTATTGATTAAATATTGATTATAATACTTCACACGATTTGAACTAATTTGGGATAATTGAATGGTGATTCGAGAAGTGATATCGATTTAATCTGCACATTTAAGCTCATCTGCTTTTCTTTTTTAATTACTTTTTAACTTACACACTTGTTTTATGAGTACTTTGTAATATCGCAATATTTAGCTATAGGGTACCTATCACTTTTGAAAAATTTGAAAAATATTCCAAATTAGTTCCAATTGTGTTACTTGAAAACAAACAGCATATGTATAAGGCACTGGCACCTTTTTTCACCTTTTTCACCGGAGTAGTAATATAAATAACACTGCATTGTTTTTATTGTCCTACTCATCTCACAAACATTTTGCGCATGAGGCAAAATTTCTTCTTGATTCCCTTCATCCTCCATACTAGGCCGTATCAGTTATTAGTGTTTATGCAGGCAGCTAGCAACAGGACCTGAGGGAAGTTTGTTTACTTGCTACTGCCACTTCAAAATTTTGAGGTGCATGATAACATTGTAATACTTAACCTCGTTTTGTCAAAGTTGTCTCATAGAATTGTGGTTCTGCATTACTTATTTCACATCTCCAAACCCCAAGGTCATTCTCCTGTATTTCACTTATAGTCAGGTTGTATTCGCCCTTTCAGCATCGACTGATATGTTACATTTATCACAAGCTGATCTCACCACATAATCACCATCACTGACTGTTCTTTGTGTTTGGGGATTCCTGGGACCAAACAGGTAATATTGGAGGAGATAATTCAGATAGCCCACAGCTAAACATAACAGGCTCACCAACAGCAGCACATACATCTGTTGGTTCAATTCTCCACTGTGGTGTTGCAACAACTGTAAGAAATACAATAAAAATCTTAGTGTTGAAAATAGTACAATCATACAAGGGTTATTCAATTTAGTATATTTGCACTGGGGGAAAATCCTATAATACAGGCCATACAGGCACGTATTTTAGCCTGTATTTAGGGTAAATACATTGAAATAAAGGGTATTATTATACATATACTATCGAGAATAATAGAATTTTGCATGCACTAAAAAGTGTAAAGAACGCCCGTTCCGTAACACGAACGATTTCCAGGCGCCCCAACCCCTTACGGCTGTATTGCGTGTTCACTGTTGAACGGTTTCAAGGGACCTATTAGACGAGTGCATCAATCACAAATGTAAGACGTATAATATAAGGTTATTATGAAAATACCGCAAAGGATGCACTCAGACAATGGCACCGCGCATCGCCCTCCGCTTTGCGTCAGGCGATACACTGCGCCAATGTCCTTGTGTATCCTTTGTAGTATTTTAGTAATAACTACATAATACAGGAAACACAAATACAGGCTTCTATCAGACAAATACGACTTCTATCTTGCCATTCCTCAAATGATTGTTGGGGGCCCAAGCCCCCTATTGTTTTTACAAGAATTCAGCTTTCTTCTTTTTCTTCTACTTCTGCCTCAATTCTTTGCTCACCTAGATCTCAAAAACCGCTGAGCGCAGCCACTTCAAACTTGCAGAGCTAATAGAGTCTAATGAGTACTCGTGCACCTGGGTCTACAAATTCTGATTGGTCACATGACCTGGCTGCCATCTTAGATTGAAATTTTGTAGTCTGCCTAATTTGCATAATATTTGACCAATCAAATTAGCAACTTTTGTAGAACATTGTAGTAAGATGCTATATGCAAAATTTCAGGGTCATTGACCTTGCCGTTTTTGAGAAGAAGATTTTTAAGTGATTAAATTGATATTTTTCCATAACTAATTAATTATGCAAAATCAATGTATCTCAGGAACTACAGGGGCTACAGGTTTGGTTCTTGGTTCATAGGGGTAAGCTTGGGACCAAAAATATTTTCACAATTTTTGGATGACCTTGAATGACCTTTGACCTACTTTCACATATAATGGCTCCCATTCAAAAAGCATTGCACCAAATGACTTGCAATTTCACACATAGGTAAAACTCAAAGACAATATTAATTTACTTTGTTACCATGACAACTTGTCACATGACCCAGCAGTTATCTTCAATTGAAGTATTTAAATTTATCTCATTTGCATACGAATTAATAAATCAAAGTACTGTTAACAATATTTGTAGACCATAGGTCAAGGCTCCTTATTGCCAAATTTCAAGGTCACAGGCCATTTCGATTTAGAGAAGAAGATTTTTAAAGTATTATTTTTTACATTTTTCAATGACCTTGACCTGTGCTATACCTATGCAGCTAAGCTATGGCAATGGCTTATTCTGACCAATGTAAGAGTCCAGGAGGGTTATTGTCTAATGAACATTGACCAGTAGAGGACAAAATTCTACTCTACAATTTTGGGGTGCCCTCTGGCCTTTTCCCTGGCAAAATACTGTACCTCATTAATTATGCATATTTCTAATAATAAGGTTCCAATGGAGCTATAGTTGTAATATTAGTATATAGGGATAACCATGGACTACAAATATTTTTTTCAAAATGTCACATGACCCCGATGACCTTTGACCTCAAATACACATATATGTTCATTATTCAGTAACACAAGTGCTATTTACTTCATATTCAGTATGAGGGGAGACTATATGATGGCTCATCCTGTACCTCATTAACCAGCACATGTCTTATTCTGGGCAGACCAATAGAGATAGAGGTCTTATTTTTGGTACAATATTTTTTTTTCAAAATGTCACATGAACCCCGATGACCTTTGACCTCAAATATACATATCTGTCCATAACTCAGTAACAACAAATACTAGCCGCTCCATATTTAGAATGAGGGGAGACTTTATGATGGGACATCCTGTACCTCATTAAATATGCACATATCTAATTCTGGGCTTACCAATAGAGATAGGGGTCTGCTTTTTGGTACGTAGGAATAACTATGGACTACAATATTTTTTCAAAATGTCACATGACCCCAATGATCTTTGACCTCCAAGATACATATATCCTAATAACACAGTAGACAAAATCATTACACCCTTCATTATTGGTATGATGGGAGACCTTGTTGTGTCACATCCTGTGCATCATCAATTATGTGCATATCTAATGCTGGGCTAGCCAATACGCTATATGTCTGATTTTGGTACATAGGTATAATATTGGAGGGAAAAAAGGTTTTTGCCACAATATCCAACAGGCCCACACTACCTTTCATTATCAATATGCCTGTAAATGCCTATAAATAATACATGCACATAATTATGTAATAATAAATATAGTAAATCAGTAACCACAAGTTCTGCACCCTTCATAGTCAGTAGTTAGGGACCTTATTGCACCACAACCTGTACTTTATTAATTATGTGCATTTCTCATTTTGCGCTAGCCAATAAAGCTACAGGTCTGATTTTTGGTATACATGGATAAAGTTTGGAACATGTTTTTTGTCATAATCCTTAAGAGACCCACACGACCTTTGACCTCGATTCATAAATGTTCCTATAAATCAGTAACCAAAAGTGCGACAACCTTTTAATTTCATTGTTTGTAGTACCAATCAGCATTTGGGTGTTAATATTGCGTGTTATCATTGGAGTGTTATCATTATCATTCTGGTACCTTTTGCCAGTATTTGCAACTGCTTAGGCTCCGACAACGCTGCTTGAAGCTTTAATTTTTCTCATAATGTTACCATATGTGCCATAAGCTCAGCTCGTTTTGCTGCAGCAGCTATCATTGAAGCATTGCTCCATGTGCCGGAAGCTCGCAAAGATGTTATGCTTGACCTCGATGACATTCTACCATTGACCCGAGAAATACTTCCTTGAGGTTTCACAGTTTCTGCCAACATTTTCTCATGAAGACCATTTTCCATCAGCCATGCATCCATTTTCTGCATAAATTCATCATCACCAGTCATACTAGGCAATAACTAGCTGTTATAGTCTGTTTGACTCTCATCCTGATTGAGTACATGAGTGTATTGCTGATTAACTAGTTCGAAGTTTTCATATGCTGTTCTGAGCTCTTCTAATGTGTTCTATATCAATACTTCATTCACTTTATCTTTCGATAATCCTTTTATCTGATTCATCAGACCTGTTAACCTTCCATACACACTGATCTACTGGCTGTTACAAATGAGGTTTTTTCATCAGAAACTTTTGTTAAGACACAGAGTTCAATGCCCTACTGCATGCCAACCGCTGTATGTTAATTAGAGACTGTGACATCTGTTGTTTTTCTCAGTTGTATGTTAATTGAAGTCAGTGACATCTGTTGTCTCTCTTTAAGTTGTTTTTCACTTTAATCTGCTTATAACGATCTGTTGCTTCTCTCTTTAAATTTTTATTGCTTTAATCTTCTCATAACGATCTGTTACTTTTCACATGTTAATAACATCCGGTGTTTTTCTCTTTAAGTATGATAATGAGTTAGGACGTATATTTAAAATGAAGTTTTGTTGTATTTATAGTTTAGTTAATTAATGTCTGCTGTATTTACAATTAAGTCGATAAGGTATATAGTCGGACGTTAAGTTGAGTTAGTAGCACTTAACACCGGCTGGCTCATCTGTAAGCTTATTCACTTGGGGAATAAAGACTTTTAATTGTCAACCACATGCCTCTACTCTGGTCGATCTCTGGTATCCTGCTCGTAGGACGAACAAAGTTTCCATAGCAATAAGTGGTGGAGAACAAACGGGTAGACCAAGCAAGCTGTGGTTGATATATGACAACAAGGTCTGGTAGAAGCTACAGAACGATGGCAGAAGGACACGAAAACCCTGCAGAGGAATGGCAAAGAGGGGTTGAAGATCAATTGGCTAAGATACAATGAGCCTGCGGAGATACATCAGATGGTTTGGTTCCTGGTATATTCAAAGGCCGGGAAGACGAGAACGTGAGGCGATGGTGGCAGCGATACGACGCCTTCGCCGACTTTCGAGGTTGGCAGCAGAGAAGAAAACAAAAGGGGCTGGTCTGTATTTGGCTGGTGAAGCTGATCGATGGTACCAGGGCTTGACTGATGCTGTAAAGAACGACTACACAGCATTAGAAACTGCCTTTATGGATCGCTCTGGCAAATGTGGTCCCTTGTGGTTGTACGACCAAAATTATTTCAACTGAAGCAACTTTCCAACCAGACTGTTGAACAATATGGTACATCATTGAAGGAAAAGGCTGAGAAAGCTCAGAAGACGGATAAAGAGCTTTTGTCCTTCTTCATCAACGGGTTGCGGCCTGAGATAAAAGCTTTCGTGGCAGGTAAAACACCAGGGGACTTTGCTGCTGCTTATGTACACGCTAAGACTGCAAAAGTGGTTACAAACATTCCTAAAGAGCCAGAGGAAATCAGCGGAGGGATGAGAGAGATAATCGGACATTTGCATGGATTAAAAAAAGAGATAAAAGATATGAAGAACAAGGCCGAAGATCGTGAGCAGACATGGTCACGGCGCAGAGATCAATGGCGACCACCACTTGTACCTATGGAGGTCGAGCATGAGCAACGCACAGGTACAGGGCAAACATTGTCTTGCAATAGGTCATAGTGCTACCAACTGTCCTGGTAATGCATTTGATCATTTTGATCAAAGAATTTGTTATGATTGTAAACAGCCTGGTCATATAGCTCGTAGATGTCCGCAACGGCGGTTAAACATGTAAGGCCATGTTGGAGAAAATATTCAAACGGGTCATCCGACTCGGGGCCAAAATTTCGCAATTGTACGACTCGAAATAACGAGAGTAGTTTTTGTTTTCGTAAGTGTATTGTTACTGATAGTTTGATGATTTTCATGATAATTTATTGAATGTTTCAATTTGTGTCAAAAGTTAAATTCTCTGATAGATACCGGGGCAAGCATTACAGTGGCCCCGATACGATTGTTAGATATTATACCTGAGTTAAGAAATTATAGAATTTTTAAATCTCGTTATGCATATGTACAAACTGCTGGAAAAGGGCAGACTTAATGTACTAGGATTTATAAAGGTACCTGCTTTTATTGGAAACAAACGAGTGTATTTACACATAAATTTAGTTTGTAATTTACACCATGATTTGATTTTGGGATTAGATTTCTTGAAACGATACCGAGCGATTATTGATTTTAATGCTAAGAAATTTAAGTTACGACAACCTGTATTTGTCAGGACAAGTTCTGATATAATTTTATCTCCTGAGACTGAGTTTATTGTGTCTGTTAAAACGCCTCATACATATCCTGATGGAGTTGTTGGTTGTATTTCTCATTGTAAAACTCGATCGAATTCAGATATTTTAGCAGCTCGAGTGTTGACATATTCTGATAAAAACAGAATTCCTATTAGAATTTTCAATGCATCTGATACAACAGTTAAAATAAGAAAGAACACAATCGTTGGAAAATTTTACCCATTACAAAAAAACAGTTTAATGATTAATTTGATTGAACCTGCTGTAAACAACATTTCTACTGATAGTAACAAGGCTGTGAATGACCGTGATTATTTATTTAATCAGTTAAAACTTGACAAATTGGACTTAACTAAAGGTCAACAGAAACAGCTTGAAAGTGTGTTATTACGTAATTCTCAAGCTTTTGTTGACTGCAGTGACAGGCTTGGGCATTGTGATGTAATTAAGCATAAAATTCAGTTACAAGAGAGTGCGGTTCCATTTCGTCTGCCCCCTTATAGAGTGGCTTTTGAAAAAAGACAAGAATTAGAAAGACAGGTTGAAGCATTGTTACAGCAAGGTATAATCGAACCATCTACGTCACCTTTTGCTAGCCCGGTCGTTTTAATCAAGAAGCCTGATAATTCTTGGCGTTTCTGCACAAACTTTCGTCACTTGAATAAATTAACAATCCCTGATTCATTTCCTTTGCCTCGAACAGACGAATCTTTAGAAATGCTTGGAAAAAATAAGCCTCAGTATTTTTCGACTTTAGATTTGCAGTCGGGGTTTTTTCAGTTAGAATTAGATGAAGAGAGCAGGCCAAAAACAGCTTTTGTTACACATCAAGGGTTGTATCAATACAAAAGACTGGCCCAGGGGTTACGTAACAGCCCAAGCTGTTTTCAACGCACCATGCAATACGTCCTACGCAACATTAGTTGGCAATATGTTCTGTGTTATATTGATGATATTATTATATTGAGTAGCTCATTCAACCCTTACGAAAAAGTCCTATAGGACCCAGTGGGATTGGACCGTGGTCCAATAGGAGTACCACAGGAACGGTGTAGGACCAGGCTGGTCCTATAGGAATGATGATTTTAAGTCCTATTGGACAATCCCATTGTAAATGAAATTCCAATAGGAACTATGTGGGACCATTCTTGTCCTATTGGAACAATTCCTGAATGTCCTACAGGACAATCCTTTTGTAAATGACATTCAAATAGGATTTATTCAATTCTGTCAGAATCATTAGCTTTTGCTATTGCTCTGACAAAATTATTCTTACCATTCTAAGAGAGCAAAATATTTGCAAATTAATTTGCAATTAATCTTTGGACTGGTACTGAAGGAAACATGGTTTGTAAAAATATTGCATTTTGCTATTTCTAGAATTAAATGAAAAAAAATATACAAGCAAGCAAAATACATAAATAAATAAACAAACACTTAAATCAATAAAATAAATCAATAAATAGGCCCAGCAATCAAGTTTACATGCTGGCTCATGCATACATATGAGTAACACATAGTTACAATATCATTGAGTTTCCACAGACTGAAGACTATTACAACTACCAGCACTTCAAATTCATAAATGAGAATCAATATCACCTCATTATCTTAGCTATAATGTCTGATCAACACATATTTTGTACACCTTTTTAAAGTCCTATTAGACTGTCCTATTGGAAAACCTAAGCCCAGAATGCATTTGGGTGGCTGCAGTGCATTATGGGCTAGCATCATCAAAACAAGATGGCCGCTGCAGAACAGACAAAAGGGGTCAGTTGTAGCTCTGAAAAAGGACTGTGTGGCAGCATAACCGGGTGTTTTACAGCTTTTATATCACTGTAGTACAGCAAAGTTAGGTAGGAAAGATTATTATATTGTCAGTGTTTTCCTTTTGAAGACTGAATAGTTACGGAAATAGCCAGGTTTACAATAGTCCTTTGTCTACTTGCCTGCTCATGATCCAGTGTATACCCATTGTGTGACTTCTAGCTTGTTGACTAGGCATTTCAGTCCACACAAAGAATATAAACAGGAGTGAAGTTTAAGCCAAGGTAGTAATGTAGTTAGTGATTGGATACATATGGTCAAAATGCATTGATATTTATGTGAGACAAAGGAGCAATGGAACAACGGGGTTGGACCCCCTGTTACATAACAAACAGGAAGTTGATATCTCAACGATTTCTACTCATGTATTGCCATCATGAAACCTTAGTTCTTTCTATGCTGATAGAGCTCATTTGGCTTTTGAATTATTAAAATTATGATACTGAAATTAAATGTTTTGTGTAACTTTTGGATACATTACATAGCAGCATCAAATTAACTTATCACCTAAAACAAGAGCCAGCCATATAAAGCTGCAACTCAAAAATTTCATGAAGGCAGACCTTAATTTCTATGTGGATATGCTTCTGTAGTCTCAGCCACAATAGTTTAATTAGATAATTGTTACACACAGCTTTGTATAATATTTTTCTGATTATAGAAATAAAGTTTCTTTGTTCAAAAGTATATCCATTGTAAGTTCTTCTTTGCTCCCTAATGAACATTGAAACACCCACTATATAGTTGTCTTCTAGCGTCTGTATGTGTTAAATGCAAATATTATTGTTTACATTTTAATTCTAGTCCAGACCAGAATTCCTTCCTCAACAATAACAATGTCTATACATGTACAGGCTGAGTTCAAGGAAACGTTCTAATGTTCAAATGGATTACCATAGGACTGTCTAATAGGACATATTATTATTAGACTACCATAGGACTGTCTAATAGGACATGTCTAATGTTCCTATTGGACTACTATGGGACAGTCTCGTAGGACAGGTGTCGCATTCCTATTGGACTACTATGGGACTGTCTCACAGGACAGGTGTCACATTCCTATTGGACTACTATGGGACTGTCTCATAGGACAGGTGTCGCATTCCTATTGGACTACTATGGGACTGTCTCATAGGACAGGTGTCGCATTCCTATTGGACTACTATGGGACTGTCTAATAGGATATTGTCTCAAATACTATTGGACAATCCTATCAGACTTATTCCTATTGGAGTCCAATAGGACTTTTTTGTAAGGGAAGGAACATCTACAGCACATTGATACAGTTCTGATAAGGTTACGTGAAGCTGGATTGAAACTAAAACCGAGCAAGTGTCAGTTTATGAGAAAGAAGGTGAAATTCTTGGGGCACATTATAAGTCAAGATGGAATAGCTGTAGACCAAAACAAGGTAGAAGCAGTTAAGAATTATCCTCGCCCACATACAGTCACGCAACTTAAGTCTTTTTTGGGATTGGCTAATTATTATCGCAAATTTATGAACAACTTCTCTATTATTGCAAGACCGTTACACAAATTATTGGGAAAGGATACACAATTTGAGTGGAGTGATCAATGTGGACATGTGAGGAAGAATTTCAGAAATTGAAACAATTACTATGTAGTGCACCAATTTTGGGTTACCCTGATATGAACAAAGATTTCATTATCTATACTGATTGTTCGACCTATGCCCTTGGCTTTGTATTAGCTCAGCAACAAAATGGTGTCGAGCGTGTTATTTTATATGGTGGGCGAAGTTTAAATTGCCATGAACGAAATTATTCTATTACAGAGTTAGAGGCTCTGGCTGTTATACATGCTATTAGACATTGTGATCCCTACGTGAGAAGTAATCATGTCACTATTGTAACTGATCATTCTAATCTTACTTATATGTTTAAACAAAAGATCCCAAAAGGCCGGATTGGCCGATGGATTATGACATTGCAACAATATGATTATGAAATTATTTATAGGCCTGGGAGGAAACACATGAACGCCGATGGGTTGTCAAGGCGACCATATCAGCAGTGTGAAGGCTATTCTTCAGATGTCACAGATTTGAACGATGCTCCAGAGATAAAACATAAGCCCCAGGGTAGTCCGAAACTTGTCGATAAAGCAATCAATACAGACTTAGTCCAACCACCTTTAGTTTCTAGTTTAGCTCCCGGTCCCCACTCAGAACACGGGGAATATGAGACAATGGAACCTGGAAGTTTTACATCAGGCTATGTCACAGGCTCCAAGGATAATTCAGGTCAGGGATCTCCTATTGATATAGCCGATAGTGAAATTGATAAAGAAGTCATAAAGCAGTTATACAAAGAACAAAGAAATGATTCGGAATTGAAGAATGTTTTAAAATATATAGAAAGTGGTGAGTTACCAGATAATAATAACTTAGCAAAGAAGCTGACGTTAATGGCCCCAAACTATGATATAGTAGATGGTATTTTATACCACTATTGGAAACCGACTGGTAAAGCAAGCCGCAAAACCGATTGTATTAGGCAAGTAGTTATTCCAAAATCAATGCGAAATTATGTACTGAAAAGAGCCCATGATTGTGTCCTTGGGGGACATCTTGGGTATTCCAAAACAGTAGGAGTATTGAGACAAAGGTACTATTGGGAACGAATGGCCTGTGATGTTAACCTATACATTAAAACATGTGCTCATTGTCACACAAGAAAGCGAGCTGTACCCCCTAGTCATGCTAAACTTTTACCAATTCCAGTTGCGGGACCATGGGACCGACTGGGAATGGATATTGTGGGACCATTAACCAGAACATATGATGGTCATAAATATATTCTCGTTTTTACTGACTACTTCTCTAAATTCCCTTAGCATTTCCAATGCGAAATGCTAGAGCCGAAACTGTGGCTAGAATATTGTTTGATGAAGTAATTTCTACGTATGGAAGCCCCGAGTTTTGTTGAGTGACCAGGGATCAAATTTTTGTCACAAGTAGTTCAAGAAACTTGCAAATTTTAATGTCGAGCGTAAAACTTCGTCCCCGTATCGCCCTCAGACTAATGGACTCACAGAACGTTTTAATGGTACATTAGTGAATATGTTATCTATGTTTGTGATAATAGACAAAAAGATTGGGATCGGTATCTGAGTTCGGTCCTCTTTGCTTATCGTGTTAGTCCTCAGGAAGCTACCGGGTTGTCTCCATTTTACATGTTGTATGGAAGAGACGCCACTTTACCTATGGATGTTGAATTTCAACCAGTTGAGGAAGAACACGCAATATTGACACCCATTTGAAACATTTGGCAAACAAAAGAGACATAGCCCATAAATTGGCCAGACAGAATATTGAGAAGTACCAGCATGAAATGAAAGAGCGTTTTGATAGTAAAATAAAGAAGTCTCAGGAATTTAAAGTAGGCAATGCAGTCTATCTTTTCAAACCATCAATCAAACCCGGAGTAAATAAGAAATTTGTCCACAAATGGATTGGCCCTTACATACTCTCTGAACAAGTGAGCCCAGTTAATTTCAAGTTACGTCTTTTGAATAGTAATAAGAATTACCGAAAGGTGATTCATGTAAATAGGTTGAAGAAAGCTTATTTGAGACCTTCTGAATTTAATTCATCAACTTCCGAAGAAACTGGAGATGAATTTCAGGTTCCCTTTCAGTCATCAGACGCTGATAATATTAGAGATTTTTCTTGTGTTCATGACAATACAGTCTTTGACCACAACACGCATAGTGATGATGATAATTCATTTTGCGAAGGTCAACCGATTGATGGTGAAAATGACGATAACGCCCAGCAATTAGTGGGCTTAGATAGTGAACAAATCCATGAACCATTATATGAAGTTGAGAGAATCTTAAAGGGTCGTTATAGAAATAATAAATTGCAATATTTAGTGAAGTGGAAGGGATATTCACATAAAAGTAATACTTGGGAAGATGAGGAAAATTTAAATGATGTTGCAAGAGAATATCTTAGGCAGCATCCAGTAAAAATATCAGGAAAACCGGTAATAATGTATCTTAAACATTTAGGATAGAAAAAAAAAATTGGTTGAAGGCCACCTGTTGTCATGTGAATGAGTCCGATGAAGGGTGTATAAAGTAAGGTATGATTGTCGTGAAAGGAGGCCTCCGATTTGTGTGTGTGAGTGACGAATGGCACGGGTGTTGGCCTTCACTATTAAAAAGTTGACCAAATGAAATAAGTAGATGATTAAATAAAAAGACGAAGTAACATTTTTTGATGTTGTTATCGAGCAGTATTCTTCTTTTATTTTTTTGTAGGGTCCCCTGTGCATAGGAGTTCTCCTGGTACTCTTCTTGTGTTCCAATGTGATTAGCGAAAAAGTAAACCCAGATATGGTTATTCGTCAGAATTTTGGAGTTATTTTTGAACCTGTAGGGTTAGTGGAAGTAGCTCACTCTTATTGGCATGTAACTTTTACCATCCCTCGTTTACACTTTGCTGGTCTTGACAAAATTATAACTGAAATGCCCGTCGAATATCCTTGTAGCCATCCTCCATTTCCATCTGCTTGTTCAACTCATGATCAGTCTATTCAGTCTTACCATAGAGAGACAGTTCAATACTCAGAGACGCTCAACGAGTTAGACATGAAATTAGTGACGTTTTAGGACGACAAACTTGGAAGATAATATTAGAACACGACATAAACGAGAATCTTTGTTGCCTTTTATTGGCAAGTTATCAAAGTCATTATTTGGGACTGCGACGGCTAAAGATGTACAAATTTTGGCCAAACATGTCCAGGAAGTCGAAAAATCGGTGCAAAAGAACAGACGTTTTCTTTTGAATTTTGAGAAGGATTTAAGTTCAATAGTCCATCTTACAAATCGTAGAATAAATAATCTATGGAGTTCATTCAACGAAACTCATTCAAATATTATGACTTTGACTTTAACCATAGAGTCGTTTCGCGATGTTCTAAACATGGGATCTGAGAACTTAGACTTATTGGGCAATGAGGTTAGGTTAATACACAAGATTCTTTATACGTACATTGAGCTGAATAGACGTTCCACCTATTTGTTACGCCTTCTATTTTTAGCAGAAAGTCGATTAGCTGCTTTGAAATCTCTTGTCCAGGGGCGCCTTCCTCCTGAATTAGTAAGTACTTCTGATATTAAACGCGCACTAACATCTGTAGAGCAAATTCTTGGTCGGACATATCCGAATTTTCGAATTGCCCATAGACGTCCAAAATATTATTATGAACAAAAACAGGTCCTTTACTATCACACCCATTCCAATTTGTATATTAAACTGGCGATTCCGTTGACTAATATGGACACAATACACCAGTTATATCGGATTTTATCCTTTCCTGTGCAATTACCGGACTCGTTGAAAGTTCAAACAGTTCAAATGTTTTATTCAGTGGCTATACTGAGATCACAGGATTACCCTCTTATTTTGGAGTTGCGACTGATGGATCGACGTATTTCGAATTGTCAACCGATGAATTTTCTAGGTGTAAAGGAGATAGGATCAAACGGTGTGTTACTCCGTTCAAAATTTATAAGAAACACTTCAAACGTTGTGTGTGGTATTTATATGTAAATGATGTTGATAACATTCGAGATGAGTGTCCCGTGGTGTTAAGTTTGAGTTCCGATGTTAGCGCAGATATTATTCAGTTGCCCAATTCTAAAGTCTTAGTCCAAGGATCCACTGACGATTGGGAACTACGATGTTATAATAAATCTGTTATTCCAATGACCCCGTGTAAATTTTGCATAGTCGACGTTCCTTGTGATTGTGAAATCCACTCTAAAGATCTTTTCCTACCCGCTGTCATTACAAATTGTCAGCCTAACTCTTCCCTGTCAACAATTCACGCTGCTAATGTAGTCTATTTAACAACCTTGTATTCTTTGAAGCGTGTTGCTAATTTTACGGGAATAGCTACTTTCGAACATCCATGGTTAGCGCAGATACCCGATACCTTGCTTTCACAAAGGAATTGGAATCGTTCACTGACCGTTGACAAAGCTATAAAACTAGATCTGAAGAGGACGGCCGAAGTATTACGTAATCATGAGCGAGTTTTTATTTCCCCTATAGATGAAGCTGCCGACTTTTATGATTGGGACGATATTTTGTCTCCTTCCTTTTCTACTAAATTAATCATACCCATAGGCATAACTACCCTATTATCTCTATTAATTCAAATTTATATAATTCTTAAGATGAGAAATCTGCAACGCCCAATTATAGTTTCTAAGGCTGTAAATGCTGTTCAGGGTCAATTGAGTCCAAATCAAGCAATTTGGCAGCTTACAACAACTGACACGCCTCAGAATTCCACAGAAGTTTTACTCCTAGTATTTCTCCAAGTTTCAGTACAGACTCGTTTTTCACTATGTTAGTTGTTGTTCTACTTTATTTCTTTTGTACAAATTGTTGAAATTGTGTAAACGCTTGGAATTTCCCTTTCTGTGCGCTGCTGTCCCTGCTGTGGTGAATCGTTTCAAAAGGACCCCTAAGACGAAATTATTTCTCCAGATTTCCACTCATACTAAAACTATTACAATTTTCGTTCAGGAAGTTATTTACTCCCCGTCCTTCCTACGGATGACAAGTCTAACTAGTACAGACCTACAAGTAGTTACGGGTTTTTGCTTTAGAAATTATTTAAATGTTCATTGGGATCCCTTACTTGTAAGTCGAGATGGCAAAAATACGTCCTTTTTGAAGGATCAGTGTGATCTTCGTCAAAGAATCCCATTATCTTATTTATCTTATCGGAGGTTGTTAAAAATGTTGAAGCAAGGTTCTCGAGTTAGACTTTTAGCCGGTCGGTCTGACGACGCTCTTTATATTGAAGTCCCTATCGGCCCTCTTGATCAGGCGTCAACTAAGCTCGATAAAATTTATTCTGAGGTGTTAAACGTGCACGAAGTGATCATGCAACTCCAATTATTTTTTGGTGCACCCTCTGCTTACAATAGTCCTCCTCGTAAGTATGATAGTGATACAACCCTTTATCATAAGAAATCGAAAGTGGTCAACAGGCTGTTAAAAGGAAACTTCAAAAGGCAAAACGACAACAGTTAGCGGATAAACAAAAGAAAGGCAAATTAATTGAAGAGAAACATGAATATCGTAATATCCCAACACAGTATCAAAGGATTCAGTTACAATATGGCAAAGGTTCACTGAGTCCTGATATTAAGCAAGCTTTAGAATCAAAGGAATCGACATCTGTTTTGGTACATGAAGGCATGCCAACCAATATTGCACCTTTATCGCAAGATATGCATGCTCAGGCGACTAAAAGGAAACATGTTCAATTTGTCGGTGAAGAGATTCCACCCACTGAAATTAAGGAGTTAGAAAAATCTCCAAATCCAGAATTTGTAGAGGAGGCCGTCGATCAATTGGGTACCCCTCCTTAAAATTCGAGTTTTCCCGCGGGAAAATTTTGAGTCGATAAAAGGTGTTAGAAGAATTACGAATTTGCCGGGTAAATTTGGAGTCGATAAAAGGTGTTAGGAGAATTACGAAGTAACATTAATAAGTATTACTTTATTTAGGCGCCGTATACGTATTTTATTGTCTTAATTAGTATATAGATTTTTCCTTTTCTATAATTATTGACGAAATTATCGGTGATGGGATAAAAAGTAAGTGCAATTATTTTTAGGTACACGTAAGTGAGATTTGTTGAGTTGATAGATTTACTGTTATTATTGATATGTAAGTTTTATTGTGAAAGAATTGAAACAGATATTGATATATTATTATTATTATTATTATTATTAAATTATTATTATATAGTTGTTGTTATTATTAATCTTGATAGAATAGTTAAGTTTATTGAATAATTATTTGCAATACGAGGACGAATTGCTTTAAGGGAGGGGAGTGTTACAAATGAAGTTTTTTCATCAGAAACTTTTGTTAAGACACAGAGTTCAATGCCCTATGGCATGCCAACCGCTTTATGTTAATTAGAGACCGTGACATCTGTTGTTTTTCTTAGTTGTATGTTAATTGAAGTCCGTGACATCTGTTGTCTCTCTTTCAGTTGTTTTTCACTTTAATTTGCTTATAACGATCTGTTGCTTCTCCCTTTAAATTTTTATTGCTTTAATCTTCTTATAACGATCTGTTACTTTTCACATGTTAATAACATCCGGTGTTTTTCTCTTTAAGTATGATAATGAGTTATGACGTACATTTAAATGAAGTTTGTTGTATTTATAGTTAAGTTAATTAATGTCTGCTGTATTTACAATTAAGTCGATAAGGTATATAGTCGGACGTTAAGTTGAGCTAGTAGCACTTAACACCGGCTGGCTCATCTGTAAGCTTATTCACTTGCGCAGATTTAACTCCAGCCTGTCGCAAATGGGTTACTTTGTAGCATGTATTTAACATCACCTGTCATTGTTGAAATTGCGCTTTTACCAAATTTTTTGACTCAGTCTCTTAGAAATACATGTGACCTATAAACCTTGTCAAATTTTGACCCCCTAGGAAGCTGGGTTTTATTCAATATGAGCGAAAAATACGATTTCTCTCCCATTTACATGGCGCATATTACCCATTCACTGGAGATATTGTAAAAAGTAGCGTGGTGACACCCTTTTATTAAAAGTGTAAACTAAATGGTATTATGTCAGGATTTTATTCGCCAAGTTTG
Organism: Ptychodera flava; assembly: GCF_041260155.1. Taxonomy (NCBI): domain Eukaryota; kingdom Metazoa; phylum Hemichordata; class Enteropneusta; family Ptychoderidae; genus Ptychodera; species Ptychodera flava. The sequence continues at coordinate 3,144,461 of NW_027248279.1, forward strand.
GTCAAAATGACACCATTCAAGCGACAGGAAGAAAATTCGAAATTATGTAGTGATATAATTTCGATATTCGTCATTTGTAATCGATACTTATGTAAAAATTTCTTATACAACATCATGAAAACTATACATTCGATAGATATGGATCTAAAGTCTTGGTATTTATTAAAATTAACTCATTTGCTAAGCTTTTTATAATTGCTTTCTTTAGTTTAAGTGAATTATATCATTTTTATTTATTTCTAACGACGCCATTTTAACGTCCGTTTCCATGGAAACGAGCGTGGTGACCCCCATTTTTTATTTTATTTTTGCACTTGCACAACTTCCAAGAATATTTGTGCAAAGTTTCAAGAAAATGACACCACAACTTAATTTTGACGTAATTCGTAGTACTTCACCTTAATTGTCAACCACACGCCTCTACTCTGGTCGATCTCTGGTATCCTGCTCGTAGGACGAACAAAGTTTCCGTAGCAATATGGCCTTTAATCTATTTCGTTCATCTTCTTAAATCTTTCAAGCTAAAATGTACGTATTCCGACGTGCTCATCGCCGTTCGACGTGAATAGGTTATGTTTGTAAATCTATTAATATAGAAGCGTTTGACGCAAAACGATGAAAACGATACTATGTTGACAGAGTGGAGCACCCACTAATGCGCGAACCTGGGGTTGAGAACGGCGGCTTTAACAGAGACACGTTTTACATTGATGGTGTTTGCCATGAAGAGGTATTTACCCCAAGGTGCTACCGCTCCTTCCATTTTCACAATAATATTAAATGCTTAGACATTATTGAGCTCCCATCCGTGTGCTGTAATATCAGCAAAACTCAAGAACGAAGAAATACAAAACGTGTCTGTCACTCATGTGAACAGAAGCGATAATTCTCAGAAATTTCGAAATTGAAACTGCCTTTATTCAACTACGTTCATCGAACATGTACAGAGGCATGTATTTTGTCTTCTTTGACACCACATGCTCTCCGTTCAACTTTAAATGCATTTTTGCCAGAACTTTGAACACTGTCCAATCACTGTTCTGCCCATAAAAGTAACAGTTTAAGCAAAGAGACATAGGAGACCCTTTACATGTCGCTTAATGTTTCCTCCATGACTATAGATTCGAATAAATCACTGAACAAGAGTTCCGTTTACTCACATAAGTTGACGCACACCAGCCAATATCAAATCACCCGACCAGTAGAAAATGTACAGACGCCAAATACCTTCAGCTAACTGCACACATTTATTCCAGAACACTGATCCAAACATTTAAACTTGATATAAAATCAATACTGTAGCTCTTACATAGGCTGATCTCCTAAACTTCATGAAGTCGGTAACTCCACCAAACCTCGTGAACTCTGTACAAACTGATAAACTCACTTGGCTATGACCAAAAAGTCCACAGCGGTCAACATCATGCTTCTGGCCTAAATGTCAATAAACCTAGCCCTATACAGCCGATGGGGGCGCAATCTCAAACGCAGGTAAATTTGATTGACGCGTCCTTTAAAAACTTATTCAATGACAGTAGTAATAATTAGTTGTTTTTTGTGTGACACTTACCGAAAAAGCTACAGGGTAGGGGAGGAAAATTCCCTCCCCTCCCTAGACAGCTCCCTTCCATGTCGCTAAAATGTTACAATAGGTGTCAGTGCTGTGGAACGATAGGCTTTGCCACTGGTATGGGTAACGTAAACCCCCTACCGGAACATAAACCATCCCACGACCAATCCTCCAGCAATATAAATCATTTCATATTTCTTTTGCTCTTGACTGGGCTGATAATAATCTGAGAATTGCGCTAACGCTTGCGCTGGCCTGACGTAGAGTTGGCCACCGCTTCTGCTTCTTCCAGGATTTCTGCATCTGTATCTCTTAATTCAGCTGCAGCATGCGCGTCCTTTGCTTGATTTCTTTCCCAGTCAGCCTGGAGTAATCTTTTTTCTGACCAGACGGCACGATCATGTTCAAATTTTTCTAATGCCTTATCATGTCGGACCCTCTCTTCAATAAGAGCGTCACCATTCCCGCTAAGCTTTTGTCCGATAATATTTCCTCCTGTGAATGCCGTTGCATTTAATACAGCACCGAGAACTGTCATTCCTATAGCTGAAGCCATGATTGTGTATTGTATATTACAAGGTATTATTTATTTTTCACTGTATATAGGACCCTACGGAGTATGTCTGGTCCAAGTAACTTTGGTCTAGGTGCAATTCACGTACAAAATCTCGAGCTCGAAGATCTGAGTGATGTTAAAGTTAACAATAATACTAAGATAGCTGGTAATCATAATAAGAATTACGTCCTTCGTTATAAGGACCGTGAAAAACTTTTTGTTTTAGCTTTAGCCGACGTGCAAAGTCACAAACATGCTGTAGAATTTTCCGAACTTAAAGACATTGATGAGTCCATAATAGACGCTACAAAGGCTTCAAATGATCCGACTCCTTTTGCTCTGACATGGGATGGGGATAGTCAGAAATTCATGCCTTATAATGTACCGCGTAACATCTTAGATATATTGGATAGTGAAATTGCAGGCGGAGTTGCTGAACTGCCTGGAACTCCGAATGTGATTTATTTCGATAGCAATGTTAACAAGTACAAGTTGCTAGATTTTCGTCGTTGGCTTACTCCTAAGAATCCATACATTACACTTCTTGGTATACCGATTCACCTCAAGATCAAACCTCTTTCAACAATAATGTCTTCAGATAATACACTGCGAAGGTGGATAAATAATGGGGAGAATTATTGCTCATACAATGCTAGCGGAGTTCCAGTAAGATTATTTTGGGACACAACTTTAAAGAAACTGGGCTTGAAAAGTGTTGGTGAGGAGGCAGCTGAATTAACTTTACAGACAGTAAATCAACAGATGACTGATAATATGAAAATACTTCAACATGGTACAGTTCTCATTAGATGTGTAAAGTTAGCTACAGGAGACGAGTTTGATGATTTGGTTGGATATTACGCTATGAAAACAGACAACAGAACAACTTGTGATATTATTATAAGTATCGATAAAGACCGGGGAGGGGAAATGAGTATTGAATGTTTTGTTGGAGGGAATAGAGTAGAATCCCTCCCCGACTCCGGAACTACATTTGTACGTAAAGATAAAAGTGTGAACACTTTGGATATCAGTGTTATTTATCTAAAACGACTCATTTTGTTTGAAGTAATGGTCTTCCAACATATTTTAAGTTCAGAGGAAATTTCTAAAATTTTATCTATCGGGTGAACAAGTTAACTCTCGAGTTCAGAAAAAATTCCGTAGAAATTTTTCATGAAAACTGTAGAATGTTACATCTCAGTCATGACATCACAGGTAAGTTAAAGGTCGCTGCGCATAAATTACATGTGCAGAGGATGGGTCCACTGGTCATCAAAATATAACAACAAATTTTTACCATTCTTGTTAAACCATTCAAAGCTGTCTCTTCAACCTAATAAAATTCTCCTTTTCGCTGAAATGGACGAAACATTTTTTCCAGTAACTTCTGTTGATCTAAAACCGTGCACGGTAGAAATTCTTGAACTCTTCGAACGAATACGTGATACTTGGCGGTTCCAGTATCTCGAGGATCACCACTCATCGGGAGAAATCACTTTCTTGCGCTTTGGAGTTTGTTGAACTTCTAGTTGAGGGGACCTCCGGTTCTGCCAGTGTTGGTTTCAACAACTATATCACGATAAAATTTCACCACTCATTCAGACTCCAATCCATCTGTAGAGCTTGTAAGTGTCAGTCTGTGTTGAAGAGTAGCCATTATTGAGACTGTTTCACAGCTTTCCGTACAGATGTTGAAATACCAGTCATCAGGAAAAACACTGACGTCCGTTTCTGGTAGTGGGCAAAATGGCCTCTATATTGTTCACTCAAAGTGTGACAATTTTTTGCCGCACATACGCTGAATGAGCGTAAAGAGAGCCAAATCAAGCTTCCGCGTAACGTTGAAACTTCGCCGAATTTCCTAGCCGCACAGCTAAATATTCAGGAAAGAGATGCAGATTCCATTTCCTCATATGTTCCTCTGTCCATTATGATATTTCGGCAATAATTTCATGAAGGAATTCTTAAAATACCGAAGCAACAATACTCTATGTAAAACTAGGCGAAAACACGGCCAACAGCACAAACGATCGTAAACTCGTCATTTCAGAAAAAAAGAGGGAAATTCAAAAATGTAAAACCATAGAGTTTTAGTGAACCTTCATGAGATGCTTAATCTCAAATGTTGTAAGAAATAACAGCGAAATGAAAAAGTTGGTCCGGCGGGTTTTTTTAGATGTATTTTTCATTTTACGATGTGCCGAATAATCTCGATTCCCATAGAAAACAATGGCGTTTATGTGCGTCCGATCGACCGAACACATTGCAAACTTCTCGCCGGTTCAAATTTTTCAATTCTGAACCAATGATAATGAAAATTGGTACAATAATCCTCTGACTAATAAGCAAAAATCGTATCGTTTTAGATTTTTGAATTTCTTCGTTAAATTTTTTTTATTGCCATTCTATTTATTCTGATCACGGAAATATACTGTTGCCGTCAACAATATGGCGATCTGACGGCGTTTACATGTGCAGAACAAGGGTCTGAAATTGACGCAAAATAATCAGCAAGTGTCTCCTAAATTGTACAGATCAAATACCTGTCAGGTTGTTGTCTTTTATACAAAATTTGGGTGAATATGAACCATGAATATCGCAGTAAATTGGTAAAATAACACGAAACGAAAGCGAACTGGTGTAGAGTCTCCACTGTGAACGTGTAGTGAACGTTATCGATCGATATTCTTTTGTTGCGAATTGTTACAATGTCGTTGTTGCATACCCGCGGATCGCATGGCGCCAAACTTGTCCAAAGAGCGCCAAAATATGCTGAGACATAAAAGTATCACCAAAACCAAACAAATTGTCTTCGATTCAATTTGAGTGGAAGAAAACAACCGATACGTTGATTTTATGGTACATAAGTCAATACATGGGGCCCGGGGGCACCGACGTCCTTTGTGCCTCCTTACTGTTTATTATTTGCCATAAATGTGAAATTGGCAAAAAGTCAAATTGTTTGGACATAAATGAAAGTTAATATGAAAGTGAATCAAGAATAAGAGATGGAACTCTATAGGATCAACAATATCTATAACAGGAAATGGTGAACTTATATGATACAGAAGGGGAGAAAATTTAGCCACAAACTATTGTAATATAATGGACAATGGCTAATCTAAACCAAATTACTTAAACTGGATTGTTGGCATTGATTAAACATGTATTTATTGTCCATCAAATAGAAATTAAATTTGGGCCATTGACTAAAAAACATTGCTTGTTACACTCACCACACTTGTACTTAGTATAAATTTGGAGTGTACACCTATCTACAATACAATGATAAAAAGTTTGGACTCTGAAGGTCAACAGTGCATCTTTAATGTATGAGACTAAATAAGCTTACCCCTCAAGTATGTATAGGCCAAAAACAATATTTAATTTTGAATTATGTAGTGCAGGGAAGGACATAGAATATGGTGAAAAGCAAACTAAATATAAAAACTGAATATACAATTATATGGTAATGTTGTTTTACAGTCATGAGTATCTAGTGTGTGCCGAGAGACAAATATTAAAATTGGACAGTATCATCCTGACCAGAGTTTGTCTGAGTGGTTGTTTCCTTCTGATTTTCTGACACGGTGATAGGTACAAAATATTATGTTATTCACCATAGTTATGCAACATAGCTTGCATTTTGTTCACAGTAGAACTGAGTTTTACATGCAAGATAACTTTCTCATAAGGCCAGGAAGAAAAAATAAATTGTTCATCGGAATCGCCACTTCTACTTTTGGCATATTTGGAATTTTTTTTTTTTTTGATCGCGGCAAATTCTTACTTCCACATTACAAATATTTTAGTACTGCCGCTGGTGGCGCCCTACACTGTGTCGGGTTTTCGCGGGCACGGGATTTTGAATGAGACTTCATTCGTGTTCGGACTTAGTTGACCGCCAACACGTTGTTGTTACGTCTGAATTTGGCGAATCACGACGCAAAGTGGGTCGATTTGGCCAGAAATTTCCTCGTTTTGTCAAGGTTAGTACATGTCACACGAGTATTAATTTGATCGCCAACATTCGACGTGATGGCCAACAGTTAGTTCCAGAGTCGCTATTCAGTGCAGTGTTTGTCCTGATATTATAAGTTCGGCGATTTGTTCAACAAGATCGTGACAGCAGATGGACGGTGCATCCGATTGAATGAAAATTGCATCGAAAGTATAAAAATTTACGGCAATGACAAAACACATGGTTGCGTCGATGTTAAAGTACGATCTGAATGATGACTATATAACTTCACTCCGATCACAGTACAGTGTTGTTAGACCATTATGTAAAATGTGTATATATAGACAGTGGTAAAGAGGCCAAAACATGGGGCCAAAGTAAAATGAAAAAACTCAGATGCTAGGTCCCACCAGGACAATATTAAAGGACAATACTGAATTGTTGAATTTCAGTGATTTGCTGTACATTTCAGTTTTATTCTGAGAGAATGTTGAAATGCTCAGAATATGTTGTGCAAACACTAACTGTGAATGTAATGGCCTATGTTATTGTTGGGAAATATAGTATTGAATTCAGTTACCAGTATCAGTGTTTCTTGTCTTAGATATTTCTGGTAAAAAGGGAAACAATTATCTTGCCTTGTCTGCATCTGTGCAAAAATGCCAGAGAACCGCGTTTACCTTCGGCCTAAAAAAAAAATAAAAAAAAAAATTTTCGCTCGCCGCTCCTGGGACTTGGTCCAAAAAATCCGATGAACAAGATTTTTTTTTCTCTGGCCTAAACTGTAAATTCTGGCTTGTGGCAGCTCAAACATCGCAATACTACATTTTTTGATATGATATGGAGTGACTTGCACACATATGCAATATGCAGTGACAGTCGATATAGGCCTATTCATAGTAAGAGTCTACTACATTCAAGCATAGTGATGTTGACAACTACATGCATGCCAGTGCACGATTTCAAAGTAGCCAGGAGGAAATTCTAATGGTCTTTTAGTGGAAATATAGCTATTAAACGACAGTGAAACAAACAACATTAGTTATCGTGACCTTGCTAAAGTGCAATCTCGGATCATGTATGATCTGATGATCATGCCAAATTACCATGTCGGATTATGCCCTGATTCTGAAGTGCGCGTAAATCGGTCAACAAAAGCACACATAGACTCTCGCCAGTCGCTTGTACTGCTTGGTCTCGCGTAGCTTTCGGTATTTATACAAGCTCGTGCCTTCGGCACTCGACCTTGCGCCTTCGGCGCTCGATCGCCTACGTTGGATTACTACCGCAAGTGACTCCGGATCCGGTCAAAAGAAGGCACGAGGACTGTCGACAGTCCAAAGCACACACTGTCTTCAACAATGATGTCAAAATCAATGCACAACTGTCGAAATTACCCAAAATAAGCAACAGAAAACTTAAAGTTATCGCTGTGTCGAAAGGACAGTACATCAACATAAAACGACGCTAGTTTGTTATGACATGGAGGTAGAAGGACAGAGCAAATTCCCTCGCTCTCACCCAGCTATTACTAACGGGCCGCCGGTGGGATTGCCTCGCTAAAGCAATGGATTCGCCGGTAACGAAGGAGCGTTTCGTGCCAAAAAAATACATGACAGCAACAAAAATACAATCACTGTGAACTTCATATTTACAAAATATCATCAAATAAACGCTAAAAGCTTCAAAACGTCAAAATTCGCACAAGACGAGAAACAAGACAGCGTCGGTTTGATTTTTCAAAGTCCTTGCCAGGAGCTGGTCCTTGCAAAACAACGCTAACTTGTTATATGCGCATGCGCATATAAGGGAAGACCCATTTGATTTCGGGGGGGTATGCAGGAAGTGGGCATGGGAACTTTTTTGTCAGAGAGACAGCATTTTTTAATTTCAACTGTCACACCTGCATCAATTTTTTTTATCAAATGGAGTAGCAGTGCAATTTTTCAAATTTAAGCCAGTGTTTCACATATCACAGGATGGTTTTATATATTCATTTTACATTCCAACGAATGAAAACAAAATGGAAAGTCTAGTATATATATATACAACTTTAAATTATAGAACAGTTTTTTGGCAAATCAACAGTGATCAGTACTATACCTGCTTTTCTTTATAACAGTCAATTCCTTTTAAGTTCTCAGGGAGATGTTATCTTTTGTGGTCAGAGAAACAAGGCTCACACATTGTATTTCATTATATTTGTTGTTCCTCAATTTTTCTTTGACAACTTGTAATCTTTCTAACATATTTATGTTGAGAGAATAATATATTGGTTTTTACACTAGTTTATTGACTCCTGTCTTGTGTTTTAAATTTTCACAATGTACAGAAGTCAAATAGTCCATCTAGATATTGCCTGTACCATTGAGATATTGCAACAGAAATCCTGAAACATGATTTCTTGGGTCAGAAAAGGGAAGGAAAACATCGAGTTCACTGAGGTGTAAAGTAGTGAATGCTTATATCATAAGTGCTGGGAAAAAAAACACATGAGAATTGCTTGTGGTAAAAACATTTGCGCTGCCTATGGCAGCATGCTAGCAAAGAACACATGAGAATGAAGTTTCCAAAATTTGCTCATTTCAACTACATTATGACAATTCCTTTTTTATTTCTGTCTGTTATGAGAATTTTTTTTCTCAAGCCATTACAGGCTTATTTTTTTCTTTTATTTCACCTGGTGACAATTTTTTTTTCTCAAAATCCTCCATACCCCCCCCAGAAATCAAGTGGTTCTCCCTTAAGTGAGTCCCTGACCTATGCGGGCCAGTGGATTACTTCCTCAGTAGAACTGATATGCCTGCCGGTACCATCATTCTTCAGTCGATCAAAGGCGCCTTTCGTACCAAAAAATACACGACAGCCGCAAAAGTGCATCACTGTCAACTTCATAACTATAGAACATATTGAAATACACAGTGAAACGTTCAAAAAGTAAAAAATGTGCCCAGATCGAGAAACAAGATGGCGTCCGATTCGATTCTTCAACTCAGATTTTGTCCTAGAGTTGTGCGCATGCGCAGACGGTAGCTTTAACGAAAGCGAGTCAAAATCAAGTAAATATAAAATAAAAATGGATAAAAATATTGTTTAAAAATAATACAAGGCATGTATCACCAAATTTGAACATTTCTGACGGCATTTCAACTATACGAACACCCATGCCAAATATCACAATAATCAAATCAGTGGTTTTGAGGAAAAATTGAAAATAGTGGTTTTCACAAAAAAGCTAAAAAAGTGACTTTAAAATGATTCAATCAAAAAAAGAAAAAAGACCGTTTGAGATACATGCCAAAGTGACCACCAGACCAAATTTCAGAAAAAGTTACTGAAGCGTTTCTGAGATACCTGCGTCCACAGCATACGGCCCACTGTATGCAACAACAGAGGCCGCGTCATCACATTAGTACTTTGGGCCAAAGGCCCAAAGGACTAATATACGGGCTGTCATGGAAAAATTCATGGCGTAACCTGAAATACGAGCGACAGGCGAGCAAATTTCGATCGATATTTTATTGAAATGAAATTGATACAATGTTTGCTGTCGTCACTAGCAACCAGCCCAAAGCGTTGTCCGGCGGGGGCGCTGTACCCCGCTGTACTGAACAATTTAGGGCTCTTTTGCCCATAGTGGGTAGCTATTATTATATGTCAATGAAATCTGTGAATGGGAGTGACGTCAGTGCCGGCTGTCCACGTACGTGAGGTCACCCTACCTGTAGCTTTCACTTACATGTCTATACATACCCCACTGGATTATTTTTAGATCACCATCTGTTACCTACAATAATTCAATATAAAAGCTAGTTGACCAGTTATTGAAATTAACTATGTTTCCATCTTGATCTGTTATCCAAATACGAATTGAACTCATATGGTCTGAACCTTTTCTCAATGGCATGGAAATTGCGCCCCCGTTTTTAAAATCATAGGTGACCTTTTCACTTATTTCTTTTGTATCCTGAACGGGAAGTATTTGTAAACAATCGGATACTACTCCCTGTATGTATTCACCCAACCAAATGAAACATACTTTCCACTAACGTCGACGACATCTGAATGAACTATGTATTTAGTGACTGTTAAGAAATCTGCTCGACCTGGACTCATAGTACTTTTGACATGGGGTTGTCATCTCCTCTATCTGAAAAGCCGACGACATTGGCGAAGCTACCTGTGGCATTGAAATAGACTTTAACATTTCTAGCCAGTGTTAGATAAACACGGTTTGTGGGCAGATGTTTTTCGAAATTAATTTTTGGCTGCATCCCTATCGCTTTATTGAGGGTATCAATATTGTAGTTACCCGGACGTATTGATTTTGTCGTCTTATTTTTTGGGTCGTTTCCTTCTTGATATTTTAGTACATTATTCGACACCGTGCCATGAATTATATAGTCCACACTCTAGCAGTCTTATCTTCGTAAACTGTGTCATGTCAATGCTAGGGTTAAAATTAACAGTAACCGGTTCACCCGTTTTGCTTACAATCCAAATGATCATCGTTGTACGTTGTATATACATTACAAAGTATAAGGTTCAGCAGGAATAATATTTTTCTGTCCAAGAAGATCTTTTGTTGCAACCGCGGCAGCAGTCGCACCGCCTAATTTTGCCAATTGAGTCAAATTTGGACGACTTGGATCGCCCAGCTCTATTTTTAGAAATTTGCTGGAGATCATTAGATATTCCATCGCTTGTCCAGCGATTACAATACCATCGTACATTGTGTTTACAATTGCTGACAAGTATATAAAATAGAAAAATAAAAAATAATTAGAGTTAATCCATCTCATACAATGTAGAGGAGCTGGGTTCCGTTCTGGAGGGAGCCGCAACGGGCTCTGTTTTTTTCGCTTTCTGGGGAGGATCTTTCTGGAGGGGGCAAATGTGACGACGAGCACACCCCCAATATAGTCCTAATGCAGTCAATGAAACTCCCACAATTCCTAAAACAAGATAACATTTATTATACCATCCATCACACTGTTCTTTCGTCGTAGGTGGTGGTAGACCTATACAGTTTGCTTCTACTCATCGCTATCATTAATCATTGCTTTTCGTTTCTTCGTCAGTTTGTTTTGCCTGTTCCATTCCGCTAGTCGCCTGCCCGCAGCAACTCTCCCTGGATGCTTCGTCGGTAACGTAATTTTCTCTATATTGCGCTCGTTCCGAATGGTAGTCGGTGTCGGTGTCGGTGACGGAGTCGTTTCTGTTTGCTGAGTCGGAACCGTTTGCTGAGTCGGTGCTTGAGAAGTTGAATCCATTTATTTCGGGTATTATATTAAGCCCGATTTTTTTAAAATCTAAATGTTTACCCGTAATTAAACCGGTGGAAACTAGAGCAAGTATGGGCCCCCACGTGTAGGCTATCCGTCCTGATAATCATTTTATTTCACTGTTTAGAATAAAATCCTTTTTAAGATCAGTGGCATAGTTTGTTCGATCATCGATTGGAACTACCTGACTTATTGCGCGGGCTCCTAGATCTATGAAACTTTGAGTGATATTATCACTTATAAGAGAACTGTATTTCGCTTCGTACATTTTGAAGGCTTTATTCACCGTTTCATCTCCCCATTTTTCTACGTCAGCAACTGAAATCTCCTTACCAAAAAATAACTTACTTTGACCACTTGCGATGACACAGAGTATTTTTTCACGTTTTGTCTCTATTATGGATCGAGCGTCCGACGCTGCGGTTGGCGCTGTCGTATTTGCCGCTGCCGATGTCTTTATTAAATTCTCCATTGTTTGCAGTATGTTATCTATTCTTAGTAAAAAATAAAAAATTCGTTTAAACCTGAATCCAAAATAAAGTATTAACATAGTCTGGAATGTTAGTACAATTCCGAAGTATGGAAAATTCTCCTCCATTAAAATCTATCTGTATATACTACTACATGAATCATGAGTACAGACTTATTCCCAGTTGCTTTTCAATTGAATAAGACGAGCGTACCGACAGTACAGCATGCTGATATTCCTCCCAAACCGAATGACATAAAACGTGTTCTCATGGACTTAGAAATATATGTAACGCCGACAGATAAATTTACTTTCCACCCACGGGATGTGTTCAAAGATAACGTAATCACTCATCGATCAGCTAAAGAAAGTAATGTCTGGCTGGGCGGCCCGCACATGAAATACTGGGACCAGCAATTAAATTTCGCCGTATGGTGCAGCACGACTGGTTGTGGTATATCATTCGCCCATCTCTTCGATAAGAAATATCCGCCACAAATACGATCATTCTGCCGTTTTCATGTATACTTTACAATACGTCGGATACTTCATGAAATGGGCGTTGCACTTCCAGACGATACCTCTGTCTTCAAAGCCAACGACAATCCATACAATCTCGTCCAATATGAACTTCTATGTACAGAATTTGGAAATATAAGCCCAACGAAGTCTGACTTTCGATATCAAAAAGGCCAAAACTCAGGTCTTGGTTATGGTTATGAATATTATACTAATCATGGGCCCGTTCGACAGCCTGCCGCTGTATACAATGGTCATGACTTTTTCCTCTCCGCCGACGGAGGCGTTTATTACACACATACCATTTTTGGAAAGAAAAAACATGTACTGTCCGACAAAGACCGACCACATTATTTATTCTTCCGAAATGATGGAACGGAGGGACAATATAATAGTTTCATTCCTCTGAAGGGAGACTCCGGACTAACAAACACCGGTCTCGCCCGCCTCAATGAAAGCTTGAAGCCTATGTATATTGCATACTCGGCGCACAAGCAAATATTCGCAGTACGATAGTGGGCGATACTGGCAACGCAGAGCAAGTCCGAAAAGAATTCGGCGTTCTCCTCGAAGATGAAATTCGTAATACTGACAAAGTAATTAGTTATAGGCGATATCAAGACACAATAATGAATACTGGTGTCAAACTTGATATGGCAGTTTCACCCAATTTACTTCTATTACCGTCTGAGATGGTCATCCTTTTGGGCCCAGCAATCTCGGGTTATAATAATGAATTGCAATACGCAACTGAATCTATGACCTTCGGGGTGAATGGTGATATAAACACGGAAGTTCGAGAAAGTGCTATACATGAGATGGAAGAGGAAGAGGATCCCGTGAAGTGGCAGGACGAGCTAACGCGTAAGCCCTGAGGGTCACCACCTCACAATGACACAAGTCGGATTCCCCTATCGCCTTCGGAATGGGAACGGAAGGCAGCAGCCGTGACACTCACCGCCAGCGCAGACCCTATTCACGAATACGGCAAAATTGGTTTGTTATCTTTAGCCATATTCATTACATTTATGTACAGTATATAGATCAGATGTACGCGACCCCGCCATTCAACATGATTATAACTGGACCGACAAATTCTGGCAAAACAGAATATGTGATGGATCTCCTCACCGGTCCGTACTTAGGAAAATTTGAATATATAGTTTTCATTTGTCCGACATTCATGAACAATAAAACGTATAATAAAAGATTCATTTTCACCGATGACAACGTGTTTGTGTTTCCGGTCGGACTCGATGCTGTGGATGATACACTAGCCTTCATACGTGACGAATGGACCAGCACGAACACTTTCATAATCCTCGACGACTGCGCCTCGTCCAAAGATATGAAGAAGCGCAGCGACTTTTTAGTCAAACTTGGTTTCAGCGCAAGACACGACGGATTATCTGTCTGGGTTCTGACTCAACAATATACTAGTATTAGTAAACCATTTAGGGAAAACATACAGATGTTAGTACTTTTTTACACACCGAGCAAGACAGATAACAAGACTATTATAAAAGAATATGGAATGGAGGTGTCAGAACGGGAGGCCGTGGACCTAATCAGACAATTGAAAAATACACCATTCAGTAAACTAGTATTTCATTTACGGCATCCGTACGACATTCAATTTTTCGTTTAATATAGCTAATCATGGAAGGCTCTACCGATAGGAACACCGAAGGCGACACTACCGAAGGTACTCTTAGAGAATTATATTACAACCCGAAAACTGGTTTTGGAGGTGTACAAAAATTATATGACGCAGCACGCGCCAGCGGACTCCACGTTACTAAGAAAGAGGTACAGGACTGGTTAAAAACTCAGCTAACTTATAATCTACATAAACCAGTACATAGTACTCGTGGCGGCCGGCTTGTTTTCATAACATCGATAGACGAGTTTTGGCAAGCAGACCTCGTGGAGTTTTCTCCACCGTTCGCAAAAGAGAATAAAAACATTCGATACATGCTAACAGTAATCGATGTGCTAAGCAAATATGCATGGGCCAGGCCGATACAGTCAAAAACGGCTGAACACATGTAACAGGCGCTACAAGACGTGATTAAGGAATCCGGGAGGCAGCCCGACAAACTTCAGACAGATGAGGGACAGGAATTTACTAACCGAAAAATGCAGAAATGGTTGGAGGAGGCGGAATTCACTGGTTTCACACCTACAGTAACAAAAAGCTAGCGTCGTTGAACGTTTTAATCGTACTCTTAAAACGATGATGTGGAGATACTTCACATATAAACAGACACGAGAATGGCTCCCCATGTTACCAGAACTTCTTGAGAATTACAATAACACCATTCACGGAAGTATCAAAATGAAACCCGTCGACGTAACAGAGGACAACGATTGGCAGGCATTTTATACACTTTACCCTGAGTTGGCAGCCATGGGAGCTAACCCTGAATTCAAGCCGGGAGAACGGGTTCGAATTACAAAATACAAGACCATTTTCAAGAAAGGATCTTTACCAAATTGGACAGAGGAGATTTTCGTGGTTTCAAAGGTGGTGTATGCAGCTGGATTGGGAACGCCGCCAGTTTACAAAATAAAAGATCTGAATGGAGAGGAAATACTCGGCACTTTCTATTCTGATGAACTTCAGAGTGCTGCTGGCGCCGACGAGCTGTACAGAGTAGAACGAATTTTGAAGACGAAAAAAATTAGAGGAAAGAAATATTATCTGATAAAATGGAAAGGTTATCCGGAAAGTTTCAATAGTTGGGAGCCAGAGGAAAATGTTATTAGAACTTTGTAACGTTCTCAAGGAGTACTCGACCAAGTTCCTGTGCTGGTACTTGTCAAGTACTAACATAAGTACTAACGTAAGTATTTACGAAAGTTATTCAATAAGTACCATGGAAAAAGTCTTAATTTCTTGAAAGCCGAAAGTGTCAGTTTACCACCACCCCGCTTCCAACCACCTGGCCAAGTATTTATCATGTACTGTCGTAAGTAATGTTCACTTATTGCATCTTTTTTGGCTGTATGTGGATGAGGTGGTACAGGGGAGGGTCCTCCGGATCCGGAGGCACATATTAAGTTTGCAAGATCTTCAAAGCGGCTTCTCATATTGCCACGAGCTGTTCTTTCGAGTCCCCCTTTTTCAGCTTTATCTATAAGTTCTGGCTGAAGTATAATGTACACAACTGACATGAGCCATAGACAAGTAACTTCAAAGTCTTGCTGCTTCATCATATCAAGTGCCCGTAAGTCAAACGAAGCAACGTAAGCACACACTGTTTCACAAGCATTAAGAAGTTTGTGTAGGTTCTTGAGTGAGACTCGAGGTTGTTCTAGTTGTTCTTGATTAGGTGGATAGTAAGCTTCTTCAAGTTCCTCCTCGCCGAAACCGTCTATTAAAAATCCCTGGCTGCCGCCGCCCCATGCAATTCCAAAGTCAAAAGCTCGTGGAAAATCTACTGGCCCGACTGTCTCTGTATCAATTGTTGGATTAAAGTGTATGTCCCGCATAAATTCAAAGTTAATTTTGCTTAAAATGAGCTATGCTATATGATTTTGCCATTCCACTTTATCAAATAAATGCATCAACCCAATGAAACGACGCGGTTAAATATTATTAAAATGCAATATGTTGTGCGACTTTGAAGTTAGCTGCCATTCGGGTCGTTTCGGAATTTGCAGGCATTGCCACCGGAAACGACGTAACTAATAGAATGTACGAGTGAGTGTGTTCATCTCGGCCATAGCGAATGCTTACCGCTGTGGCTTCAACATGGTGAGAAGTTACGCCTTTGGTGGCTGAAGTAACTGCAGCCATTGTCAGTTTATTGCATTTAAGATGATGTATTAGCCGCATTTGACAAAATTACAAGAAAGGGTCGGAAAAGAGGCATTCAGACAAGCGTTTTCTGCGGTGCACATTTTCGAGTGCCGTGACTTAGAATAAACACGGTTCGGAAGCCAGATGTACGGTAAGATAGACTTTACAATTCTGGAGTTACTACATCGATTATGTAATCGCAATGCCATACCAGTACGACCATTGTCACCAGAAAGCTTCGCGTGTATCATCATCAACTGTGGACAAGAGCGAGAACAGCAGCAAGACTGCGACAGGTTGCCCAAACATGTCAAGGATGCGGGGGCCGCGGAGAAGTATGGCCGTGTTTACATCCCCCAAGACTGATCGCCGATTCAGATGCTTTACGAAAGTGATTGTAAATAAATAAATGAATACAAGTACTAGATCCCATGCATGTGTGACTCTATAATTAGTAACGTTAGGAGATATCTAATTTTATATTCCTAAAAAGTTTACGTAGTGATTGACTGACTCTTTGCGAGACTGAACAATAGGTTGTGCTGTTGTGTATAATACAGCACGGCGCTGCCAGTAACAGTGACACAACGTGTAGCAAAGAAGTTTATACTGTTGACGAAGCAGTCGCGTTGTCGTCATCTGTTCCCTTCTGCTCGACTAAGTCTCCCCTAAAATATTTTAGCTTCTTTGAGAATTTCGCAGTCATGAAACAATGAACACTGTGATTTATATCGCTGACACTTAATCAAGAAAAAAAACTGCGGAAGCGTAGCTGATCACTCCGTCACAGAAATGGCCGGCTGAGCCGCCCGGCCTCGGGTGCCAGTGTGCCCGATATTTACATCATCATGATCATGTCAATTTTAATGTATCTCTTCCCGAGAATTTGGCTAGACATGTCTTTACGGTCACATATTTTTAAAAGTGCCAATGTTCATGTGAGGTTTTATAACGCCAAACTGAAGATTTTGCGGCGAGAATACTATCTTCAGTGTTTATGCTAACATGACCCTCAGCCTGTTCCACTTCCAGCTGTTGAATGATAGGAAAGATGTGTTGGTGGACAATTTTCAACTTGATCTCTACTACGTTTATCTACAAGCGTCATGGTGTAATTCAAATTTTTATATACAGATTTTGAACGACGCAATTTGTGTTGAGAAATAATAAAGGTGGATGGCAACTCCAGACATATTTATATTTTGTTAGCTTGCGGTTGTGTGTACGGTAGTGCACTGGTGTGTTTGACTGTGGTCACGGTGGGCTTGTCACTGACGCGACGGTCAACAAGAGTTCCGCTTTTGTTCTCGTTTAAGTTAAGGTTCCGACTGTTAAAATTTGCAGGCCTGTAAATTCTGAACAGCTTTGTCATATCTTCTGTGACGATGATATTCTCAGTTGCACTGCTTTCACTCATGAAATTATCACTCACTCATGAAATTATCACATAGTCAATGCACGAAGTCACCATCACCCATTCTATTAGTGACGTCACAGCTACTTACGCCAAAACGGGGCGAGCTCGGCAATTTCCGGAAAATGTCGCCATGATGGAAATCGAAAAGTGCAACTTTTCCCGTGTTTTCGTCGAAATAACATAATACAACCGTCTAAAAACCGCTCAAATAAGCTTCAGTTGTGTGTAAATGTTTGTTTTATTAATACCAATTTCATTGACAACCAGAACTATAGTATATGCCCCAAGTCAAACGAAAAAGTCTCAAAATGTGGCAGGACTCACCCTTTAAGTATATTCTTGAGAACTTCAGGCGTAAGAGATTGATGAATTACCAAACATGGAAGTCTGTAGTCATTACAAATTTCTAAGAAAGTCTGTTTGAACTTGTTATGAATCTCTTCTAGTTCTTCTAAGGCGGTTATTTCATATTGTCTGGCTCGAGTCAACACATTCTGCCTGCAATAATCCCAAGGCATATCTTTGAATATGATAATGAAACTATGTAAATGGTCAAATGCTCTAGAAACAATCTTTTTTTCTTCCGCTGCCACGGAAACGTGGGAACGGATTCTAGAAAAAGTTAGATGTTGAATTATACTTGAGTCACAAATAATGTAGTTTGGGTTGGCAGAGTCTGTACCAGCCCGACATTGTAAACTAAGAGTATGTTCTATAAACTGATTCTGAAAATCGGCAATCGAAACTTTTCCATTATAAAAGTCGGCAATGTTGCTAGAAAAAGTAGTGTCAAATTCTGGTACGTGAGTCACCTCCGGCCCCTCCGCCAAATTTACTGCATCGTAACTCTTACCACTTCCAGTTGGTCCATTTATGAATATGTATGACATTTTTGTGCTATATATCATAGAAAAAAATTTTTAAAATTATTTTTCGTAAAGATATATACGATAAGACAATGACAATCCTTTCTATTTCAGATGCAATAAAAATACTTGAAACCGGAGAAAACGTCCAAATCAGTGACGGCAAACTCATATTTGGTGAATATGTAGATCCTTTCATATACGTAGACAGTGAGCTAGAAGTGGTTTTCAACATTGGACCTAAATATGGATCCAACGATCCTGCTACAAATATCTTACTGATAGTTGGCGAAGACATGGGCTGAAGACATGGGCCACTATGTACCAATTACTGCGTTAAATCGCCTTCTTAATTCTCAAAATAAAGTGTATTTGTATGGTTTGTAAACGAAGTTTTGCCCCTACGTTATCTACGCAGATACTGAAGCAATTATTGAGCGGGGCACCGGCCGACACATTCCAATTTGTATTTTGTATGTTATGATTGAACGCTGGCCAGGTCCCTTACGGAGCCGGCCGAAAGTTTATGGTAAAAGAACATTCACGGGCCTCTCCTGTGTTACAGAATTTCTAAAGGATATGAAGAAAAGGGTCGAGTATTATTCGAAATCATATTATTGGAAAATAAAACCGATGAAAGATCCTTCTAATTACAACGATCCAGACTGTATTGCATGTGGAGAGCCGGCCGGATACCGAATAGTGAAGGACGGAACGACTTTTTATTGTGAAAAGTGCCGCCCGTTGAGAACCATTCCTATCTACTTTCACAACCTCAAGGGATACGATGGTTCTTTTATTTTACAAAAAATACATGAAATCAGGGATGAGGGTAACGAACCAGAGCCAAATATCATAGCCAAGATGGGTAATGGTGGAATTATGTGTCTCACGAAAACATTAATTTTTCACGCCTCAATTGTTGTCGATCACGGGAGGGAGACAAAGAAACGTTTCTTTTCTATAAAGTTTATGGACAGTGCTCAGTTGATGTCTGGGTCGCTCGCGAAGTTGGCAAAGACTGTGCCGGACCACGGATGGACGGCAGTACCACTTTCGAACCGGACATTCAGCGGGCGAAAGGTTTCTTCCCTACGAATATTTAGATTCTCCCGAGCGATTGGAAGAGGAGGAGCTCCCGGAGAGACACAAATTTTATAGCGAATTAACGGAAGAGGGGATTTCTGAGTCTGATTACGAACATGCATTGCGAGTATGGGACGAAGTTGGATGTAAGACGATCCGTGATTATATGGAATTCTATTGTGAGACGGACGTTCTCCTTCTTGCCAACGTGTTCGAAAATTTCCGTGACACATGTTTAAAAGCATATAAGTTAGATCCAGCGCATTACATGTCAGCGCCCGGCTTGACATGGGATGCTATGTTACTTTATACAGGTAAAATTTAAACTCATTCAAGATGCTGGGCAGATGAATTTCATTCAGAGGGGAATTAGAGGCGGTATCAGCCAGTGTAATATTCATTATTTACAGACAAATCATCCAGCTTATGGGAATTACGATCTGGAGAAACCGTTAACCGAAATAAAATATCTCGATGCAAACAATCTTTACGGATGGGCAATGAGTCAACCAATGCCAACGGGCGGACTTCATTGGATGACGATGGAAGAATTGTTAGAATGGGAAGACGGAGCAGGCTTGGATTGGGGACCTGGCGCTAGATTTCCTCCAAGTTTTCTAGAAGTAGACTTAGAATATCCGACTGAATTGTGTACAGAACATTCCGATCTACCTCTCGCGCCGCATCACTACGAATTTCCTAGGCAGGGCAGTCGACTGATTACAAGTCTTATGGACAGAGAGAGATACGTCTTACACTACAAGTTGCTTGAATTCTATCTTCGGATGGGAATGCGACTGAAAAAGGTGTATCGGGCGCTTGCCTTCGAAGAGGCGCCGTGTCTTGCCGACTACATTGACTTTAACACTAAAATGAGGGCAAAGGGAAAGACAGATTTTGAAAAGAATTTCTATAAGCTGATGAACAACGCAATGTTCGGCAAGACAATAGAAGACGTTCGAAAGTACAGAGACTTTAAATTTGTTTCGGACCGGAACGGTACCGTTAGTGGTCATAAAAAGATTCAGAAGTATACTCCAAAGATGAAACATATAACTCTCATAACTTCCGAAGAGGATGGTGATTCCTGCGACAGTGCCCTACTGGAACTGAAAACGGATGAGCATAGATATGTAAAACCAGTTTTCATTGGCGCGGCAGTGCTTGAACTTTCTAAGCTGCTTATGTATGAGACGCATTACAATTACTTTCGGGTACGGTTCCCTGGAATATGATTAGCCTACATGGATACTGGCAGTTTTGTTTACAGTGTACCTCTTCCTTCTGCAGATACAACTTTCAATGATATAGTTCGGGAAGATGTGGAAAAGAATGGTAAGGAGTCGATATATGATACTAGTGGGATGAAAGATGAGATGGGAGTTCCGAAGATTAATAAAAAGGTGATAGGTAAATTTAAAGATGAGTTGAATGGTGTACCTATTCTTGATTTTGTTGGTATTCGTTCCAAAGTATACGCTTTTCGGACTCCAACTTCCGAGACGAAAAAAAATAAAGGTATAAAAGATGTTTGTGTTAGAAAACATTTGAACTTTGAAGACTATAAGGATCTGTTTGAAACTGGGAAGGAGCCCGAGCGAGCACAATTTGTACAGTTTGTACGGAAAAAACCTGGAGAAATCCGTAGTGAAAAGCGCAGATGGTGCCAAATGATATCAAACGTGTGCAGTTATACAATCCAGCAGTTATACAATCCAGACACGGGCGAATGGCTGGCAGAAACATGGCCGATAGGACGGAGTTCCTAACTTTCATATCCATTTAATCCATAATGTCGCATGTATCGTTCCAGCGGCGGACTAAATCCTTCTTGTTTTGAATTTCTTGTGCCTGATGAAATATGTTTTGAATAAGTTCTGAGGTGAGGGTATCTTTATTCTCTTCTTTCTTTATAGATGCACCTTTTTCTTGTATTTGTGTAAGCAGCTGTTTATACTGTACGTAATAATGTTTATATTTCTCTCGCCTTTTTGATACTCCAGTTTTTCCTTGTTACATCAATAATAACACCTGGTACAGGCGTTAAAGCTATTGGAATTGCCGCTATTACAGCAGAACTTACAAGAATTCCCTTAGTAATATTGAGAGCCATATCAATTCGACCCATTAATTTGTAACTTCGCCGATATGCAGCACTTGTTCTTTCTATGTAATCAGCCAACTGTTCAACACTTTCAACAACTGAGACGTGCATTTTAATTTTTACTGTATATGTAAGGGATGATAAAAAATAATTGTAGTAATATAGAAAGACAATATGGCAGAAGGAGGAGAAGATATACCACTCCAGGATTTCGATGATGCAAATTTAAATGGTGATGATGCTACTGCTGAAACAACTTTTACCGATGATGCTTTTGCAAACCCCGATGCTTCAGTGGATAGCCCACAGGTGGATCGTTTGACTGGACAGAGAGTAGAAATTACAAAGCAAATGGTTGACCAATTCATAGATGAGAATAATATTACTGATGAGCATAAACGAATATTAATGCATAATAATGCTAATATTAGGGAAGGAGAGCTGTATTATCGAGACGCCAGGCTGACAACAAATAAAGGCAAGAGGTATTTAATGATCTCCTCTATAAAAGGTAAGGGAGCTGCAGAATTTAAAAAAATATATATTAGGAATAGACTCAGATAATGTACAAGAATTGACTGATAATGAAGTGAAAATGTTATTGAAAAGGCCGGCCGAGAGACTGAAACCCTACGACATTGGACGACTCAGAGATAGAATAACAGATTTACGAGAAAATTTTAGCGATAATGCCGATGAAATACATACTATAGAAAATAAAATCGATAAATGGAATAATGAAAACCCTGAATATAGAGCTATTAATGATGAATTAAATATTGCGAATATGCGTCTTGACGAGCTTAAAAATGAAAAAGGTAAAATAAGTCTAGAGAAAAAAGAAGTTGAAAACCAGTTAAAGGAAATTCCTCAAGATCACACCTACGCAAAAGGAAAAGCCGAGAAACTACAAGCTGAACTCATAACAAGAGAAGCTAAAATTGTTGATCGAATTGAATATGAACATGATAAGATCAGTGAGGCACGTGAAAGTCTGGCTACGACTAGGTCTCTTCGTGATGTAATTTCCGATCCAGAATTGTCACTCAGGCTGAAGCTGACAGAGTTATTTAAACGAAATGGTATTACAATCGCTGCAATACTGACTGCCCTTGGAATGACAATATCAACAATTGCCCTGGCTGTGACTAAAGGAGGACGAGAGGGGGGGCAGCAGGAACTGGAGCAAACACAGGGGGTTCAGGTCCGCCAAAAGTATACACAAAAGCGAAAGAAATTGTAAAGCAATTTGGCGAATGGTTAAAAACATTGGCCGCAAAAAGTGCTGCTGCAATACCAGGTTTAATCGGTTCCCTTGTCAGTTTTCTATTAAAAACAGCAGGATTGGTGGTCGGATTGTTGGAGAACAGCTATGGATATTTTTAACAGGTTTCACATCAGTCATTATAAATAAAATTATGTATTAATATATGGTCCCTACGGAATCGGCATGTTTGGTGAAAAGAATATTGCAAAGTTTCTTTCTAAAAATAAAGACCTGTTTGGTTTCTCTGTGGAAATGGAATGGTGCAAACTCCGACGAGTAAATCGACATATCCTTCGAGCAAATCCAGGTGTCCGACTCAAAGATGATAATTTATATCATAACATATTAGCTTTCGTGAAGGAATGTCAAAAGACTAACTTCTTTACGCGACAAGAATTCATAAACGTCTTTCAGGAGATTGACAATGATGAAATGGAAGTCCAACATCTGCAAGAATATTGGGTTCTTTGACTGATTCTCGACACAGGAAATCGATTATCTTTCAATCAGACGGAAATATTTATGTAAAGATGTGATTTTTTTTTCTTTTTAACTGTAATTTTTTTCTACACTACTATATACATTACACGAAAATGGGTTACGATAGATCATTATTACCGGAATTCACCAACCGAATACCGAAGGAACGAAGTCAGAAAGAACTCATCATGTAATTGCCCATAATCAAGTGAGGCAGATCCGGGCCAGACACTTATCATACGATGTCCGAAGTTAGAAAGCGGAGTAGTACTAGTTCCTGACACTTTCGACCTAGTTTTTGATCTCGAAGTAATGGGTCACGAAGATAACCGAGTAGTACAAAATGTTGCAAAAAATTGGTTGACCGTATGGTTCTCACATTTGGGGGAAACACACTTTTCAATTTGAATAAATATAACCTTATTGAATGTTATCGTGATCTCTTCAAACATAAAAGGAGAGAACGAACATGACACTGTACGGAATTCAGAACAAAAATCTGAGAAAATTGAGAAGTCACGCAGCCAATGCAGATCACGCCGTCGTAGACGATAATTTACTTTTCACCACATATAAAACAAAATATGCTATTCATCTGAATCATCCCCTCGTGACAGGCCATGGGGTTGCATATCCAAAAGAGTTAGGGAGTCATATTGAATGGGAAATTACGTTGGCACCCGCCTCCCAATTACTTGTCAGTAATAATGTTGTTACACCCAATTATAAATTAAAAAACATTCAAATGGAGTACGAAACAATAACTGATCCCGACCTCGCGAGAGATACTGCTGGTTATTACAACAACGGTAAAAGTTACCTTTATGAGCATATACATTATTTTAGAACAATCCGATGAAAGAATCAACCACGGTTATCAATGAAAATGTGAATGTACCACGACGTAGCATGAGAGGTATCTTATACTCTTCACTAAAAACAGAATCAGACAGAACTTAATAGTGAACTTTTCTTTAATCCATCCATTGAATCTGTGTCTGTCTCAATCGAAGGCATTGCAAATAAAGTGTACGCTCAGAAGATGTTACCAAGACAATTTTGGCGAGAGGCACGACGGTATTTTGCTGAAGATAAAGATTGGTGTGAAATTGATATAGATGAAGTCGATTATTTGAAGAATAAATTCTGTCTGTTTATTGATCTGCGTAGCTTTAAAGATATTGAGTTTCATGGAAATGGTCTTAGAGTAATGAACACAAAAGATGGAATACAGCTTGAAATAATAAAAATGGATACTTCAGTGAAAGGTGTCGACTCTCGCGATGATAATAGAATCGAAGGCCGGGATGATAATATATTTGCCCACGTTTATGTTATTAGTGATGCCCAGGTCTCTGTTGAAAATAGTAGATTAAAGTCTTTACTATTTTAACTCCGTTTCTATTCCGAAAGGGAGGTTCCCCACTGGATTATTTTTAGCATCTGTTACCAGTGGCAAGCCGGGGTTGTTCCACAGCACTGACACCTATTGTAACATTTTAGCGACATGGAAGGGAGCTGTCTAGGGAGGGGAGGAATTTTCCTCCCCCCCTGTAGCTTTTTCGATAAGTGTCACAAAAAACAACTAATTATTAGAGTAATGAACACAAAAGATGGAATACAGCTTGAAATAATAAAAATGGATACTTCAGTGAAAGGTGTCGACTCTCGCGATGATATAGAATCGAAGGCCTTTAGTAATTAGGCTGGCAGCCTAGATTGATTTTACTTTCCAACGCAATTGAACTCATTCTCGGCTATTATGCCCCATCTATATCGCAGTATTTTTAATCACAGACCTAATTAATGAACATGACTGTATCCTCACTCTCCGAGGACTTATAATCATACTTATAAGGGACTGGGCACAAATTACAGGGGGGGTTGGTCGCAATTTTTCGCGCAAGTATTTTTGAAGGGTCATAAAATTTTTGTGTATGCCTATGGGGGAGGGTCACCTTTTTTTATGCATCAAAGCTGAACTTGCATGTGCACGTATTGAAGAATATGGAATACTGAAAAAGAAAAAATACCTCCTGGCACTTTCATTTTCTGCCATTTCCATTTTTGGCGTGCCCTTCGGGCGCAATTTTCAGGTATAATAAACAATGTATTGATGATCCAAGCAGCCACATTGATTTAAGTTGTCATGATTTCTACTTATCCAACTCCTCTATTGTGCATAACTGTCCCCTATTATGACTCTTTCAAATAACAATTTGGGAGATCACTTATTTGATATCATTCTCCCATTGGCAATACATTAGGTATAGGTCGGTGTCAAATGTTCATGTCGCTGTATATACATTTTTTTATTTGAGGACATTGACAGAATACAAACTATTCAGAATAGTGCAAAATGTCATCAATAACAACTGGAAGCTTCAGGTGGAACAACTTTTGAATAACAATTTAGGATCAGATAACCTACGAGTTATTTGTAGTTTCCTCATAGCCTACAATGTATAGTGAATCAACATTTCGATGAAATTCCAAAATCAAATTTCTTGCATAACCATAGACTTGAAACCACTCTAGTCTAATCATTAACATTAATACAAATAATTAGGACACTAAATGCACAAATTTAGTTAGTTTGATATTGGAAAAAAAATATTCATAGTTTTGTCATAGACTGCTATGCATTGCGAAAAGACATTTCAGTTAAATTCCAAAATCAAATTTCTTGCACAACCATGGACTTGAAACCACTCTAATCTAATCATTAACATTGATATTAATAACTAGGTGTACATAAATGCACAAATTTAGTTAGTTTTGTATTGGAAAAAATTATCCATAGTGTCATCATAGACTGCTATGCATAGTGAATCGACATTTCAGTGAAATTCCAAAATCAAATTTTTTGCACAACCATGGACTGAAACCACTCTGGTCTAATCATGTAACATTAATACTAATAATTAGGTGTACATAAATGCACAGATTTACTTAGTTTTGTATTGGAAAAAAAATATTATAGTTTTGTCATAGACTGCTATGCATAGTGAATCGACATTTCAGTGAAATTCCAAAATCAAATTCTTGCACAACCATAGACTTGAAACCACTCTAGTCTAATCATGAACATTTATACCAATAAGCGAGTGTTCATTAATAGACCGATTTGCCAAGTTTTGTATTTTAAAACAATTATTCTTACTTTTGTCATTGACTACAATGTATGATGGATGAACTTTTTATGCGAAATTCCAAAAACAAAGTTCTTGTACACAGATGCACGTGTTACGCCCTCTTCTAATCAAGTACAATTATGTCAATTATTCAGGGTCCATATATGCACAAAAAGTGCATAATATTAAGTGTGAAATAATTTTTTTACAGTTTTGTCATAGACTCCCATGTATAGTGAATCAACATTATCGATAAAATCTAAAAATTACATTGTTTGTACACGCATGCACTTTTTACCTGCCACTTCAAGCAAAGTAAATTTACATGAATTATCACACACATATGATTTGATATTTTTTGGACAATTGGGAGGGGGATTTCAAAAGTATAGCAAGTCAGAAGGGGGGTCTTGAACACATTGCGGGTTTGTTGGGGGTATTGAGTAACAGGGGAGGGTCAATTATTTTCATGCACGGATAAGGGGAGGGTCACTCATTTTTGTGCATGAACTTTTGAAGGGTCACTTTTTTGACGCAGCGGTGTTTCGAAAAACACCCCCCCCCCTTATTTAGAAACACTGACTACACAGTGGCGCTCATGAATATCCAGAGACGCTAGATACTGATTTACAGATTGGTTATACTTTGCTGACACGTTTAAGAGTGTTTTTCGAATTTTGTCACAAGCTGAACTTGGCATTGCTGCCTGTGTATGTTGGTAACATTTTGCATCCTGAAACTGACATATGCAAATTTTGTGCAGCATTACACATGAGATAATTACCACATCTTGGCATAACAATGCTGAGCCTGTAGTATACCATTGTTCTCCGGCTCTGGCTATCCGTGTCCTTATTGCCGGTAAATACCTATACCCGCCACATCTGTGCATTCAACTTCAAGAGGCATACCACACTCAACAATACCTCAGTCCTTCCCTCACAACCATGTCTACTTGTATACACCACACATGTCTGTCCACTGCAGTTTAGCCTACCTGCATTTACCACAAAGGATAGGACAACCAAACTCAGCTGGTCTGGCAGACGGATTGCGTATTATGCTAACTCTTGTGCCACTCTCCAAGCAATTCACCTTTCCATCCTGCAACATGGGGATATACATCCGAACCCAGGGCCAACAAATGGCAATCACAACCTTGGTAGGTCCCGTCGGCACCATCCAAAGTCATCCTTGCGTTTATACTATCAGAACGCACAAAGTATTTGCAATAAGTTGACGGACTTTAACTTATATTTCAGCGATTCACAATTTGATTGTATCGCGATCACAGAGACTTGGCTACATCCAGATATCACTGATAGTGAAATACTTGACCAACTGTATACTGTGTATCGTAGAGACAGAGACAGTACTACATCCGTTAAGACAAGGGTGGAGGGATTTTGGTTGCTGTAAAAGCAGTTCACCAATCCCGAAGAAGACCAGATCTTGAAACAACAGCTGAAATTATCTGGGTCGAAGTCTCTTTAGGTTCATCAAAGCTGTTCTTATCAACAGTTTATTTTCAACCTGATTCCAATGTATCATCCCTGGACGAAATTGACAACTCTCTTGATTTGGTAGCTTCAGTCATGTGCCCAGACGATACCATAATTATGATTGGCGATTTTAACTTTCGTGACATCATATGGAATAAATCTGAAAATGGTCTTCTTGTACCCAACTATCCTCCTATGATCGTTTCATTTAACTGCGTTGTTCATCACCATGGATTGTTACAACTTCTTGACGAAAACACCTGTAATTTTAATTTCCTACATCTTGTGTTCTGTTCTTCTGACAGTTTGGAGACTACTTGCATTCACCCAGCCATAAATCCATCCACAAGGCTATAGTTTGTGATGTGTACGTGAACAAGAACACTAAGCACCAACAGAATACCGCACAGTTTACAATTACAAGAAAGCTGATTTTGAACATCTTCGCCGTTTACTCTCGTCGATACCTTGGTGCCTTATTGACAGTACTCCGACACTCGACGACTGTGTACAACTTTTCTATGATCTTCTATTCTCCGCAATCAATGAAAGTGTACCAAAAGTTAATATTTGTAGAAGAAAATACCTCCTTGGTTTGACAACGACCTTATCTGTTTACTTCGGGACAAAGAACATGACGTGGCGGCAATTCAAAAAATCATGCAGTACCGAGAACAAAGATTGTTTTCTCGTTTGAGGGCCGCTTTTTCTAGAGCCAAACGAGTCAAGTTCTCCGAGTATATGGCTCAAATTGAATCTGAAATTAAAGACAATTCCAAACGCTCTGGAATTTGTCCGTTTAAAATATGAAAAATAGTTCATTGTCCAAGCAGTGTGTATCTGCATGACACAGTAGCTGATACTCTGACACTATTGCTAATGCATTTAATGTATTTTTTCAATCTGTATTTACATCAGACGATGAAAGTATTGAGAATGAATTTCCACTATTTCATCCTAGGATTACAGACCAACTTTCAAACATATCATTAAGTTATCAGGATGTTTACATGAGCTAAATAGTATTGATGTTAACAAAGCAGTAGGGCCAGATCTTCTGTCTGATGTCATCCTGAAAGCATGTTCTCATGAACTTGCTACTCCATTATGTATCATCTTCAACAGGTCTTTGCATTTGGGAGTCTTTCCTCAAGCATTCAACGTTGCAAATGTTACACCAGTTTATAAATCAGGCGACAAATCAAAGGTATTCAACTACCGTCCAATATCTCTTTTTCCATTAGTTTCTTAAGTTTTTGAGAAAGTAGTTTATGCTCGCCTGTTTCCCATGTCAGGGAATATATTTCAGAATCCAACATGGATTTATGAAAGGTCGGTCAACTCAAACAAATTTAGTAAGTTATGTTGATTTCATTACAGAAGCTATCGATCAGAAATTTCAGGTAGACAGCATTTATACTGATTTCAGTAAGGCTTTCGACACGGTATCACATTCACCATGTGATGTCACGTCAGGTGTACCCCAACGTTCATTAATTGGGCCACTTTGTTCATTCTGTATGTCAACGACTTGCCAGACATTGTTCATGCCATAGATCATCACTGTGCTCAATGTATGCTGACGACACTAAATTTTATGCACAATTAGCACACAAAGTGATTGTATTTCCCTCCAAGCAGACATTGATAACGTTTACAAATGGTGCAATACATGGAAATTAAAGCTTAATGTCGGGAAGTGCAGCATCATTACATTTACAAACAAAAAGAAACGGATCACCTACGATTACAGTATTGCTGGTGGTCTCTAGCCCGCGTTCATAGTGTTAAAGATCTTGGTATTCTTCTTACCTCGAACATGTGTTTTAATACTCACATTGATAGTATTGTTAGAACAACTTTTAGAACGATGGATTTTATTAAGCGTAATGCGCTAACTTTACAAATATTTCTACTCTGAGGTCTTTGTATATGAGCCACGTGAGAAGTCACCTAGAATACTGCAGTGTTATATGGTCTCCATGGCAAGTAACACAAATTGATGAAATAGAACGAGTGCAGCAAAAGTTTATTAAATTTTATGCTTTAAATCAAATCTGCAATATACTTCAGCAGAGTATTATTCTCTCAGTACCAGGTTTAAGCTTCCCCGCTTGTAAGGAGGCGTAAATTTTTAGATGGAACTTTTGTTTTCAAACTTGTTAATGGACACCATAATTGCTCGTCCATTTTTTACAAAATACCTTTTAACGTACCATGCAGACAGCTGCGTAATAGCTACATTTTCCGCACCAGTGCCTCCAGAATTAATCTCAGGAAACACTCTCCAATTTTAAGATGTTTAAATACTATCAATGGAATTTTAAAAGATCATCCAAATATTGATTTATTTAGTTCTACTTTCACCTTTCGGCATGCGCTGCAGGGTGCATGTTTTTACGATTTTCCTTGATCGTTGTTTTAACTATGTGTTAATTACTTAATTATGATTGTGTTGTCACTTTTTATTTTTTTGCATATAGTTTCTTTTTATATGTTAGGTTTTATTTTCTAGGTGCCTGTAAATGGGCTTTATGCCCGTTGGTCTACCTAAATAAATAAATAAAATAAATAAATAAATAAATGACTTAAGAAAAAGATAAATAAATAAATAAATAAATAAATAAATAAATAAATAAATAAATAAATAAAATAATATCACATAGTGCAAGAGAGCTACCTTTTAATACCTGCCACTATACTAAAATTGAGGTATAACCACCTGCGAAGACGTTATTGCTATTTTATCAATTCAACATTTGTGTTGTAGCCTCAAAAGCTTGGTAGTTTTAGCATTAAAACAATGAAAGCATAATTTAATACAGCGACAATAGTTTAGTGGAGACCCGATGCTTGGGACTGACATTATTGACACACACACGATCCATTGACGTGTAGTCGGCTATATAGTGGTGCAGCATGGCAAATCCATCGTGCATTTTTTATAAAAGAACCAAATTTGGCTCAGATGCGTTTTAATATGTGTTGAACAAATTCAGATACCGAGCCACTGAAAATCTGCCGGAGTGTTGCCATAGAAACCATTTTTTCAAAATGGCCGCCAGACAAGGCATTTCTCACATAGTAAATGTCAACTATAGAATGCCGGGTAACTTTAGGCTGGATATTTCCAATAAGAAACTATGAGAAGAGTAATTTGAAAATTCTTTTAAGTTTCTTCACTACCTGACGTGTTAAACGGGTAAGTACAGACAAAAACACAATTCATATGCATACAATGTACGGTATTAGATCCTATTAAAGGATGACGCTATGTCAGCAGTCAAGAAATATTAGGCCTTGGGCTAGAGGGGGTCTACGTGCACCCCCAGGATAACAAACCTGTATTTATAGAAGCCTTGGGATCGCTTGAATAGGAAATAGAATTTTAACAGAAAAAATATAGGGATTCAATAATGTTACGGTCGTGTTTTGAAAGGTATCGCAAAATAACCATTTTGCTACCCACGTGCATTTTTCTTGTCAGTACTTGTAAGTCGGTCTGCTAAGCTTCTTTTAACATAACCTGACTTGTTGGGTATCGTTAGAAAGGGAATTAAAGCGAAATATGTAATATGCAATATCTTTTATATATTTTTTTATGAAATGGGACAAAAACTTACCCAATACCCGAAAAATCTCAAATTCTACCAATTTTTTTACCTTGGCTTAACACAAAGACAATGCTTTGTATGATATTGTTTAATTGCAACAGGGGCATGTTAAAAATATGAAGTAGATTTTAACAGGATGAACAGTTGGATGCTGAAGCTCTACCTGTCACATTGAAGGGTAGCGCGAAGTCAAAAGTATTGCCAACTCGCATGCGTTTTCGTGAAACTTGTCTTCTTTTAAGTCATCTGCTGAACTTATTTCTTACATAACTTAGCTTGTGGCTAACTTTGGGAAGGGATTGTATTCTTCTTTCAAATGACATACTGTAATATGCAATATATTCCTTAGTTTTTATAGAATATGACCAAAACGTACCCCAAACTTTGTATGGCAAATTACTGTCACTGCATATTTCTAATTCTACCAATTTTACCTAGACATATTACAATGGGCAATGCTTTGTATGAAATCTATTTTATTTACTACAGGGATCTGTAAAAATATGAAAGTGACTTTTAACAGAGAAAAATATTTGGATACAATGGCTGCTACGGTCATGTTTGAAGGGTACCGTAAAGTCAAAATATTGCGAATCGTATCTTTTTTGTTAAATGTGTCTTCCTGTAAGTCATCTGCTGAGCTTGTATTTAACATAACATGGCTTATAGGGTAACATTGGAACATATTGTAATATACAATATCTCCCATGTTTTTATAAAATATGACCAAAACTTTACCAATACTCCAAACTTTATATTGCAAATTACTTAACTGCTTATCTCAAATTCTATCATTTTTCACCTAGACACATAATAAAGGGTAATGCCTTGTATGAAATATGTTTTATTTGCTAAAAGGACATATCATAAATATGAAATAGACTTTTTACTTAAAAAAAATAATCAGATGCAATAGCTGTTACAGTCATTTTTGAAGGGAACTGTAAAATCACGATTTTGAGACCCACGAACATTTTGTTAAACCTCTCTTTATTTAAGTCATATGCCGAGCCTAACTTATACATAACCTGGTTTTTGGGTAACATTAGTAAAGTGATTTATCCTTCTTTAAGACGACCTTTTGCAATGTGCAATATCCTTTATAGTTTTCATGAAGTAGGACCAAGACTTAGCAAATACCCAGGAGAATAAATCGCAAATTACAGCTTATCTTACATTTTACCGTTTGTTTTTTGCTACTCATAATACAGAGGGCAATTTAATGCTTACATGAAATCCGGTTTGTTTGTTTTTTGTAATAGACGTATGTCAAAAATATTAATGAACTTTTGACCGGAAGATAATATGATTAAGTAGCCATTGGGATCATATTTAGAGGGGTATCCAGATATGCCAAATTTCCTGAAAATTTATAATTTTTACCGAACACGTCTTTATGAAAGAAGTCAGCCAAAATCATAGTCACGGATGATCTCAAAATATTATCAACACTGCATGTTAAATTATTTTGTTTCAAGTTTGCTTTGCGAGATTTGACCTTAAAAGTTCTTACCTGACAATATAATATAATATTTTTGCAGATAAATTTTTTTAAAAATCAAATCATGGTGTTTGTTCTACCCGTTGTAACGGAGATGAAAAAAGGCATTGTACTAAATTTTACAACCAACAGAATGAAAAGCAAGGTGCGGAATTGTGCCAGCTTTATAGGTTCAGTTTTCTAAACTGTATGCAAAGTCTATTCGGCTAAACTGGCTTTATACGATAAGCACAGCTAATTGAATAGTTTAGCTGATCCCATATTCGTTTTTAAACATACATTACATCAAAAGTATCTGGGCGTTCGAGAAGAAAACCTTGTATAGATATTAAGGAAGCCGAACTTTCCTCATAAAACAAAATATTATGGATACATCTGATATGTAGCTTTTCTAATCATCGTTTCTAAACTTTCTAACTCAGCAGAATTTGTATAGATATATCATATAGCTGGGCTTTCTTCATTAACAAAAATATAGATATGCCCAATATTAGCTGCTCTAATGATAGTTTCTAAACTTCATAAATAAGCAGAAATTTAGCTTGCCATTCTTAAGTACTATTCCTATATATATCCGCCATTTAGTCCATTTAATTATCGTTTCTAAACTTTATAAATTAGCTCAGGTTTAGCTAGGTATGCTTCAGTAAAATGCTTCCATGATATCAAATATTGAACTGATCTAATTATCGTTATAATTGAAGAATTAACTCAAATATGAAAGAATGTTCTATAGTTTTAAAGCATTATCCGATAGGTAGTCGATCTAATTATTGCTTCAAAACTTAACAAAGTAGTTCAAATTTGGGAATAGCTTTGCTATAATTGTATGTCACTGAATGTGCAATTTATTTCTTGTGAATAGTGAACTACGTGACATCTCTGAGGTTTATGTTTCAATAGTGCCATGGAGTGTCAATGTTTGTATAGGAAGGAATGCACCACATTTGATCAGATTGATGGCCAGCCAACACTACCTTGCTTAGGTCTTGGGTGTACCGTACGTGTCGAGTGGATAACAAAAAGGTGATTGGCAAATGGCCTATGTACACACCATAGAAAGGAATGAAATACTCGCCATCTGACAAGCCATGCAAAAGCCAGAGCAGATCCGGGGAGTGCCAAGCACGGACATGACGGGCAAAATTGTTGGAGCTTTTCTTCCCTACCTTTCATATTTGTTAAAGCGAAAGAAATTGGAGTAATACAACTTAATTTATGGTACCCGTTTCGCATTTGAATAACAATTTATGTACAACCACGAAATTAATATCAAAATATACGATATTCAAAATATTATGGGCATGAATCAATATTTATGTAATAGACCATTGACATTGAAATAACTCTAAAATAATTTCTAAGTGATGAAATAAATATCAAATTACACAAGATCAGTTTTATGTTCAGTGAATTATGAAAAGTAATGTATAAACCATAATGCATATAGCCAAAAAATAATATGAAATCGTGTTCTCTGTGGTCAAATTTTAAACGGCTCCACTAATATACTAATTGTAGTTTACATGATAAATCTCTATCATTGACAATTATATGGGGATATATAAGAGATTTTTCCTCAAAATGTTATTGTTTCAACATTAAAAGTTAATTGAAAGTTTGTTTTACAGTATATATTATTGTGCTTTCTTGTATGTAGGCCTAAGTGTGAATGTGTGTGAACAAGGGTGGGAGATTTTGTTAAATTCTTCCACAATTTTCCATGGTAGGCATTAAGATCAAGGACGCCGTGCAAAACTTGTCAACGGCTGATTTATAAATATTAGAAACGATAATTAACATGTCAAAATATTGCACATATTCATCATTTCTACTCAAGAACACCCCATCCTATGGCAGAACATGGGACAGGCTGTTCTTACACTCGCACACTTCATACCCTCCTAACCACAGCCATTGGCCAATCTAGGCAAGTAATTTGCAAAAGCTGGTGAGTGTGGTCATGACCGTTGATTCATTTTCGCGTTAGTTTATGCATCGTGTCTAAACCGGGGTCAAATATATGCATGGTCACCATTCATTCAGTATCTTCCAACATGTCAAACAATAAGCTCATAAGTAGTTTCTAGTATCAAACAAAATTCATTCACGACACGCTTTTCTGTTAAAATGACAGTATAAAAATAAAAAATGCAAATAGTAATCTTAATATGCATTTATAATGGTAATACGTCCACTATTCACCACAAAAACGTCCGTAGAGCAGCAACTATGGGATGTTACAGTAAATGATGGTCGCGATGTTGAAAAATGGCAGTCATACCAGAACGAGGCACGATTTGTGAGGGATCGAGATCCAAATGATTTTAAAACAACTAAAAATTCAAATGTTAATCTTAATAGGCATTTATGGTGGCAATACATCCACTATTCACCACAGAATCATCCTTAGAGCAGCAACTACGGGATTAATAGTGACTGATGGTCGCATCTTTAACCAGATATGAACTGAATATGCTCACGTGTTTTACAACAGGTTCATTAATAGTCAGTAAACAGACTAGAAAATTTTAGCATTTACTCAACAGAACAACTTGACCTACTAATGTGACCCCTGAATGGAAGGAATGACTTTGAGTTTGACAAAATTACAAACTTAGTTATCAAGCATTGAAATTGACTGCTGATGACTCGACATGTATTGACATTTATCAGACACTACAGGACGCATGAAATAATACAATATGACATGAATTACTGCATACTTTTTGACTGTTACGAAGTTGTGTAAAACAATTGTACCTTTGACCTGTCTTATATCAAAGTGACAAATCAACGAGCAAGGAGATGTTACGCAACATTTGCAGACCTCAGGATAATCACTAACCAAAACACAAGAACAAGACAGACATTGTATATTCTGACAGCAGTTCAATTGAGCACACGACGCGGCGGAGTGGAAGACAGATTTCTGATACGACAAGACGTGTATACGGTCTGCTGCTAGAATAACTATCTCTGACGAGGATTTATTGCATTATGTTTATCAATATTCCTGTCAATAAACCAAATTCATACCAATATAATCGACACCCGTGTGAGGTGTGTAATATGAACAATAAGATATCTGTTATGTCATTATATGTAGCAGGTTTCATCAACTTTCGCACTGTACTCTCAGAGTTAAATCACTAATTACAAAACTTTATTTAATATGTAAATGAGCTAATTATTAACTTGACACGCCCAATGCTTCTCAGTACAATTAAATATTTATCAGATCAATATCTGTAGCAAGTTTCATCAAATGTAATGCTGTAATTTTGGAGTAATATCACTAATTACAAAGTTCATTGAATATGCAAATGAACCCTTTACTTAACTCCACACAACTAAATGCTTTACACCACAATTAGCTATCTGTCGAATCGGTATCTGCAGCAGATTTTATCACATTTGATCCAGTTTTTTCGGAGTTATATGACTAATTACAAAACTTCATAAAATATGCAAATGAGCTATTTGTTAACTTGACACTGCCAAATGCTTGTCAGTACAATTAGATATTTATCAGATCAATATCTGTACCAGGTTTCACTGACTTGGGTGCCGTAATTTCAGAGTTATATACCTAATTACAAAGTTCATTAAATATGCAAATGAACCCTTATTAACTTGACACTACTAAGTGCTTTAATTTGGTGCAGTCATATCAGAGTTATATGACTAATCATAAAACTTCATAAAATATGCAAATGAGCTATTTATTAACTTGATACTGCCAAATGCTTCTAAGTATAATTAGATATATATCAGATCAATATTTGTTGCACGTATCATCAAGTTTGGTGCAGGAATTTCAGAGTTATGTCACTAATAACAAAAGTTCATTAAATATGCAAATGAGCAGATAATTGACATGACACTCATAGTATCATCATAATGTTCTGAGATCGTCATCTTTGAAAAGTTTCATGAAATTTTGTGCAGTATTTCTTGATATATGTCTACACTATCATTACCGTCTCCATAGGGAAACCATTGTACGGAA
Source organism: Ptychodera flava (assembly GCF_041260155.1). NCBI lineage: Eukaryota > Metazoa > Hemichordata > Enteropneusta > Ptychoderidae > Ptychodera > Ptychodera flava. The sequence continues at coordinate 3,181,612 of NW_027248279.1, forward strand.
AAAATGATATTGCATAACTTCATTAATATGTAAGCCACACTAACCAAAATCTAATCAGTTCTTGCAAGAAGCATATGGTACTTGTGTACCTAATCTGACTTAAATCTGTCCAGGAGTTTTGAGTTTCGTATAAACAAACAGACCACACACACACACTAACACAACACACGGACAGACAGACAGACAGACAGACATCGCTATGACATTAGCCCACGTGTGAACACGTGAGTTAAAATGTCTGCCACACCAGAACTAGGCTCAACCTGTGGTGGCTCGGTATCCAAATTGATTTATATTATGATAATCTACATTCACACAAAATTTCATGCTTATATCTCAAAATGCAAAAATTGTTCTGAAAATTTTGGTTATGCCGCACCACTAATAACAGTGAAAGTGCCACAGAGGCAAAAAGTACAGCTCTTCATTAAAGCCATGCGAACAGAAGCTCACCAAAGTTCGACAGGCAGTTTAAGGTTTTCCTTTAGTGCGCCCTCATGAGGTAAAAGGTGCGTTTATCTTTATAAATAAAGAGGGGTTATGCGCATACGTTCTGTGCACTATGGTGACAGGTGCTGTTGTTTTAATGTTTCTTATTTGGCATACCCAGGCATACACGCTTACATGCATCCAAGCACACAAATGCCAGACATGTTTCCTGTCTATAAGAACACCACTATACCAGGGATAATATAATAATAATAATAATAATAATAATAATAATATTCAGGTACTTTTAATGGGATAGTAATTGCACAACAACATCCACATCCCTTAAGCAAAATTTCGTTGCCAGACTGATGACCAACTGGGTTCTTAAACTTCTTAATCTGACATCAAATCAGTAATGAATGCAATGTGCAACAGTTTCTGAGATTTTAATACATCTCTTTTGATGATGCAACCTGGATATATCTCAAGCTCTTAGTAATGAACTATTTCTTTCATTCTTTGCCCTTATGACATGTCTGCCAATGATTGCTATATGAACTTGCCCTGTCCTATTTAGCTTTCTGCGATATTTTCAAGGCGCGCCTACACCTTGTGGTTATCTGGTATTTGAGAGAATCAAGTTCGCTTGCAGTTGTGGCTGATGAAATCGGAAAGTGTGCTAATGGCAACCACATAACGTATTCTAGAAAGGGTAAAGATATATATATATATATATATATATATATATATATATATATATATATATATATATATTTATATATATATATATATATATATATATATATATCGCACAGTCGTAAGGTATGTGAAAACGATTAAGCTAAAAATCTTCCTACATGTATGGAAGGCATTGTGAAAGACGTTTGAATGGTACGGACGAGAGATAAAATATAGTACGATAAATCTCGTAGCCCTGAAAAACGATTGAAATCGATCACTACTCTTAGAGCGCATCAAAGTGGAATGGGATGTGCTGGACTAATAATACTCTTACCTAAATTCTCCGTGAATGCAAGGAGAAATATAACTCTGCAATATCCATACACCATGATTTTACGATCACGAACGCTCCAAGCTGCAGCCGCCAAAATAAACAAAATAGCCGCGATCTCTGAAATCCAACACCTTTGAGCTTAACTTCCCAAAGCTCTCAACTCTACAAGTGTAGTAGATACTGAAAACGAAAGAAATGAGAATCCTTCGCCACTCTGTATTCTTCTTACGAAGCAATATGTCTGACATCGAACGTGTCAATGTGTGATACTTGTAGGTAACTACGTGCGCCCTCTATCCGCCCCACTATAACATCCGTGACGAAGCCAAACAAATACTGCAGAGTATCATTTCAGAAGATACTGGAAATTACAGTCGAGTAATTATACTCGACGTGAATGTCTGACCGGTGGTAAAAGCGTTTTATTGCTAGGCTCTTATAACTAAAAACAGTAAGTACGCTAGATTTACTATAGTCTAATCCACACCATAAAAGACGAATGTTACAGTAACATCGCAAATTTTAAGCCACGCCAATACTGTGTCATGACGTTTTGAAAGCCCCATACACGAGACGCCATGCGATGTGACCTCATCCTACTCCCTATACTTTTCAATGCAAACAATGTTGTGTTGATTCTAAGCATAACATCAACTGTATACTTTCGAGATTTAGGCTCTATTTGCCGGAGCCAACAAAACTGTCCTCATGTCACGGACATCATTTAACAACCCGACTTGCTCCAAAATTTTCTCTGATATATATATATATATATATAAATATATATATATATATAATATATATATATATATATATATATATATATAATATATCACTGCATGAAAACCCAATAATACAGATAAATTCACATGAATGAGTTGCCTGTATTATAGTATAATACGCGTGAATTCACATGAATCAACATGAATACAGGCTTGCTGAATACAAAAAATGGATTCATGAATGTATTCATCTGTATATGCACTCTTTAGCTAAAATACAGCAATAATCCATGTTAATACAGTAAGTATTATAGGGTTTTTATGCAGTGTATATATATATACATACATATATATATATGTATATGTATATATGTGTGTATTACTTTATTAGCTATATATATAATATATAATATATATATATATATATATATATATATATATATATATATATATATATATATATATATAATAATACTTATTAGTTTTATAACACCTCATAACATTATTATACAGCTACCATCGAGAACAATAGAATTTTGCGTGCGCTGAAAAATCCGAACGGAACGCCCGTCCCGTACACCTATGGTTTCAAGGCGCCCCGTCTCCACGGTTGTATCTGCGCATTCACTGTTGAACGGTTGCAAGGGACTCATTGGACGAGTGCAAGAAAATATCTCTCGCGTGCCCTGTACGTACGAGTGCAGTGCACACACACTGTACAGAACTTGCAGTAGCGTGTCCGAGATAGTGTTCCACACTTGCGCTATAAATCGGAAGAAATATTGTTGACACCGCACTAAAAGGGACATTTCTCTAACAATTTGATGCTCCAGTCACGAATGTAAGATGTATAATGATATGGTTATCACGAAAATACCGCAGAGGATGCACTCGGACACTGGCGCCGTGCAACGCATCGGGCGACAGGCTGCGCTAATGTTCTTGTGCATCCTTTGCGGTATTTTCGTAATAACTTCATATTATTATTATTATTATTATTATAATTATATTATTATTATTATTACAAGTTAAGCTGTTTAAATAATTATATATATATATATATATATATATATATATAACCAGTCACGATGATATATATATATATATATATATATATATATATATATATATATATTATATATTATATATATATATATATATATATATCATCATCATCATCATCCTTTATTCAGTATTGCAGGCCTCCGGCCTTTTATACAATAAGTGACAATAAATATACAGACAGATACAGTGGGGCTTATTACTTGAAAATGGTTACATTATACAAAGAATTGAGAAAATCCAGAAAATCCATGTGTAATATCAATTTGTCTGCAATAGACCATCCCGTAACTTGAAACTATGATAAATAAACTTTGACAAGTTATTAAAGTATGAGGGTAATTAATAGGCTGGTATATTTAATCACTAATGGTTGTCATAAAAGAAAGGCGAGAGGAATTTTTTTCCTTAAATCGTCATACACGGACAAATAAAGCAGAAGTGAAATTCTGTTTCAACACATTGCAAATTACATAACTGGCATATTCTATTTCTCTGGCTAGACAGGGCTCAAAGTTGCGACCATTTCAGTCGCATATGCGACCAAATTTTAGGAGTTGCGACTAACTTGTTTCGGTTAGTCGCATTTAGCGACTGAAATCTTACGTGGGGCTACCTGCATTTACAACGCAGCAGTACGCAGACACTCATCAAGGGTCATGACCGTATAGGCAATAAACATTTGACGGCGCCCAGCCACACAGAGGCGAGCGCGCGTCCATCGCCGACTTTGTTTTGATATGGATTGGAAACAGTGTCTCCATTTTGTCTGCTATCGTGTCTAGTTAGCTGTCAAAACATGCAATGAATTTAATCAAAAAATAATTAAGAACCAATCAGAAGGCAAGCTCATGTCATTTGCTGTCAAATCAATTTAATTTGGCCAATAGTGATCACAAGTTTACGTACACTGAGCAAGTCCACCTCCAAAAACAAAATTCTCACGTACAGTAAATTGAATTCCCATCAGTGTTCAAGCAGTCAGTACAGTACGTATACGTAAGTCCACGATGTCGGGCCCGCTTGATCGATATTTTGCCAAGCAAGGAAAACGTAAAATTGATCAGACTGAGACTGGATCTGCCGATGAAGGACACGAAACAAATTCTAGTAAACGAAATCCCACTCATTGCTAGTAATGCCGATTTCAGCCACACAATGTGAGCGAGGATTTTCAGCACAGGGAAGGATCAAACGCGACGTACGGAGTTGCCTAAACGTATCAACGACGGAAGATCTCATCTGATAGGACTTGAAGGCCCTGCCGTTGATCAATATGATCCAACCTCCACCGTTCATCGATGGCTGAACTTATCTACGCGTGCAAGACGCCCAACCTTCAGACATTGGCCGACTGCTATAGATGTTATTGAAACTAATAATGATGAAAACAGTGATTTGTCTGAAAATTGATCAGGAAGAATAAACAGGACAGTCGGACGTGCTCGCCATTGTCTGGCTGGGCGACGTCAAATGTTTAATGATAAGGTCATGACCCTTGTGAGACATTACGCGTTGTTGAATTCTGTGTGTGAATTTGAAATGTAAACAATAGTTGAACTGGGAAATAAAAAGTAAGATGTTATTAATATGTTATCATCATTTCAAAAATGCTCCTAAATTTTTTGGTTTGCTCCTAAAAATTTTGACTTAGGGGCAAAATGCCCCTAACTGAAAATATAAACTTTGAGCCCTGAACTCATCAACTTCCTTATAAAAATCTTGAAAATCACTATGTAAATTGCCAGGTGTGTTAATAAAACAGAAAAGTAATCGATCCATTCCTTTGCAGTAATGGTGTCTGGAGGACCTGGGGAGTAAGGTCTCAACATGGACCATAGCAGCTTCAGCAAATCTTCTCTGGTTCAATACTTCATAGCTTTTCTTTTTTGTTTTAACAAGTTATGATAAGCACGTTGACTTGCTTAAAGTCGTCAAATGTGGTAGAAGTAGGACTAACCTTATGGATTTTAAGAGCATTCGTAACTTTCGTTTTAAATTCACAACACTCGTCATCCCACCAGTTGTTCCGTCTGTGACCTTTTTTAATCGTAACATTTTTCTTCATGCAGGCAAGTGATTTATGGATTGTGTCCCTCAGACAAATGGCAGCATTTTGAATATTCCCATCAATGATAAACCCATTAATTTCAGTCACGATGGCTTTTGTGGAGGCACTTCTCCAAAAATATTGACAGGGGTACGCAGATTATCATTCCATTTGCAACTAACACAATTGGAACTATTTTGTGATTATAAGATGAACAGTAAAAGTCACAGAATATGCTCTCTAAGAGAGGGTTTACTCAAAGCATTTAGTAATTATCAATTTTTCTAGTGAAAATATCAAAACTGTAATTATCGAACTAAATGTTAAAGTAGTTTAAAAAAAATTGTAGTATTTAAAGCCATCTGCTATTCAAAAATTGTATTGTTAATTTATCCTTTTTGACAATTTTTAAAGGATATTTCATCTCATTGATACACATTCTTGAAAATGTCAAGATTAAAGGTCAAAACTTGATGATTGCTGTATTGTTTAGAGGACCTGGATGCATTTGAAGGTTTCGGGATCATATCTGATTGGTTCTTTACTATTTCAAATAATGTTTAGGGGTCATATCTAAGTGATCCCTAAAAAGATTAAGGGACACATCAGGGTGGTCCCCGAAAGTTTCAAGGACTCATGTGGGTGGTCCCTGAAAGTTTCAAGGTCACATTAGGATAGTCCTTGAAAGATTCGGGGACACCTCAGGTTGGTCCCTGAAAGTTTCAAGGACTCATCCGGGTGGTCCCTGAATGTTTCAAGGACTCATCCGGGTGGTCCTTGAAAGTTTCAAGGTCACTTTAGAGTGGTCTCTAAAAGATCCAGGGACATATCAGGGTGGTCCCTGAATGCTTCAAGGACTCGAGGTCTTTGAAAGTTTCACAGTCACATTAGGATAGTCCTCGAAAGATTCATATCGATCAGGGACACCTCAATTGGTCCCTGAAAGATTCAAGGACTCATAAACTTAGTCATGTTCACGCTACGATCACAGTTGCTGACATCATTGTCGAGATCGGGAACAGCACTGTCACTCCACAAAGGACCTTGGTAACATACATCAAATTCATCGGCGATATCCAGTATTCCGTGGCTTTCCATGTAGTCCTGTCATTAAATAATTGAGGTAATGGACGTCCTACATTCAGAATCGGTAACCTTTCCCGACGAAGGAATTAGTGCAGTGGACAAAATTCATTCGAACGTCGCGTCGTTTACACAATCGACTTGAAACAATGCAGAGTCTCACAACAATGTGACCCGTGACCTTTATTATGTTAATTGGCAAGGACCATATTATTTGGTGTACGATTCTGTGTCTCGCTTAACGAGAAAAGCATCATTGACTACATCTCCAAATTAATCATGAAGACTGTAACACACAACCACAGTATTTTAAATGGTGGGAAAACTTTACAGCATAAAAGAGCAACATGTACCTTACCCGGGACCTTACACAATCGCGCGATGCGCCCTAGGTGTCCCTGTGGATTAAAATGGAATATGCCATCATGCAAATTGTTTACCAGCGTCGCGTCGGTTCGGACAGCATATTCAACAAACTAGTACATTGCCATTAATCGTCAAGACGCTCGTTTAAATCGACTGAAGGTTCAGCCATTGCCCAGTTCATCACATTTATGTCAGGGAAAACATGCATTGTAGATCTCGTCGTGTAATTAATACGCAATGACGTGTTTCAGCGCCATCCGGCCAGTCACACATCGGAGCCATGAGGACGCCGGGTTAAGCCATTACATAATCTTAACTTCGAGGTGCTGAATATTGACGCTTAGGAAGTTGGACCAAATCTTTCCAGTGATTCCTCTGCCTGTCAGCTTTACCGAGTAATGCTTGTGAATGCACTAGCTGATGAGCGAAGGTCACATCAGGATAGTCCTTGAAAGATTCAGGGTCTCATCTGGATGGTCCCTGAAAGTTTCAAGGACTCATCCGGGTGGTCCCTGAAAGTTTCAAGGTCTCATCAGGGTGGTCCTTGAAAGATTCAAGGTCACATCTGGGTGGTCCCTGAAAGTTTCAAGGTCACACCAGGATAGTCCTTGAAAGATTTAGGGTCACATCTTGGTGGTCCCTAAAAGTTTCAAGGACTCATCTGGGTGGTCCCTGAAAGATTCAAGGTCAAGTCAATGTGGTCTCTAAAAGATTTAGGGTCTCCTCGGAGTGGTCCCTGAAAGCTGCAAAGACATCTCTGCACAGTCCCTAAAAATTCCAGACAAAACTGTTGGTTTCCGCCGTTAATATTTTAAGGTTTCATCAGACAGGTGATATTGATTACATTTCTTTGCATCTACCAAAAAAGGTTAATTTTTCATAGAAGGGCTGAAATAATTCAGTGATTGTAAAATTTTCCAGCATTAATTAGCACACTCACAAGAAAAGGGTAGTTTAATCAAATTTACCAGGTCTCATTTCCTTGGATATGAAATAAATAAATGTACAAGACATTTTCTTAACATCTACCAAATCATTTGAAAGAGAGATCACCAAAAAAACATACACTACAGCAGAACTAATTTCGGTAGAGGTAGAAGGCCATTTTCCCATCGAAAATTTAAAATTTTATCATGCATCGTTTGGTGAGAACAGTAAATGCCTACAAATCAACCTTGGAAAGGGAATTTGTATTTTGACTTAAACTAAACAAAATTGACAAATCAGTTACGTTTAATGGGTTCTCCTTTCCTAAGCGAGCGAAAAGCTAGACAAAAATGTAAAATTTGTTCGAGATGTATTTGATGATTGTGCAATTAAAAATAATTTATGAAATTTGCCCCCGCCTTCACACAAAAACACTGTTAGATTGATGATTTTTAAATAGATTATAACAAAATGCTCAAGATCTTATAATCACAAAATAGTTCCAATTGTGTTACACTGAACAATTGGTTGCATTGTTAACATTGCTGTGTTCAGAACTAACCAGTTTTGTATTAACACGTGGTGACAAATCCAATTGGAAGACTAATGGTTGGTGGTCTGACTCGACTCTTGTATCAATATACATATCTGATAATAAGTGAAGATCTTGACAAGATAGCAAAAGATAATCTATTACACTCCCACCATTTCTTGTAATATATGTGTAACCACCACTTCCATGGTCTTTGAAATATCTGCCATTGACGATTTTAAAATCAGTACTTTTACAAAAATCAAATAAACGTTTGCCATATTCATTGACAGTAGAATCTTGTGACTCACGAGTCGGCAAAGGTGGGTCTACATCACAATCATCGACTGGTAAAAATCTCATATCACACTCCATGGTATCGGAGAGACAGCCAGTAGGGCATTAAAATCACCACATATAATAACAGGACAGTCTTTGTGAATGGCTGAGAAATAAGCCAGTTCATTTTCTAGCACTTGAAACATTGTTTAGTTCAAGATCAGCTGGAGTAGAGTGCTCAATACTAGAGTAGAGCTATATATATATATATATATATATATATATATATATATTATATATATATATATATATATATTATGTACATATAGTCGCCAAGCGGCTTTAGGCATTACGTAAAATAACATAGGCCTAGTAGTGGTCTGTTGATTGATATGTAACGGTACATCTTATCATTGTGTTGTAAAAGAAGAAAGCCATAAATGTACAAATTTCTCAGTTCTTATTAGTCGATGATATCTGGTCGGATAGATCCAAGAATGTTAATGATGACACGGATATGGGTCTTCCCCGTGTTTTAAACAACAAGCGACCGTGGTTGTACAGTAACAAACAACTTCGGCATGTCAACACTGAATGGCATTTCGGCTGATAAATATTTTGTACACTTAAGTTAAATTCTAACTAATTTAAAAACAAAATTGTCAATTTCATTGGATTGATAATTCTTTTCGTCACCATCGCTGAATCATGGATATTTAACAAACAAGTTCAAAACCGTGCACTATTTGTCCTGAAGAAGAAATGCCAAATACTTCTTCAATTTTCGTCTACGGCTTTCCAACTATCGCCATACGGTTACAGAATTGATTGGTCATTATGATATTAAGGTTATGGCTAATGGCGGCCACGTAAAATTCTAATATTTCCTGAAATCGACGAATTTGGCTTTAGGCGTTCAATTTTTGGGGTTATTTCTAATTCAGATATTGCATGTTTTTGTTCTCACCATTCAGAATTCGACGCGATTTTCGAATTTAGTTTCGTCGTTATAATCTTAAATTTAGAAATCAAAATCGGAAAAAATAGAAACGAACAACTTTAAATTTTACACGAATGCTAGGGAGTCTCGTGACATATTGTCACATTTAATAATAGCAACAGTGTAGCGAAGATCAGAGAAAAGCTATCCTAATTACTGTATTACGCTAGGCCTATCTGTCGTGTTTTAATGGCAATAATTTACATTATCACATGAACTGGCCCGACAAAGAACGGGATAGATAAGAAATCCGAATTACCCCTATACTACGTCAACAACAGGAACCATACACTTTACACTTAAGTTAAATTCTAACTAATTTAAAAACAAAATTGTCAATTGTCAATTGTCAATTGTCTAACTAATTTAAAACAAAATTGTCAATTTCATTGATTGATAATTCTTTTCGTCACCATCGCTGAATCATGGATATTTAACAAACAAGTTCAACTGTTCATGTGATATATATATATATATATATATATATATATATATATATATATATATATATATATATTTATATATATTTATATATATATATATGTATATATATATATGAATGTGTGTATGTGTATTGTGTGTGTGTGTGTGTGTGTGTGTGTGTGTGTGTGTGTGTGTGTGATAGAAAGTCACGTGCACTAAGGGCGCGCTGAAAAGTGTATCTGATTATCAAAGTTACGCGCCCGAAGGGTGCATCGAAAAATGCAACTGAATGATGAACTTTGTGATTGGCACGATGCATTTTAGGTAAGTATGAGTCCTTGTCGAAAAAAAAAAAACACTATCCCCCCTTCCCCATATTGGGCATTTAAAAAACATGGTGATCCCCCATTACCAAAGTAAAAAACAGGTTGACACCCCCATGGATCCACCGGCCCCTAGGCCTAAGAAACTTACCAGTCCCTCATGTAGTGCACTTGGCGTACGATTTTATACGATTCAATAAAATACTCGTGGTAATGCCATCAGTCAGTGACGATACTAATGTCCATGATCGTGAATAATTTATCGCCGCTAAAACTAGTTCATTTGAAGGCTGATGAAAGTCTTTTGACAAACACATCTACAGGGCGGGAGAATTGACCGGGGAGATTTGAAAAAAGTTTGAGGTTATGCCGGGACAGTATCGAAAAATACTGAGATGGTGAGGGGAACTTGAAATTGTATCGGCGTCCGTCTCAGAATGCACAAAAGAGCACCATTTTGTCTAACAATTAAACAAATTCGACAGAAGCAGCCGGGACAGCCCCCTCATATATCCATCCCTACTCACGCAATATGTGTACACCTTTCACTTATGTAGAACGAGAGATGCCGGATAATCAAAACCCCAACCTACTTATGCCATGCGTTTATCATATACATTTGTAATAGACCAGACGCTGACCAATGCTGTCTGTAATATTGTGCACTCCCAATACAGGAGGTAGGAAATAAGTCATCCCAATATTTCGGACAGTTCTTCAATTTTTGGCATTTTTTCAGTATTTCAAAGTTATGGAGGGAATGGAGTTCGGGAATAGCGCACTATCGCGGAAATTCCTTGTTTAGTTGGATGTCAGACTGCCAATTAGTCCAAGTCAATCTACGAGATTTTGGAATACATAGACAGCTGCTCTCGGCGGGAGAAGTGCTTGTAGCGTCGACTACCTTTAGAAAACTCCATAATCAGCAACGATGTAGTCGACTGCAAACCTTTGATTTGCTACGAGTCCAAACGTTACAAAAGAAGGTACATTAATAATAATAATAATAATAATAACTTTATTTCGAGAGCCAGCTCAGAGAAGAAAAGTATAAAAAATAACAACAACAAAAGTTACAATCGATTGAAACAAAAAAAGTCACAGCAAACCAAATAAAATGCCAAAATAGCAATACGACAAAAATGGGAAACCAAAGTTAATGATTAAAATACTGTGGACATCACCCTTTTCCACCATTTACTCTCTCTTCTAATATAATCAGACATGACTGCACTTATCAAGGTATTAACACTCCTGTTAAGTCTAATGTAAAAACGAGCCCTCATAGCCCGCTGCTTACTGTCAAATGTCGAAATGCAGTTCTGCACAAAAGTATCACTAATGCTTATTCGGTTTCTGATATTTAACAAAATTCTGAAAGAATTATTATACGCAACACGAACATCACTCAAATTCTGTTTGGTGTAAGAACTCCATAAATGTGAACAATACATTGAAGAACAATAACTTTGAAAGAGGGTAAACTTAACTTTAGTGGAACATTTACAAAATTTACGGATCAATAAATTCGCTTTAGAGTACAAAGACCTCAATTGTCGCCTGATATCATCATTGTCATCACCCGATGAATTCAGAATTACACCCAAATAACAGTGTTTGTCGACAAATTTCAGAATGGTGTCATTTAGGTAGACATTGGGAAAACGTGAGATTTTACAACGTAGTGGTTTAACCAACAAACATTTCGATTTTTTAGCATTAAAGACAATGTCATTATTATTATAATGAAAGTCATTAAGCATTTTTTACTTCAGCTAATTTCTAGTTTGCATATTTGATGAACTTTCTTAATTAGGGATATTTGTCTGTATTGACTAGACAAAGTTGACGAAAATTGTTATGTACGTTAAAGATACTATGATACAACATTATTGAAAATAATTAAACGTCTTTATTTCAGCACCTTCCTAATTTGCATATTTAATGAGAACATTTCAGTCAATACCTCATTTGCATATTTAATCAACTTTCCTAATTAGGGATTTATACTGGGATTTACTTGATCACTGTTGGCAAAAACATGCTATTTGTACATTAATGATTATACCAGGTTATAACTGTATTGAAAATCATTTTGCATTTTCATGTCAGCTAATTTATAATTTGCATATCTAATACGTTTTTACAGTTTGGCATATATAGCTTGAAGGACTTGACCAAAGGCAATTACACTACACGTGCTATATTAAGTGGTGATATTATGACAGTACTCAAAGAAATTAATTATTTTTATTTCAGCTAATTCCATATTTGAATACAGGTATGATTTTCAACAGCAAATTATCGATAGTTTAACATCTGAAGAAACTAAGAATCATGCGAATCAGCAGCTGGATAAGTCAGTAACAACTAAAGAAGTGTTATCAGCAATTAGAAATTTAAAAAGTAAAAAGCAGCAGGATTGATGGGTTTGTATTGAGTTGTTAAACTATGGTTCCTCCTTTCTTTGTGAACCCTTAGCTAAATTATTAATGCAGTTTAGATACATCCAATTTTCCAGACATCTGGAATACAAGCATTATGACACACTTATTTAAAAAGGGAGATAAATATGACCCAAAAATTATAGGGGCATTTCTGTCGTAATCTGTGTAAGAAAAGTTCTCTCTTACATTCTAATGAAAGGCTAAATAGATGACAATCATATTATACATAATAATCAAGCTGAATTTCGCAAAAGCCATCGAACAATAGATCACATATTTAACTTGAAGACAATAATACACAAATATATTAAAAACAAGCAGAATATTTATGTTTGGTTTTTAACTCTGCTAAGGCTTTCGACTCTGTATGGAGAGTTGGTCTTTTCCAGAAACGTCTCAAAAATAACATTAATGGCAAATTACACAGACTTATAAAACACATGTACACTAACACAAAATTACACATCAAAACAAATAATTTTGTCACGCCCAGCCTGAAAGTTCAAAAAGGAGTAAAACAGGGCTGTGTTCTTAGTCCTTGTCTGTTCAATTTATATGTCAATGACTTGAAAACAAATCTAGACCAAGTAAATACTGAATCACCAGTGTTGAATAATACTTCACTTAACTCATTATTTTACGCTGATGACCTTGTCTTAATCTCTACGTCAAAAGAAGGTTTGCAGAAGGAGTTAAATACACTACACACGTTTTGCTCTAATTGGAAACTTGATGTTAAGTTACAGAAAAACCAAGCACTTAATTTTAGTAAATCTCCTTTGATGGATGAACACTTATTTAACTATGGTAGTACATGCATCAAATCTGTTAAGAGCTATACATACTTAGGAATGAAATTAAATCAAATGGTAGTTTCAGTGACACAATTACAAATGTGGCTGATAATGCAGCAAAACCTTTGTATAGTTTAAAAAAGGCTTTTATTGCCAAACAGAAAGATAAAATTTCCCCTACATTTATTCGATGTTTTCATTAAATCTGTTTTACTGTATGGCTCAGAGATTTGGGGACAAGATTTCATGGATTTCAAGAAGTGGAATAAATCAGCAATTGAAAAAAATCACCTCAATTTTGTAAGAACATTTTCCAGTGTAATAGAAAGCTTGTAATGCCGCTGTAAGGGGTGAACTAGGACAATTCCCACTTCTACTTGAAATCAAACTTAATATTGTTAAATAGTGGCTTCATATTGTACATCTTCCACATTGTAATCGTGCTAACGAAACTTTTCTGGAGCAAATAGTAAACAACACTAACAATAGATCCTGGTTTAGCTGTTTATGTCATTTAATTAAAGAAAATGGAATGGAGTTTCTCCTTGATAAAGCTCCATCACTTAAACACCATAAAGTTATAACCGGATTAATGAAAACAAATTTAACAAACAATTATGAAGTGTTTTGGAAAAAAATGATCACTGATGAAAATAGTAAACTAAGAATGTACGCGAAAATTAAACATAATTTTAGATTAGAACCCTACTAACACAGTTACAAGGTAACAAAAGAAAATTACTCACCAGACTTCGCATTAGCAATCATGATCTAGCAATTCTATTCTCTTCATTATGCTTAGTACAATGGCCTATTTACGTGAAAAAATGATAGTTTGACGGTAATGTACAATTTGTATTAATATTCCACAAACTAAAAGTAAATGATAAAAGTACCAAAACCAAGCCAATAAGCTAAGCACAAGCAACAAACTCTTATCAGATTATTGATTATTATTAAGCAATGGTCTGTGTTTGAAATATAGAAGTGATATAAAATGAAATGAAGGCAACTTCACACTCTTGTTCTACCTTTATTTTTGATACAGTATAGTGAGTAGATCAATGTGGTTTGTGATAAGGGAAACATGGTGAGAAACCAGTGAATCGATAGCGCTTTGACTTTTATGATATTGGTCCCGAGAAAAAGGTTTTATGTTGGTGATTCCTCCTAGCGGCGATTCGGGCCAAAGTTGGGTCCTTCTTCAGTCACTTGAATGGTTTTGTATTTCCTCATGCTTAGTTTGATGGTAGCCATTGTTCATCAGAGAGAGATGCTAAGATCACTATGTTGTGATGTTACTGTTGCCTGAATTCATGCTCTGACCGTTCATTTGTACTCTCCTGGTGTTTGAAATTTGCTTGACGGAGGATATCTTGTACGTTTTATTCCTTTTATGATAGGTTTTCAGGAAAACTATGGCCAGCGTTTGATCGCCTTTCATTATTTTTCAATTTCTTATAACATTTTTATTAGGCTGGTTTTGATGTATGGATAAAGGTTGTGCTGACAAGTGGTTTTTACATCATTACTCTTATTTTTGTTGATGAGGGATAGCTGACGTTTTGTTACATTAATGTCTTTTGATACAAGGTATGTCTGTCTTTTTGTAATCTCGTTGTTGAAGTTTTGCGTTAAGATATTGACCTTTAGTTATAAAGTCCACATTTTTACACCTCACATATTATTCAGGTACTGTGATTGGCTGAACCTCACTCACGTGATATAGAACAAAAAGTGATAGAACATGGCTTAGGTGATATAGCCCTGTCGCGTGCAGTGATATAGCCCGCTACCACGTTCTGGAATACCGCGCGTCCTTTCTGCGCGTACCACATCATCGCGTACATTTGCTTGGTATTTTCTGTAAAGCAATGGCTTTTGAAAAGGTACAAGAAATTAGCTCGACCTGAAGTACACGACGTTTAGTACATTAAACGAGAAAAGCTTGAACAACACTGTCTTCATTTTTAGACGTTAATTCAACTTCATGTAGCATTGCGATCGAGGAACAAACTGAACGTTTCACTGTGGCGAGTCTCGATCGACACTTGACTGCATTCTGAGCAAAGTTTCGAAAACAAGTCTTTGTTTGGTGTAATAAAATTAATACACACGCTAGCACGGGCAAGATCACGATTTGTTGTCTGGGATTTTCTTTATATGCCTTTGTTTTTTTTTAATGCGCTCTTAAAGGTGTTATATGAAGGTGATTTTCAAGGAATTTTAATTATCACGCCATATAATTTGAATGGAGTCTCCGGGAAAAAATCGCAGACACGAAAAAAAAGTCAAGGCTTGTCAATGAAGAAATTCCAACCGGAAATCTTGCAGCCTGTTCGCATAAGGCGGGAAAACCGGTTTTTGGAAGGTTCAGCAAAACGCTTGTCACGTGACTCTTATGCAAATAATGACTGTGTACTGTGCTTGGCCGGATAGCTCTATATCAGGGCTTTCAGAAATGTATACTTTATTGGGGTTTGGGACGTGTTCAATTGAGAAAAAAATAAAATCTGAAAGTGGCTAAAAGGTATTTAGCTACCTTAAGTATTTCCTGACTGTATGGAATTATCTCACTAAGGTCATCCTAGGGACTTGTAAACCAAATATTAAAGCTGTCTGACCAGCTTGTTTTGAAAAATAAGCGACCCAACAGTTGACAGAGCTCTGCTGTGTTATGTAGAGAATAACCTTTTGTGACACATGTATTGATGAAGAAGTGGATATCTTTGATAGCTCATTTCAGGATGGCCTGACCAAAAAATGGAAAAAAAAATCCTTAAAATACAGATTTGCATATTTCATCACAATTTTAACAAATCTAAGTTGGGTTATTCCTAGGGACCTGTATACCAAATAACAAACCTGTCTGGTTTGAAGAAGATTTTTTACAAAAAAATGCCTTTTTGCACTAATTTGCATATTTTCAACGATATCAAAAAATCACATATTTTATCTACACAACTGATTTCAAATCAGTAAGTACTGCGGTTCTCAAGATATTTGAGTTGACAGACGCCTCACAAACGGACATACATACCTACCTACATACATACATACAGACTGACAGCGGACGCTGGACGGATACCCCTCCCAATTAGCTTCTATAGACTATATTAGTCAATAGTAGCTAATAAACGAGAGTTAATTACATTCTAATTGAAGTAAACAAGACTTGCTTATCAAGATTTACGTCATAAAAAACAGCATATCTGTCAGGTTATAAAGAATGGTTATCTTTATAAGTATTTTCATCCTATTAACCAAGCACATTTTAACTTTCAAATTAACATTGCAAATAAGTTCTGTTGAATAAGTTGAGCCTGTAGGTAATCAGAGAAAGCACACAGAAGATACAGATGTTTGAAACTTAAGAACTTCAAGGTCATCAAAAGCATTATAAGGAATCATGTAACACTTTCATTGCACTGTTTACACAGATTGCATAATTGCTATAAATAGCACATGAGGAATCTTACAGTCAAGCTTTACCATACAAACCCTATCACTTTGACCACTCTTTTACTGTTGTGTGAAGATAAGAATGGACAGTGAAATTGATCTAAATGTTATCACACTTGTGTAATTGGTTGTAAAGTTGTTTCAAAACTTGCCTTAGAAGTTGCACTGACTTGTTATAATTGCGGTGAAAATCAGAGAGCTTTTATGGACCCCTAATAAACACACCATGGGAGTACACTTTGCGGTGCACTTCACATACGCAGAATCATATTACATTCCTCACCGCCGCCCTGAGTGTCACAGCCAAGTCAGTGTCTAGTTGTCATTAGACTCTTGTTGTCTTCGCACTGTACGAAGTTCTTTGTGCAAAAAAAAATCATGATCCACGGGAAAGAGGTGTACATACGCCAGAAGCAGTACGTGAGAAAGTTCTGGAATGTACGTGGATGGAAAGTCATTTCGACAGATATCAGCGGTGAACGGCATTGGCATGTCATCAGCATAAGACATGCTGTGAAAGTCATCCTCAGAAATGAAGACGGGCACTATCCGTGTTTGGGAATAGTACGAGAACTCGACTTTGAACATATACTCGGCCATGGCCACTACTGAAATACAAGTTTGTGTACACTTGTAGGAAACATTTATCCCACACATAGACACTAATCAGTTCCTACCGGCCGACAGGTTTTATTGCTTTACTTCAGCAATTACAGCTGACGCCTGCTGTGAAACAACACTATCATCCATCTGTTCTTTGCCGCAAGTTAATTACAAGTACTGATACTGCAGCAAGTTTTGGAACAACTTTACAAACCAATTACACAAGTTTGATAACATTTGGATCAATTTCACTGTCCATTCTTATCTTCACACGACCATAACTGACACTTTTTTTCCCTCAAAAAGTAATGTTACTTTATCCTTACCAAGTCAACCATAAATGGAAATTGGAACTTTCTATATCTCTATTCATTTGACCACCCTGTTATGACAAACTATTATGAGCATTTCTTTTAGATAACATACAGGGCACAATAAATGACGGTTCAGAATATGTCAAAGTTGGGATTCAGGAAAGTTGCCTTTACATCTTTCAATCCTCCAAGATTGTAAGCATTTCACTATGAACTGTCAAAACAGTTGAACCTTCTAATAATTCTACACTAAAATTATTTTGGCTTTGATGATTTCCTAATTAATTCAATTATTTTAAATCATATTAATTATTTTTTTCTGGGTGAATAGATAGGGTTTATACAGTACAAGAATTACATACAATGTAAGTAAAATATTGACCGAAAATGACAAAAACATTCCTTAAAAATACACATTTGCATATTTCATCACAATTTTAACAAATCTAAGTTGGGTTATCCCTTGGGACCCTGTATACCAAATAACAAAGTTGTCTGACCAGCGGTAATGAAGAAAACTTTTTACCAAACACGCCTTTTGTGGCGTTAATTTGCATATTTTCAACAATATCAAAAAAAATAAAAAAATAGTTTCTCCAAATCATATTTTTCATCTACACAACAAATATCAAATCAGTAAGTACTGCGGTCCTTCAAGACATTTGAGTGGACGGACGCCTGACAAACGGACATACATACATACATACATACATACATACATACATACATACATACATACATACAGACTGACAACGGACACCGGACGGATACCCATCCCAATAGCTTCTATAGACTATAGTCTATAGTAGCTAATAAAAATTGATCAATCAAAATTCTGTACATTAATTTTGTAGACCATATGGTAAGGTTGCTATATTTCAAATATCTGGGTCTTAAGCCATGATAATATTAAGAAGATTTTTACAATATTATTTTTGAGAATTTATGACATTTGACTGCCCTATCCCCTCTGCAACTAAGCTGTGGCTTATCCTACGTAAGAGTCAAAGACGGCTTCTGTCTATTGAACTGTGACTGGTATTAGACACCGACCTTCGACTATAGGTCTGGTTTTTGCGGGAGGGCCATCATTGGAGGAAAATGTACAGCAAAAATATTTAACTTATTTGCCAGTATATTACAGCAAAAGCCTTCTTATTTGGTAGGATGAGGCGTCACATTATGAATTAGTAAATATTTGTCAAATAAAATATTATTGATGTTGACTATAGCATGTCCAGGGACGGCATAACAACTTGGGAGAGTCACTTTCTCAGCATCATTTTGAAAAAATTCGCCCTCCCTCCCTATAATTTTTACCAGTCCCTTACCGGCCAGCACATATCGAATTCTTGAACACACATATTGCAGGTCACCACTTTATGCACATATAAGGCGTCTATTAAGTGTGATTTAACAGTGAAGATGCATCGATAAAGTGAATTATATTATATCATGCTACCATGCGCCATTCTGATTGACGAGAGCTCATTCCAACGATGCTAAAATACTGTTTTAGCACTGATAGCAGTGCTAAAACGGCCCTAAATCAGCATTTTCGAAAATTGCCCGGTCGGTGCATTTGAACGTACGCGTACATATCAGACCCTCGAGAAAGACCGAAACAGTCCACTTTGTTTCAAAGACTGAAGACCGAATTTTGATACACAGATAAAGTGTGGGTCTATAACTCACCTCTTGGTGTAAATAAGTTGGGATCGATGATGAAAGACATCTCTGAAGCAGCACGTTTGGGGTATGATGCACACAAATATTAGGGCGACAGCGCACCGTGCACTTTGTGGGAGTCGAGACGCGATATATCCTATAGTACCGCTCTTTAAAATGAAGATAGTATTCGTTCATACACAAATAAATTGACACTTCCTCACAGTAACGGTATGTCAGATATTATTTACCAAAGTTTGGGCTATAACAGATCGGGATGTCCTCACGATGTAGACCAAGATGTTCAAAACATGGAGGGCTCTTCCTACCTCCATGTTCAAAATAACAATGGGATGACTTCTGGCGACTGCGACAATATTTGACATCAAATGCAACGAGCAGCGTCAGCGTCCAGCTCTCCCTGCATCGGGCAACACACTCAGAATCTGCACAACTGTTCATCACAGTTGCAGTCATCGCAAGTCTGGATTATTTTAAAACTGCTTGTTTTCAACGTCCAAATTATCCATCAAAAATAGATCCTGTAACTTCACTGTGCCACCACTGAATGTCGCGACGGTGTGCGGTACAGAATGAGACAAATCTATTTTTAGTATGCCAAAAAAGCCAGGACTATTGTTCTTATGTAAATTTACGAAAAAAATTGTTACTTTTTTCTTTTGATTTGAACTCTTGACCCATTTTCTGTGTGAGTGCAGCAGGTATTTTTGACAAGTATCGTTCGTGTTGCATGCGAATAAAATGCAATGTCGATATGGACGTAATGCGTATTTATCGTAGGATACTGTGTGCCTGTACGGAATCCCAACTTATAAAAATGCTCGGTCTCGGGCGCAGAATTTCTGACGTTCGATCTCTCAGACGTCCGTTTTCTGCATTTGGCGCTTAGAGTGATGAAAATACCCAAGTAAGACAACAAATACACGCAAGTTGATATAATATAATAGCAATAACCCCCTTCGCAGGAGGGTATACACTCGATTTTGGTACAATTCGCTCCATATAGCACTCGCCTATCGGCTCGTGCTATATGTCGCGCATTGTACCAAAATCTCGTGTATACCCTCCTGCGGCGGGGGTTATTGCTTAATTAGAGTGACAATGCACCTATTGCTAGCTTAACATGCTAATCGTGCATTTTGAACTTTGGCTCGCGGCACGCTGCACGCAGCGCGTGGCACGGTAATTAGGCTGCCCGAATATTTGACCAGATTTGGGATTAAATATAACTTTCTCCGTTTCATGGTATGTGATGTCAGCTATTTCTGGCGAGCCCATGCCACATCCAAAGATTTGTTTATATTTTTCAAGTGGAATTAAACAATGATGTGTTTCAGAATAATCGACAGTAAGGCTTTCATGTATGTTGTTGTTGTTTTTTGTATCGTATCAGTTGGCTGGTACTGTTTCAGAGTCCAAAGCTATGATCACTGCTTTCATGCCCTCATTTTGAGCCTTGCTTTTCTGCAATGATACCACGTCTAATATTACTGGAATAGAGAATTTTGGTATTTTTATTGATTCTTACTAGTTAATTAAGTTTTTGTGTCCTTGACATATGTTAGTCATATTTAGACGATTGGTTTTATGACAAAGTCTTGAATTCCGTGATTTCCTTTTTTCGGCTCGAGCAGCCACTTCTAATAGGACGTTGTATAATGACTGCTCCTTCTGCTTGGGTTTTGCGTAGTTTTGATAGGAGATATACAATCGTGGTGTACAAATAATTCTACTTATGGAAATGGTGTATCTTTAAGTCATCTCGTCAATGACCTTCTTGTCGCACATAAATAATTTCATATACCAGTCTGTCGTATTCACAATTGCTATACCTCTTCCTTTATCGGTTGGAGTTATTGTGATTTGTTTGTTTTTGGACAGATTGTTAAGAACAGTCTTTCTTCTAGAATCACGTTGCAAATGGAATTTCCTCTATCGACCTATGTTGCTGCGAGATAGTTTTACAATTTTGGGTTTTTCGCTGTTAGTAATGTCTAACAAGGACTTAACTTGGAACGGATGTCTGATCAATTGGTTGTCTGTTGTTTTTTATGATATTGCACATGTTATGATATCTCATACGACATTTTTTCTGCATTAGCACTTAGAAGTGAGCAAAATTTCAACATTTGTTAAGGTTGGTTTTCAAGGTTTTTGACGAATCTGAGAATCTTTCTCAGTTCTTGTTTTTTGTTTAATCTTCAATTTCTGTTTTTGGGCTTCCTGGCATTTTAAGTTTTCAGTTTGCAAACAGCGAAACGAGATTAAAAACGAAAAGCAAAGACGCTTTTCATAAAATTCACGGAAGCTGCAAAAAAGCAAGGTAAGCTAGCTCTCAAAGTCAAGAAAAAAGTCTTTTCGTTCATAAACCCTGACCAAACGGTCTTTCTTTAGGTCAGCACATCCTCCAAAAAGACTACGACAGCACAAAACTATGTGTGTGTCTCCACACACCCTTAGAAACCTAAAACCTAGGTCGCATGAACAGGAGGTCAAAGCACTATTGTTTCACTGGTTTCTCGCCATGTTTTTCGTATGATGAAATCACACTAATATTGATCTACTTACTATAGAAATAACGGACTACGCGCTGACCATTAACGTTTATTTGTGGGCAAGGGCGAGAGGAGAGCCAAAAATTAACGGGCGAGGCTTGCCGAGCGCGTTAATTTGGCTTTCCTCGAGCCCGCGCCCACAAATAAACGTTAATGGTCAGCGTGGAGTCTGTTATTTCCATTATATTATCAGAGAACCCAAGAAAACCGTCAAAATATCCGAAAATTTCAGGAGCGAACGACAACTGGTCCCCAGAAACTGAGCATTACGCGACGCACTGTCGCGCATGCTGTAAAATATTGCGATCCGGAGAAGTTTTCAGAAAAAAATATCTCAACTTGACCTACAAGTGCTCCATTTTATTTTGTGATTGATTATGATTTACGTTTGAGCTGTAAAGTTACGATACTTTGAGTTGTTAATCTTATTATTCATATTCACGGGCATATAAACAGACCATTACTGTGTATTTGTGGTCAGTCACGTGGTTCAGCTCGACCAATCAAAATGCGACAGGCAGGGCATGGTAATATAATGTACCGTAACACTGTGGGCTAAGGGGTTATTGTACTAACTAATAAACTTCTTAATAGGCCATTTTGAAATTTTCAGTTGCCCTCGTGGTTTTATGACGTCATTACAATAATTAATTTTGTGTCAATTATATGTTTCATCTGTAATTTGGGTGTTAATTTCAATTATGGCAATAAAATGCTGAAAACAGGCTTAATTAACAGTAATTTTAACATTATCAGACAATATTATGGTAGAATGTGGTCGGCTCTTTCAGCTTTATGACGGCATCATAATAATTGATTTGCATCAATTCTATGTTGTATTTGTAATTTGGGATGTTTATATCAGTTTATTCGAAACGAATATTGAAAACTGTCTGAATTAACCGTATTTTAACATTTTTAAGCAAGATACTGGCGGCAACTTGAATTAATGACATCATCAAGGCTTTCGGTGGCCCACATTTTTGGAGCAATAGTTACTTTTGATCTACACATATATGTGAACGTCCTTTTGTCATCCTTGTAACGTTATTTTCGTCAAGCCACCTGCCTATGGCTTGTGTATGTACCAGTTGTCGGCAATGAAAAGAAAATATATTTGGGCCCAGATATGGTAATTTGATAATTGTACAGATTAATGTATTCAAGCTTGGCTTTAAAAAAGTTTCCTGGTGGGCAAGAAAAAATCTCTGCATGGGAATTTTTGTTGGTGCCTATAGTGTACTTATGAACAACATTGTTAATCATCAGAATACCTGCTTTAGCAGTTTAAAGCTTGCCTCGATCACACCATGGAAACAAAGTTTTCATTTTATTTAAGATTTTCATTTTATTGTGACATGAGAGTGTTTTTTGGACAGTAGAGAGCCTTCTGCGTCGAACGAGGTAACTGACTGTAGGATTCGTGTTTATTTTTCGACTAGAACGGGCAGTTTTCTTTGCAGGCCGGATAATTCTGTTTCACACCTTGGTGATAAGGCTACAGAACAGAATGTCAGAACGTAGCATAAACTACACTTTTACAAACTACCCACACAACAGAACGCCTGTGGTCCATGCGCCACTAAGTGAGTCTGGCACTGTGGTGTCAAGCAGTGTTCGTTTATAGTTCCTAAATTACATTCCAGGGTTCGTATTTGTGCTAAAGTCCTGTATACAAAGCATCAGGTCCATCGCGTGGGCACAAGTCTGGTGTCAACATCAGGCACCAGAGGTCTGAAACTCTCCGTTGACGAGCAAAAGGATGAGTCCCCAATAGAGTTCCCTGTACCATTGACATTGGTGTAGACGTTGAATCCTCCTGCTGCCTCATAAGGTACTTATGGCAGGTTGCAAGATGGCAGGCATTTGGTCACGTCCTTTCTGGATATGTATAACAGTTTGATTGTGAGTGTTGAACAGCGTGTAGCAACTGCGCATAAGCTATGCCCCAAAATTAAACAATGAACAAGTATGAGCCCCCTGATGAACATGTGATGAGCCCCCAAATTAAGCGTCTGTGAGTTGGGTACTTCTCTTTTCATTCAGAATTGGGGCCGTCAATGAGCGGCTGGGTTGTGGGTTGTGCATGGTGATGGCCTTACTGGGCGGTGAAGAGTTGTTGGAAATGCAGGAAGTCAAGCTCTGGGTAGGGTTTGCCCCAGTTGACTTGGTCCGGGTAGCATGCAGCATTCAGGCGAAAATCTTTATCATAGCCTAGCCAAGCCTCTGGCTTGTAGATGCAGCTTTGATGGTGTTGAAGCGAAGTTAGTTTGCCAATGATGGACAATATATGGACTTACCTAGGTTAGCAAAGGTGTTGAGTGTTGACTGTTTGACGAATGGAAGACGTATGAAGAAGCAGGTACTTGGTGCCGGTAGCATGCAACATTCAGGCGAAAGGCTTGATCATAGCATAGCCAGGCTTCTGGCTTGTAGATGCAGCTTTGATGGTGATGAAGCGAAGCTAGTTTGCCAATGGTGGACAATCTATGGACTTACCGAGGTTAGCAAAGGTGTTGAGTGTTTACTGTTTGATGAATGGAAGACGTATGGAAGAAGCAGGTCGATTTGATTTGCCCATTGGACCTGATATTGATTGACCTGGTTGGGCAATAGCCAAGTTCAAAGTAGCGGCAATTGTCGCTGGACCCGTGACGATGATCGAAATGGGTTAAGGCCTGCCAGTATCTGTATTGTCGGGCTGGACTTAATAATCGAGTGTTGAGCGAGGTGTTGTATGGCGTTATGTTATGGGCACGTTAATAATAGGCAACGAACACGCAGCTAACATAACATGAACGCCATCTTTATTGCATGTGCTCATACATGAACTATGACCTTGGGTTGCACCATTATACTTAGAGGTGACATCGGGTAACATCTCCCTTTTTTTTTCAAAAATACACATAATCATCAAACAGTGTCAGGACCTGTCTGCTGTGGTCAAATGTGTATAACAAAGAGTCATATTTGCTCATGCAAATCAAGTGTCATTGTGCTGATGACAGTGTTGAACAACAAACTGAACGAATGCATGCAAACATTGTATAAAATCTTTGCTGAAATGAACTGATTTTTTTTTATATAAACAATAAACATTGTGTCGATGCTCTGGCAGATTTTGGTTGAACTGCATAACTGCATAACTTTGCTCTAAATAACAAAATCACTGAATTTCTTTGGAACTACACTCTGTCTACCACTCCTAGTAACAGTAGAGTGTTTGATAGCTGGTGAGGGGGTAACTGGAGCAGTTTTGGCATCGGTTTCCCTGCAAATAGCTGGGTTGATATCTTTAGCCAATATCGGTGACTGCAGTGGTAGACTTCCAGTGGTAACATCCGATTCCTTAATTGTAAACTTTGCTGATGTACAACTCTGTGAATGTGATTTCTTCTCACTGAAATCTGGACGAATGAACTTACGATTTCTTCTATACAACTTGCCTGAGTCAGATTCAACCAGATATGACCTAGAACCAACTTTGGCAACGCAGGACCCTTTTTCCCAGGGGCTTTGGGGTTAATAGGTTGCATTCTCACTGGAGCGCCTATTTCCAATGGTGGTAATGGTCTTGCATGCTTGTCATATCTGCCTTGCTATGCTGCCTTGGCTCTTTGACGCTTGAGTTTGATGTTGTCAGTCACACCCTCAACTATTTGTGGTTTCAGTAATGATGTGGCTGTTGGCATTGTGGTTCTGGTTCTTCTGGACATAAGTTTTGTACAGGGCTTGAACCGGTCTCATCTGGTGTATTTCTCCATTCTAGCAAAGCAAGCTGGATGTCTTTGTTGTCACGTTTGGCCTTCTTCACCAATTTCTTTGCTATTTTTACCGCAGACTCCACTTTCCCGTTGCTCTGGCTGTGATGTGGAGAATTAGTACTGTGCTGAAACTCCCATTTTGAGGCAAATGTGGAGAATTCTTCACTTGTGTATTGTGGACCATTATCAGTCATCATGTCTGCAATACCATGTCTGGCAAAGTGAGCTTTGGTAGCACTGATGATAGTAGATGATAATGTGTCATCTAACACATCCAACTCGAAATAATCACTGTAGTAATCAACTGTTACCAAATAGTTTTCTCCATATAGTGTGAACAGATCTTGTCCAACTCTTGACCAAGGTGTGTTGGGAATTTGATGAGTCATCAGTGGTTCTCGCATCTGCTTGGCAAGAAAATCGTTGCAAACATTACAGGACTTAACTTTGTCCTTGATTTCTCCCACCATGCCAGGCCAATATAGGACATCACGAGCTCTTCGAACACAAGCATCTGGACCTAGATGACTGGAATGAGCTCTCGCAATCATTTGTTGACGCATTGTGATGGGTATGATCACTTTCATACCTTTGTACAGGACACCATCATGAACTGTCAGTTCATCTCTGAAGTTCCAATATTTGCGGATACAAACTGGAACATCTTCTCGCGAGTCTGGCCATCCTGTCATTACTGTGTTCATAAGTGTCTGCAATGCAAAATCAGCATTTGTACATGACTTGATCTGCTTGTGTGTGCCTTCTGATAAGCGCATATAATCAGCCTGATTGATCTCTTCTATCTCTCGAAACAGCTGATTTTCAGACATTGACTGAAATATCTGATATTCTGGAATATCTTTCTTGTCAGTATCAATGCATGGTTCATATGCCCTGCTCAGCATATCTGCGATGTACATTTTGGAACCTGGCAGATATTCCAAATGTAAATTGTACTTCTGAAGACGAAGAAGCATTCTTTGGAGCCGTTTGGGTGCTGAATGTATTGGCTTTTGGAAGATCGGCACCAATGGTTTGTGGTCAGTTTCCACAAATATCAGATCTCTTCCATGTAAGTACTGGTCAAATCTGCAACAAGCGAAGACTATCGCTAAACATTCTTTTTCTATCTGCGCGTATCTTCTCTCCGTTGAGGACAATGACCTGGAAGCAAATGCAATAGGCTGGCCACCTTGCAACAGTGTGGCTCCAAGTCCTGATTCTGACGAATCACACTGTACCGTAACATCACTAGATACATCATAGTACTTGAGTACTGGAGCAGAGCTGATCAGTTTCTGTATGGTGGCAAAGGCCTCTGCTTGCTGGCTTTCCCATACAAATACTGCGTTTTTCTCTATGACCTTTCTCAGTGGTTCACATACCTCTGACAGCTTTGGCAGAAATCTTGATAGGTAATTAACACATCCAAGCAGTCGCTGTATTGCCTTTTTGTCACTTGGCTTAGGCATGTTGATAATGGCGGACACTTTCATGGGGTCTGGCTTTAATCCTTCACTGGTGAGTAATTGACCCATAAATGGTACTTCCTTCTTTCTCAGCCTGAATTTCTTTTTATTGAGCTTGAGATTCATCTTGCGAGCTCGTTCTAGTAGCTGCAGCAGATTGTTATCGTGGTCTCGGAGTGCTTCCTCCATGGTTTCCCCACTACCGTAACATAGAATATCATCTACAATTTCTTCTACTCCATTTAGTCCTGCTAAGACTTCATTCTGGCGACGCTGATACTCTTCAGGTGCACTGCTGATACCCTGAGGCATTCTGAGGTAGCGATATCGGCCAAATGGAGTCCAGAATGTGGTGAGGTAAGAACTCGGTTCATCCAGTTTGACCTGGAAGAAACCCATCCTTCGCATCAAGGACTGTGAAAATTTTGCCAACTTTGGCAAGAGCTCATCCACAGTGGGTAATTGATACTTTGGTCTTCTAATCGCTTTGTTGAGATCTCGTGGATCAAGGCATACTCTCAATTTGTGTGGGTTTCTGCACAGCAACAAGGCTGCTTATCCAATCCGTTGGCTCTGTGACTTTAGCAATGATACCTTGTTTTTCCATCTCATCAATTTTGGCTCTTAATTTTTCTGTTAGTGGCACTGGAACACGTCTGGGAGCATGCTGCACTGGTCTGACAATCGGATCAATGTCTATATGATACTCGCCCGGTAAACAGCCAAGTCCGGTAAAGACCTCATTGTATTCACTCATGATTTGTTCAAGTGTTAACGGTTAATACTGCTGACTCTGCAACATGTTGACTGACTTCTGCGGTTGAAGTGATATCCAACTGTTTCTGATGCATGTGTTGCCATCGATGATTGGCCAAGGTGCATTTTCTAGTATATCAAATGTTATGCTGTGCTTTGGACCATCTCCCTGGCTCACAGTCACATCCAAGGCCAGTAGTCAAGAATTCTGCACGTTTTACATTTAATACATTTATCCATGCATGAAATACATTCTTTACATTTAATACATTTTTTACATGAAAGGTTTGCTGGAAAGACATTCTTTACATTTAATACATTTTTTACATTTTTTACATTAAAGGTCTGCGCAAAATACATTCTTTACATTTAATACATTTTTACATGAAAGGTTTGCTGGAAATAAATTCTTTACATTTAATACATTTTTTACATTTATTACATGAAAGGTCTGCACGAAATACATTCTTTACATTTAATACATTTTTTACATTTATTACATTAAAGGTCTGCACGAAATACATTCTTTACATTTAATACATTTTTTACATTTATGTCACGAAAGGTCTGCACGAAATACATTCTTTGGTCGGGTCGGGTCTAGCTGGGCTTGCACGAAATACATTCTTTACATTTAATACATTTAATACATTTTTTACATTAAATACATTTTTTACATTTATTAAATTAAAGGTCTGCACGAAATACATTCTTTACATTGAATACATTTTTTACATGAAAGGTCTGCACGAAATACATTCTTTACATTTAATACATTCTTTACATTTATGTCACGAAAGGTCGGGTCTACAGCTGGGTCTAGCTGGGCTTGCACGAAATACATTCTTTACATTTAATACATTTAATACATTTTTTACATTTATTACATTAAAGGTCTGCACGAAATACATTCTTTACATTTAATACATTTTTTACATGAAAGGTCTGCACGAAATACATTCTTTACATTTAATACATTTTTTCAACAAATGTCCGTACGAAATACACCGAACTCTCGGGCCTTTCTCGGGAGTTATCGGACATGATCGGGATTTTGGGCCGGTCTTGCACGAAATGCATTTTTTACATTTAATACATTCTTTACATTTTTTACATTTAGTACATGAAAGGTCTGCACGAAATGCATTTTTTTACATTTAATACATTTTTTACATTTATAACATGAAAGGTCTGCACGAAATACATTCTAAGGTCGGGTCGGGTCTAGCTGTGCTTGCAGGAAATACATTCTTTACATTTAATACATTCTTTACATGAAAGGTCTGCACGAATTACATTCTTTACATTAAATGCTTTTTCTTCATAACATGTCCGCACAAACTATCAGGACTTGGTTGGGAGGGACGGTCCGTGAGTTTAGGCGGGCCTTGCCCGAAATACATTCTGTACAATTAATACATTTTGTCGTAAAAATGTCCGCACATAAAACACGTTACAGGGGCCGTGGTTGAACTATCTGGACTTCGACATGGCCATAGGTGTGAATGGGTGCTGAATAACAATAGATTATGTAACACTTTGTCATGTCAAACTTGTCCTAAGCGTCGCTCAGCGGGAATGTACGTTGTGCTAAGACGATTTTCGCCCATTTTGAACTTTTACAAGCCACATCTACAACCTGCCCCGAGCTTATGATGTATTTTGTGCAGAACTTTCATGTCATCCATGTAAAACATGTAAAAGTGTATTAATTGTAAAGAATGTATTAAATGTAAAGAATGTATTTCGTGCAAGCCCATCTAGACCCGGCCCCGATCATAAAATGTATTTCGTGCAGACCTTTCGTGTAAAAAATGTAACAAAATGTAAAAAATGTATTAAATGTAAAGAATGTATTTCGTGCAGACCTTTCGTGACATAAATGTAAAAAAATGTATTAAATGTAAAGAATGTATTTCGTGCAGACCTTTCGTGTAAAAAATGTAAAAAATGTATTGAATGTATTAAATGTAAAGAATGTATTTCGTGCAAGCCCAGCTAGACCCGACCCGACCAAAGAATGTATTTCGTGCAGACCTTTCGTGACATAAATGTAAAAAATGTATTAAATGTAAAGAATGTATTTCGTGCAGACCTTTCGTGACATAAATGTAAAAAATGTATTAAATGTATTAAATGTAAAGAATGTATTTCGTGCAAGCCCAGCTAGACCCGACCCGACCAAAGAATGTATTTCGTGCAGACCTTTCGTGTAAAAAATGTATTAAATGTAAAGAATGTATTTCGTGCAAACCCAGCTAGACCCGACCCGACCATAGAATGTATTTCGTGCAGACCTTTCGTGACATAAATGTAAAAAATGTATTAAATGTAAAGAATGTATTTCGTGCAGACCTTTCGTGACATAAATGTAAAAAATGTATTAAATGTAAAGAATGTATTTCGTGCAGACCTTTCGTGTAAAAAATGTAAAAATGTATTAAATGTAAAGAATGTATTTCGTGCAAGCCCAGCTAAACCTGACCCGACCATAGAATGTATTTCGTGCAGACCTTTCGTGTCATAAATGTAAAAAATGTATTAAATGTATTAAATGTAAAGAATGTATTTCGTGCAAGCCCAGCTAGACCGACCCGACCAAAGAATGTATTTCGTGCAGACCTTTTGTGACATAAATGTAAAAAATGTATTAAATGTAAAGAATGTATTTCGTGCAGACCTTTCGTGTAAAAAATGTATTAAATGTATTAAATGTAAAGAATGTATTTCGTGCAAGCCCAGCTAGACCCGACCCGACCAAAGAATGTATTTCGTGCAGACCTTTCGTGACATAAATGTAAAAAAATGTATTAAATGTAAAGAATGTATTTCGTGCAAGCCCAGCTAGACCCGACACGACCAAAGAATGTATTTCGTGCAGACCTTTCGTGACATAAATGTAAAAAATGTATTAAATGTAAAGAATGTATTTCGTGCAGACCTTTCGTGTAAAAAATGTAAAAAATGTATTAAATGTATTAAATGTAAAGAATGTATTTCGTGCAAGCCCAGCTAGACCCGACCCGACCAAAGAATGTATTTCGTGCAGACCTTTCGTGACATAAATGTAAAAAATGTATTAAATGTAAAGAATGTATTTCGTGCAGACCTTTCGTGTAAAAAATGTAAAAAATGTATTAAATGTATTAAATGTAAAGAATGTATTTCGTGCAAGCCCAGCTAGACCCGACCCGACCAAAGAATGTATTTCGTGCAGACCTTTCGTGACATAAATGTAAAAAATGTATTAAATGTAAAGAATGTATTTCGTGCAGACCTTTCGTGTCATAAATGTAAAAAAATGTTAAATCGGCAACTATTGGCCATAGCTCCACAGTCAGTGTATACGTCCCAAGCGGATTTATCACTCTGCCATCGTAGAGTTTGATTTTCCCTTTGGGTGGATCCAACTTCACATTTCCAATCTGTACAATACCCAGTAGATCTGAATGTGACATTGCACTACAGGTTGCACCTGTGTCTAACTGTACATTGACAGTGGAGGTGTGGAAAGTACGTGGAACCATAAATGCTGGACAGCTCTGTGGTCTCTTAGCTGCACCTATGCGATGAACAGTAAACAGAGAATCATCAGTATCTGAATTCTTCTCAAATCCTGAGATCTGGTGAACTTTTTTTGCATCTTTCCTCAATATTCTCTTCTGCCCTTGGCATACAGCTGCAAAGTGGTTAGACTTGCCACATTTATTACATCTTTTCCCATACGCTGGACATTTGGCTTTGTCCTTGGCATGAGATGTGCCACAGTACCTGCACTGGTTACTAGACTTTGGTGTGTTGCCATCTGTATATCGGGCATGCTTTGGGCGAGTCCCCTTGATGTTTGCTTTACCATGTGTATTCTGCTTACGTGCTACATGTACAGTATCTTGTACTTCTGCTGTGCTGCGTAGTTGTTCTTTATGTACCTTGGACAGTTCATTCGCTCGCAAAGCTTCTATACATCTTTGCAAATTAGGTACAGGACGTTCTCTCAGTAATCTATCTCTGGTTGCTGAATCATGTGTACCCATAACCAATCTGTCTCTGATTAGACTGTATCTTGTAATGTCTCGAACTCGCATGACTCTGCAAGCTGACGTAGTCGTACTACATACTGATCGACAGATTCGGCATCAGTTTGGTTGGCTGATCCAAACTTAACTCTCTCGAACAACAAATGCTTTTGAGGCATAAAATGATCGCCTAATTCTTTTAGAATTCTTGCTGGATCTTTTTTATCATCTGCGGACAAAGTGTCTAGACTGTTCATAACTTTTGCACAATCCATCCCCATAACACTACACAGTGCGCCTGCCTGTACCTCTTTAGATTTGGTTTTGAGTTCAGTTGCTATGTTGAAATAGTCCCATGCAGCCTGAAAATTCTTCCAATTTGTGGACACATCGCCTTTAACATTCATAGGCTGAGGTGCAGGTATTTGGTAAGCGGCCATAAATGTCACTTTAAGATGTGTACTTACTGCGAGGTAACGTAAGACACCGTACTGCAAATCGAGCGTAACTGCGTCAGCTAGACACAATGGCGGCTACTGTGCATGTGCTGTAGTGACTGTGTGAGAATCAAAGGCATCGAGAATTCCCACGGGTCTACTTTTCACTTTCCCGTGGATCTGCTTCAGTCTAGTACACTGATGCCTCAAATCTGTGTTCTTTATAAGCCCATTCAGACTTAGTTCACTCCTGACACCATGTTGTATGGCCGTTATGTTATGGGACACGTTAATAATAGGCAACGAACAAGCAGCTAACATAACATGAACGCCATCTTTATTGCATGTGCTCATACATGAACTATGACCTTAGGTTGCACCATTATACTAAGAGGTGACATCGGTAACACGAGGAACCAAGTTGGGTTGTCGATGTTAGCGAGTGTCAAGCCATTAAGCTCCATGGTCGAATGTCATTCATGGCGAATGGAGGCAATGGCAGTTGCGATACCGGTTTCTATGAGTTGCAATGTGGTTTGTCATCCTGCAATCGGCTGGTGCGGTGAAGGCGATAGCTTGGACCTCGTAGATGAGTGGGCGGTGGCTTAAATGCAGCCTTTTCTTTTCTTTGTCTTGACCATGGTTGAATTTTGATGATGTGGTGGAAGCTAGTATGCGCGGGAGCATAGTGTTGAGTTGCAGATATGCGAGTTGGTGTGACGTTAGTAGGGTGTGATGCAAATAGATTATATGGCATTGAATGAGGGAAAGGAGCAGGCATATTGTGTGATTTTGATCATGTTATGTCTAGGGTAAATGTAGTGAGTGATAGGGTGAAACAATGTGTGTGGCCTGCATGGATCACTATGGGCTTTGGTCTCCGTGCCTATTTCCCGCATTAACCATGATTATAGCAAAGCCATAATCACCCATTAAAACTGTCCAGAATAATTATGCAAGGATTATCAAGTTATTTGCTACAGTGATTTATACAACGGTAATAAGACTCATGAGAAGGGAAATAATAAGCTCAGAACGTACAGAGAATTTAAAACTAACTTTGGTTTAGAAAATTAATTACTAGATATCAAGAACTTAAGCTGCAGATAATTGGACACAAAACTTCGTATTTCTGGTCTAGCTAGTAAAGGGAAAGCAACTCCACACATCGTTCATATATTTGATTTTTGCATTTAATGTAGTGTGTATATTCTTTTTCACTGTCTTGTGTATAGAGCCGATTAGGCACGGCAGGACAAAGTGGCTGTAATCTGCGTGTCAATACAGGCTGTGCTCATAGTAGAGAGACTGTGTAAGACACTACGATTCTTTGACGCTATATTTTGAAAGTTTGCCAGACTTTCTTCATCTGTTGCCTCAAGTTCATCTTCAGCGGATAAATGGTGTGGTATATTGGCAGATTGTATGCATTCCTATGTTGTCCAACTGGAAGTTCATTCTTTGATTCTGGAAGCTAGGATGTCTAATTTTGCTCTATTGTGTTCAAGGTTATGTTCGTATTGTGTTTACTAGATTGAGAGATAGATATATGTGATCATCAAAATGTTTAATGTTGTGCGTTTCTATCAAAATGCAGGAAGTTCTGTGTTATAGGTGTCTGTTGTAATCTTTGTGTGATCACTGATTGAGGAGTTATTTTTGACGCTCCTTATTATTAATCATTAGTGTACAGAATGCATTCCACTTCCTTTATCTCACCATGTTCTTGATGACATCCCTTCGACACGGTATGTATTCTATTCTGTGTTTTGGAAGGGGAAATTCTGATGAATTCGAGGCTACCATGTGTATCAATGTTCTTTTTGGTTTGTGCTCGTGTAATGCGACATTTTGGTTGACGAAATATGTTTATTTTGTTCTCTGTTTCTGTGCCATTTTGTGATGTTGACCTCTTCTATTTATTTTGTAATTTTATGTGTAATTTTAGCGTACGTTTTTAGTTTGAGGCATGGCAGTGTTGATACCGTAACTCTCCCTTTTGAAAATGTGTTGGCCTTTAGGCTAGGTCATGGAATGTGTTGAGCATGGTGTCAAGGCGGTGGTACTGGCATTGCAGGGAGTTGGGGGCCCAGCTAAAAGGTAGTTGTCCAGGTAATGCTGTAAGTTTTGTGAGTTTGCTCCGTGCTTGATGGTCCAGAGGAGTGCTTCAGCCATGCTGTTGAATGGTGCGGAGACCCTTACGGAAAATTGAGATTTACATCTAGTCCACAGTAGATCTACAGTAGACATTATTTTAATTGGGCAGTAGATCTACTGCTTATCTACTTTTTTGCATGCTAATGAGGTCATAGTTCAGAGAGTACTAGTAGATAAATGTAGACAAATGTGGATGAAAATTAGATGAAATTTAGATCTCAGGTAGATGAAAGGCAGACAAGATGTGGAGTAGACAAAAAAAACACAAA
Source organism: Ptychodera flava (assembly GCF_041260155.1). Taxonomy (NCBI): domain Eukaryota; kingdom Metazoa; phylum Hemichordata; class Enteropneusta; family Ptychoderidae; genus Ptychodera; species Ptychodera flava. The sequence continues at coordinate 3,216,558 of NW_027248279.1, forward strand.
AAATTAATGATGCTGGAGATCATGCAAAAGTGTTGAAAATGAAAATGCAAGTCTTTAACAAATCAATGAATTTTTAGTTATTAAAAATTGACCAATGGCCATGATGTGGCACAGGTTAGTGCTACAGTCACGATGAGTATCACTATTGCATATCACAACTACATCCTCTTGATGTTTTTTGATGGCAACTTCACTGAGGATCATGCTATCATAAACCTTTGCATAACATGAAATATCTCACGCTGCAAAAAACGATCGACCAATCAGAATGGTATTCAGTTCGAAAGAGAGATTAGAACATCGTGCAGGCTTAGTGAAATTTTTCAAAATATTTCTCAACTGTTATATGTACATATACAAGAACAGACTGCATACAATTTCAAGTATTCTATACATCATCAAAATTCATATGGTCGTGGAATTAAAACAGACGATCAACAAACCCTGCCTACCTCACAGGCCTACCTTACAAGTTGATAACCGCAGTAACAGTACTGGCAGTTTAGACGCACTGCCGCCGTCAACTTATTGATGCCAACCTATCTCTCAACCGATGTAATTCTCGATCGGAAAACTTTCTATGCATATCAGAATTGATGTCACTAAAAGGATGTTTCCAAGGTGTATATATGACAAAAATGTGCTCGGAAAATAAGTTTTATTGAAGTACGAATGTTGAGCAGGCTGGCTTCTCTCTCCCGATATGCAAGATTTGCTGAACCGTTGAAAACATCGCACTTCTGATTTGCATGCCCAAAGGTCAACTCTCACAGTTGACCCGGAAACCGAAGCCAGTTACAAGGTCATATTTGCTCACTTCAAAAGAGTGAGAGGTGCAGGTGGGGAGATCAGTCCATACGCGAACTCACCATGATAATTCAACTAAATACATCATCCAGTTGAAGCAGTACTGGTAATTTGTAAAGCTGACTTGTGTGTTATGCATATATTGAAATGCCATTGCTAAAATAACACTGTAGTCTTATCTACATTGTACATACATGTTACGTTGGCGATGATAACAATATCAATATAATTTTTTGTAAGCGTTGATTGCAAGATATGACCCTGGCTGCTGATTTTCACATGATTCAGAAGTTTCTTAATGATACTTAGACAGTTTTATACGAGGATGATTTTGACAACAAAAATTGTCATTAAAAGCAGCTGGGATATCAAACAGGTTTGTTTGATTGCTTGTTGGATATCAAGCCGAGAAAATTAAGTTAATCAGATATTAAACTTACGAATTAGATGCAACTGTATTGGCCAATCTGAAGAAAGTATCAATGAAAATATGTTGAATTTTATTCTTTTTAATTTGTGATTCACTTTAAAGTCACTTTTTCAAACATTAATTACTTGTAAATATTTGTATTTTAAACTTTACCACAAAACTGTAGTTTGATCCCTGTGATATTTTGCATTTGTTTTCCTTGAGTTAAACAGGAGTGACTTTTTGTGAAAAGAAAATTAATCAACTAATTTCTATTCTCTTTTGTTGTAAAAGTATGTATTCAAATGTAAGTAAAACGTGTTGTCTTTTACTGATGCCTTCTGCCATGGAGCCTACAGTTTGCTAATCACAGAATTTGAAGGTATTGGATTGTTTGACATAGTACGTAAGCTTACAGCAAGCAACAGTGCCTTAGGTATAATATAGATTTAGTGAAAATGTAGACAAGATGGTGCTTTTGAAGTAGATGAGTCTTTGTTTGCCTAAGTGAACTTTGTAGATGAAACTCCCGCAGATGGGATGGTAGATCAAGAATAAGATTAGATCTAGCGTAGATGAAGTTAGTGCAAATTGTAAACATAGTCAATGTGTGGTGTGGACAATATCTGTAGGCAAAGCGTCATATAGACAAACTGCTTTGGCTCTTCATCTACAAAATCCTGATGTAGATCTACATAAAGTCTATTGCAGATCATCCGTAGATCTACTCTCGTCTACTGTAGGCTTTGGCTTTCCGTAACGGGCGAAAGCCGAGGGGAGTACACAATCAAAGAAGAACAACCCTTCTATTTGAAGCTGAGGAGGTGCCAGTCTGCTTTCCGCACTGGACACAGGTGGAACGTGTGTTTAATATCCACATTTGTGAGGAGTGCACCCCTGCCAAGTCTTTGTACCATTCCAACAGCATCTTCCACGCGGGAGTAGGTGAGGGTGTAGTCTTCCTTGTTGATGTAGTGGTTGCCCGGGAGTGGTTGACACTATCATCCCTTGGCCGCGATAGGTCCATGATTATGCTGTGGCCGCCTGATTTTTAAGGCGGCAGTCTGAGCCAGTTTATGACAATGTTTGGCAGTGATGGCACGTTAAACGGGCCAATTGTGTGGTCAAGTCCCGTTTTTTTTTTGTTATGGCATTGGTGACAACATCAGGATCGATCATTGCTGACTGGGTATTTCGAGTGTAGCATGGTGCACGAGTCCCGCTGAAGCCAATGTCAGCACCGTGGGTGAGATCTTGGATGAGGCTAGCAATGAACTGTATATAAGGATATGGTTGTGCAGGGCAGCTGAGAGTTAAGCGAGATTGATTGATGTTGTTGGTTGTAACATTGCGATTGTCGGTAGGCGGTCACTCCATCGATTACATGGCTGTTTATAGTAGATGAGTGACTGTTTGCGTCATTAAAAATGTTTGACAGAAGTTAATAAAAATGTTAAAAACTGTTGGGCTTAAATGGCATCCTTGTTTTACTCCTATTTTAGATTTGAATAGCTCTGTTAATCCTTCCTTAGTTTTAATTCTGTAATTATTTGTATTATACATGTTTGTAATAATATGAATCATCTGTCCTGAAATGTCGTTTTTAGTAACTTCAGTACAATCCTTTATGCCATACACTATCAAAGGCTTTCTTCAGGTCAATAAAACAGGCGAATAGTTTCATAGATTTACCTTTATTGTGTTGTGTGTTTTTACTATTAGGTGTTTATTTAATAATGATAGTTTTCAGTATAAAGTGATAATCAGTTTTCCTACAAATTTTTCTAGGGCCAAATTGATTATTTCTTATTATTTATTTTAAGTGTGACACAATTCTATTATTAGGACACCAGTGAATAATTTCCCCAGGCTGCTAGTTATTATAATACGCCTATAATTGGATGGGTCTGTTCTTGACCCTGATTTAAAATGGGTACAATTAGCACTGTATTCATTTAACAACTTTAAACTCAATATTAACTATGTTTTGTATAGCTTTGATTAAATAGTAACTACCACATATGAGCATTTTAGTACACAACATATCTTCTTCTGAGGCTTTACTATTTTTAAGATCACAAATTGCTTTTCTTATTTCATGTTCAGTTACATTGCTAGTTCATAGTTTCTACAAAATCCAATGTGGCTTCCAGGATATATGATCAGTAGAAGTAAAAGTGTAACCATACACCAGTTCTCCCTACCCTTGAAAAAGGTGTGAAGGTCTGCAATGATACGGATGGTAGCTTTACAAAGTAGGAGTAAACAAAATGACATTTAATTAATTCCAGCAATGGTTATCATTCAAGGCAAGTAAATCACCAGGTTCAAGAAGCATACGTTAATTGGTGGTATCTGGTGTCCAGAATGGGCAACTGTACCCTGCTAATATGTTACACCCATCAAGATGGAACTAAAATATCTATATATACTTAATACTAGGGAGTCCAGAATCCAATATGGCCGCCATACGAAACTGACGTGCACTGTAAATATACTGTATTTTTCAACTTTTTTTTTTTTACGTTCTTGATATCGTTCAGTACAAATTCCACACGCAACATTGACTGAAATGACTTTTCTATTGATAGAGTAATTTATTCACGTAAAACGTTTCGTTTTATGCATCTCCTCCCTCTGGCAAAGTACTAGTACCGGGGCTCACTGTACACAATGGCGGACGGCCATGGCACCAGAAATCTGAGGGAGCATATTCAGAAAACTCAAAAGCCAAGCTATAGCCGATGGCGTATACGCTTTGGAAACAGTCTCAAACGATAGCCAATGATATAAGCTGTTATATGATATGTGTTTTGTACATGAGGTCATCAACTTTGTATTGTAGTATTGAATTTCCATTGCGTACGAGTGCGCTGTACGTCGATGATTTTCTCGTCAGTTAAGCGACACTGAAAACACTTTTCAGTGAAAACATGTCTCTCATGTGAAGTAAAGAATGTTCTGTTAACTTTCAGAATGTAATGTAGTGGTTTAGTATTCTTATTTGTGACCACGACCGGTCCAGTTTGTTTTGACAGCAGTCAATGGTATTGTATTGTTTACACTTACTGATCTGCCTTTCCCAAGGACATTGACCTAATGATGCGTTTCTGCTGTTGACTCAAATTTTTCTTTTGATAAGTGACAAACACTGATTCTACCTACATCAGTTTGTATAATTTTAACTAGAGTTTTCCTCCCTGTTCATTAAAATGAATTTTACCAGTTTTCAATGTCAATGTGCTATCGGTGGAATTCCAAAGTCAGATGCTATGTCAGCATGTAGCATATAATTTTGTGTTACTAATTGTATTGAAAGATAAATTACCATAGTTTTTCTATTTCAAGCAAGAGTAAAAGATTTTCATATCTTTAGGTTTCTTTCATTTTCAAAATAAAGAAGTTTACAGTCATGCAGAAACCTCAAACATGCTTGTACTGTAATCCCTTATGGCAATCCTATATGGCCGCCGTGCCAATAATGGAAAAATTCAGGGTTTTTTAATTTTGTTTCCAAGGAGAATGAAAATTAGTGTTGAGATTTACAAATTAAGTACATTTAACAGAACGAAAACAGTTCCCACTTTACGAAAAGTTGAGGTGAAATGAGTTTTTTTCTTAAAAATCATGGAATCAATTTTTTTCTTTTCAAACTTTCAAAAAAAGTGCTTGAAAATCCTAACACAAATTAATGTGGTTTCATTTTTCTATTTTTCTATGAAAAAAGAGAGTCCATCTTGATACAAATATGGCCATGTAACATTTTCTGATGAAAAATGTGACCCGAGAAATTACTGCACATGAAATTCATTTTTTTCCAAGCAAAAGTCCACAAAACACATACGTGATTAGCAGTACTTGCCTTATATTATAAAAAATTTCAATTTCAGAGTAAGGTGATTCAGTTTGTCAACCATTGTCGAAAAATTGCAACATTTATACTCTGTTCAAAATCTCAACCATAGTTGACAACACTTCAAAGTCAACTATTCCATGTGAAGTATTGTCAACAATTGTTCAGATTTGGAACTGAGTATAGTAAGTAGTGTTTAATCAGATTAGACTAATCTGATTAAACAATACTTATTATACTCAGTTCCAAATCTGAACAATTGTTGACAATACTTCACATGGTGAACTCGTCTGTTCTAATGCTATTGGCCATACTCAGTTATGACTGTTTAGACATTTCCTTATTGAATCACCATCACTAGAGGACAATATGTGTAAATATAGAATGTGTGCACAGATAAAGGTGATAGTGAAATTCTTTGTGGAAAAAATGAAAGTGACAGGCATAAATTACATTCAATTACAATTCATAACCATTTATTGACATATATATATAAGGAATTTAACATTTCAATGAGCACATATAGTAGTAATATACATTACAAAATATATTCACAAATACATTGTATATTATGTTAAGAGAGCATCTGATTTGAAAGAAAAGTCAATGTTTGTGTTACATCAGGTGCAAATATATTCACACAAATATATCTCAAAATTACAGTTATAATTTGCCATACTTAGATTGAATGCTTTTCTACACTGAACCATTAGGCAGCATTGACAAACAGCTCTGGTTCTCAGATTTTTTCAAATACCCCCTAACAAATTTTAAATTAAAATTACAATGTGTTCAAGCCCCCTCCCCTCCCTTCTGACTTGCTATAATTTTTAGTCACTCCCAAAGCAAGGCAAAATGTGGCCAATATATGCTTTGTCAGAAAATATCAAATCATAATGCATGCGAGGCTATTGGGCAAATTATTACAATTTGTTCCCATAAAAACAAGCTGTATGTTTACATTTATATGTGTGTGATAATTCATTTAAATGTACTTTGCTTGAATTGGCAGGCAAAAACTGCATATGTGTACAAGAAATGTTGATCCCTATACATTGGAGTCTATGGCAAAACTGTGAATAATTTTTTCCTAATTTAAAACTGCAATATTGGTGCATTTATGGACCTGAATAATTGACATAATTATTAGAAGATGTTAGTTACAATGTATATGTGCTTGTGAGTACATGAAATTTCATGTACTCATAAGCACATATAACTATGTCACGCCGCAAATGGAAATGGCTGGAAATGAAAGTGCCAGAAGGTATTTTGAAAGGATTTGATATTCAATAACTTTTCAAGTCTCCCATCCTTTGCAATGTCAATTTTTTATGATGCCCCGGGCATGTTTTAAATTTTTTTAAGTCTCCCCTGAAATCTCATGCCCTTCACCTCCAGAGGTGTTTGTGAATGCAGCCTTAAGTTTAAATTTCAACCCTTCCGCCTTACAATTAACAAATCATTATTTTGCAACGTTACGACAATTAAGCAATATTTAGTAGTAATGCTTTCAACAAATTCTCAACAGATTATATATACATGCTACTGCAATGTAATTGACTGGTAAAAGCAGTTGATATACATATACATAGTCTTAACAAATGAATGCAAATTTTTAGTGTTTTTGAATTATCATTGTAAGTTGATGGTCCTGATACATGATGATGAACCATACACTGGGTGGCCACAAAGTCAAGTGCAGCACTGGAGACCTACTATACTATTTTCAAATTGAAAGACAGAGTTTTACATCATACTACAAGTGACCTTGCAGTCAGTGTACAGTGTATAGAGCCCTACACAGAAGTGTCAGAGAAAAATGAAAACCTAATCATGTAAGAACACATCTGATACAGAATAAAATGTAATCATGTTGATTGATATGAAGGGGCTTAATCATTACAAACAGATACATGTATATGTAGCATCACGCTTAAATAAAAAAATACTACGGTAACTTATGAATGTGGATTGTAAAAAGTTATAATAATTTTGGAAGGAAATTTAATGAACAAGTCTTTGAACACATACCCCTCTTGTTAAACTGGTATACACTTCAAAGGGTTTTAAAAGATGAGGAATATGTACAGTTGTGAATGACAACAAAATGGAGTGCAGAGTGCCCTGTGTGGAGTTTCCATAAACAATTAAACTTTCAATTCTGTTTATTAGTCCTACATGTATGGAAATACATGTTGTGTGCTAAAAAAAATATGTGACTTTGTAGCTGCCACAGAAACCTATGAAGTCACTGAGGTGAAAAAGAATGTGATTGTTAGAGTTTCATTGTTGTCCAAATTGTTGCTTCAGTACTACTAATGTTGAATTAAGGTCAGCACAGATAGATAATCATATTTTTGACCCCTAACTGTATTGAGAAAGTGTTAGATTAAATTATTCTTCAAGCATTTAACGCTTAAATTGCTGTCAACAAGAGAGAACACATTGTCTACAAGAGAGAACACATTGTCTCCAATCTACTGTCACAATATCCTTGCCATGTTACAACAATTAAAAACATCAAACTACACTTGGCTCCTTCAGTTCTAGCCTGAGAAAAACAATAGCCATCTAACGAAGCAAATACTGCAAATGATCAGTTGAAATATTGTGACTGCTTAAGGATTGATGTAAAAAAGTGTTATGTTAACCCTTTTCCTGCCAGACAGTATCACTTCCCCATCAGCCAAGTCAGTAAAAAGCGGTACTGAGCCAAAACGTGACGTATTTTCACCCACTTGGCTTGGTATGTTAAAGCATCTTTGGTAAAAAAAATGAAGTTTATAGAATTTGTTTTCAACAGCCTTCAAATGTACAGTATTATGTTAAAATACACCATATGGAATATGTTGTGTTTCATTATTTTAACCATCTTGACCTGGTGGTGAAATATGGACTTGGCAGGAAAAGGGTTAATGTAATATCAATTTTCAGAATTGAATAATTTCTGCATGTTTATCATGGCACATTTGCAACATGTTGAAGATTCAAAGCAATGGCCTTTTCTATTTAAATTTCATTTTTTAGCTACTATAGACTATAGTCTATAGAAGCTATTGGGATGGGTATCCGTCCGGCGTCCGTCGTCAGTCTGTATGTATGTATGTATGTATGTATGTATGTATGTATGTATGTATGTATGTCCGTTTGTGAGGCGTCCGTCCACTCAAATATCTTGAGAACCGCAGTACTTACTGATTTGATATTTGTTGTGTAGTTGAAAAATATGATTTTGAGAAACTATTTTTTGTAATTTTTTGATATTGTTGAAAATAGGCAAATTAATGCCAAAAAAGGTGTTTTTGGTAAAAAATCTTCTTCTTCATAACCGCTGGTCAGACAGCTTTGTTATTTGGTATACAGGTCCCTAGGGATAACCCAACTTAGATTTGTTCAAATTGTGATGAAATATGCAAATGTGTATTTTTAAGGAATTTTTTTGTCATTTTTGGTCAAAGTTTGACTTACATTGTATGTAATTCTTGTACTGTATAAACCCTATCAATTCACCCAGAAAAAAATAATTAATATGATTTTAAATAATTGAATTGATTAGGAAATCATCAAAGCCAAAATAATTTTAGTGTGGAATTATCAGAAAGTTCAACTTTTTTTGACAGTTCATAGTGAATTGAGGATTAAAACATGTAAAGGCAACTTTCCTGAATCCCAACTTTGATATATTCTGAACAACCATTTATGTTATCTAAAAGAAATTGCTCATAATAGTTTGTCATGATAGGGTGGTCAAATAAATAGAGATAGAGAAAGTTCTAATTTCCATTTATGGTTGACTTGGTAAGGATAAAATAAGATTACTTTTTGAGGAAAAAAATAGAGTGGTCAATTAAAAGAGTGGTCAAAGTGATAGTGTTTTTATGGTAAAGCTGGGCTGTAAGTGTAAGATTCCTCATGTGCTATTTATAGCAATTATGCAATCTGTGTAAACAGTGCATTGAAAGTGTAACATGATTCCTTATAATGCTTTTGATGACCTTGAACTTCTTAAGTTTCAAACATTTGTCTCTTCAGTGTGCTTTCTCTGAGTACGTACAGTCTCAACTTATTCAACAGAACTTACTTACAATGTTAATTTGAAAGTTAAAATGTGCTTGGTTAAGGTGAAGTACGACGAATTACGTCAAAATTAAGTTGTGGTGTCATTTTCTTGAAACTTTGCACAAATATTCTTGGAAGTTGTGCAAGAGCAAAAATAAAATAAAAAATGGGGGTCACCACGCTCGTTTCCATGGAAACGGACGTTAAAATGGCGTCGTTAGAAATAAATAAAAATGATATAATTCACTAAAACTAAAGAAAGCAATTATAAAACGCTTAGCAAATGAGTTAATTTTAATAAATACAAAGACTTAAGATCAATATCTATCGAATGTATAGTTTTCATGATGTTTGTGAAGAAATTTTTAACATAAGTATCGATTACAAAATGACGATATCGAAATTATATCACTACATAATTTCGAACTTTCTTCCTGTCGCTTTGAATGGTGTCATTTTGACCAAACTTGGCGAATAAACTCCTGACATAATACCATTTAGTTTACACTTTTAATAAAAGGGTGTCACCACGCTACTTTTTACAATATCTCCAGGTGAATGGGTAATATGCGCCATGTAAATGGGAGAGAAATGTTAATTTTTCGCTCATATTGAATAAAAACCAGCTTCCTAGGGGGTCAAAATATGACAAGGTTATAGGTCACATGTATTTCTAGGAGACTGGGTCAAAAAATTAGGTAAAAGCGCAATTTCAACAATGACAGGTAATGTTAAATACATGCGCTACAAAGTTACCCATTTGCGACAGGCTGGAGTTAAATCTGCGCAGAAACGTTCTAAAGCGTGTGCGCGTCCGAATTCGTCGCCCTTTACCTTAATAGGATGAAAATACTGATATTAGAAGATAATCAGCTCAAGATTCTTTATAACCTGACAGATATGCTGTTTTTTTATGACATAAATCTTGATTTAAGCAAGTCTTGTTTACTTTAATTAGAAAGTAATTAACTCTCGTTTATTTGCTATTATAGACTAATAATAGTCTGATGAAATATGCAAATCTGTATTTTTACAGAATTTTTTTCCATTTTTGGTCAGGCCATTCTGAAATGAGCTATCAAAGATATCCACCTTCTTCATCAATACATGTGTCACAAAAGCTTATTCTCTACATAATACAGCAGAGCTCTGTCAACTGTTGAGTCGCTTGTTTTTTCAAAACCGCTGGCTTAAATTTTCCTTTTTCGCTAAAAGCTCAACCCGATGAAATACTAACTCGGTTATATGATATTTGGTTTACATGTCCCTAGGATGACCTTAGTGAGATAATTTCATACAGTCAGGAAATACTTAATTTGTTATCCATGTCTATAGTAGCTTCAGGGACTTTGGCCCTATGTTTTCATAAAAGTATATCAATGCTCTCTTTTGACAGTAAGCATACATGTATCAAAGTAAACATGATTTCATCTTTTGTTTTGGTTTACAGAGTTGAAATAAAAAATATTCAATCATATGTGAGTTGTACATGTACACATACATGTACACTGTACATGTATGGGTCCTATCTCAGCCACCAGTAATTAATCAGATTGTGAACAAAATATTGCACATTAGTACTCTGCCATATAACAGTGTATAGAATTAAATGAAATCAGTTTCTAAATGTGTAACAACAGATCTTGACAAGCTAAAAACCCACAAAAACTAGACTGAATTGAAAAGTCTGAAACTGTACGTAATTAGCATTGCCAAACAAATTCCTGTATAACTGCTACATTCTTTTATAATTATGCAAAATACACATCACATAAAAAAGCTACATGTATTTAACTACATGTATACAAGTATGAGTTAAAGACACCCTAGAGTCCTTGTTTCAATATTAAAAGCAACTGAACCAGTATTTTGTCAGGGGAATTTCTCGTATCTTTGAACATGACTTCAATCTTACTGTACATGTATCAAAAGATGTCAATTTGAATTTTGTTCGCTACATGTATCCATTCTAAAACCAAATTGGAGGAAGGAAAAGGAAAACTCTGTGACAATGTTCTTAAATCAACGAAGTTGAAAGCTTCAAACATTTTTGAGTATTTGTAGAATCTACCTAAACTATAGTCCCTTGATTTTCTTTGACATATGATGTAGCTTTTCCATCAAGGGTTTGACTACTTACTCCTCAATATGGTCTTGAAGTCTTGGCAAGTATTCTGGGTCCCATCCGTTTTGTTTCCGTCATCAATCTGCTCTATCAACTCTACACACAATGAAGTACTGTTCATGTGCCCATGTAATTCTTCAGCCTCTATTGTGTTGTTGGTGTCCTTCTCATGGCAATCATCTACAATCAAAGATAATAAAACACACATATTAGTTGAGCCATACAAACCAAACAGCATACAAAATATGTATTGACATGTAATTGAAAGAAAAAACAAAAATATTTAAATTCACTATGTACCATGTGTATAATTACTCTCATTTTCAGTACTGTACACCAGAACATCGTCAGCTCAATTCTGGCTGTCTTCACATTTATGACCATTTCATAGATTTATATCATGACCCCTATGTGACTATGCTTCTATTATTTTGTTTTTGGTGAGGGGTCCAAGGGAAAGTAGATCCAGCATGCAGTTTAGTGAAGGTGTAATAAGCTGTTTGTCTCAAAGCAACTGACACTGGCATTTCAGTACAGTATTATAGCTGGCTGTCACATGTACCTGTACAGTGTAGTTTTCACTTACTCTTTCATTTAAAACTCCAGAATTACCTTCGCAATTAAAATACCAGAGTATGAAATACCTACTTATTGCATGTGTTCAGCATCAAATGTATGTTTGACTGGTACACAACTGTACATGTACTATTTAAGTCTATTTATATTTGTCAGTTCACACTTAATTCATTTCTCTCTAATCATTTACATATAATTAATGGAGAGCTCTTTTGTTAGTGTTAAATGAATTTACAAAACATAAAATTTGTATATTGTGAAAGATAACGTGGTACTTTTGGTGAAAAAACAGGCAATTATTCAGAGTGCAATAAGTTCAACAAACGTGTGGTAGGGAACATGTAAGAGTAGTGTTAGTTATCAAATGCTTCATTGCACCATGATTGGATTTGTTTAAATGGCAAAGTTCTTGTCAGTTTTCTCAGGAAATTGCAAACTGTACACTACTTTTACATTGACAGTTTGCATCAACATGGCCTAATTAAATTTGAGGTTTAAAAGATACAAATTTTGTGCATGTCTCTGAAAAACCACTGAACTTAGTAAACTTATATGTAAGTTGTAACTCATAGGTTTTCCTAACACAAGGCTAGACGACCTTCAATGCTGGCAAAATTCTGGTGCCACAATGAATGACTCTGACTCTGTGAGCTGGAAAATTTCAGTGAAATCCTAATATATTTTTTTATTTAAATACCGTATTCCTCCGATTCTAAGACCCCGCCCGTTTATAAGACCCCCCAGGATTATTTTATCAATTCGTAATTAGCTGTTAGTTCGTTTATAAGACCCCCAGGGGTATACCCGAATTTTGACTGGAACAATAGAGCCATTGTCATGTAATGAGACCAGAATATCCACAACACCTACGCTGCTTATCAAAGTCACAAACAAGTGTCAAAGTGAAGTATCAAACCTCACACACACACGCACACTATTGTTGGGGTTTGGAACATGTCAATCGGGAACAGTTCTATAATTTCCTGGCGATAAACTACACTTGGATTTCACTACCTAAATGAACAATATAAAAGAGTTGGATTTTTTAGCGTCTCGATCTAGTACAATATCGTCTTTTCGTTACTGTAATTTTGCTACCATCAAAATAAGCAGATTTTTCAACATCTGATTATGTACGAATCGAACATTTCGATGCAATTTGGCTACCATGAAATGAACATTTAGGATCGTCGGGTTTTCGGACTTGTCGATCAAGTACGATTCGCTCATTTCATCACGATCAAACAAACACAATTTACACTCATACAAACACAAAAAAGTTTGGGTATCAGTAGTTCTCTTTTTGGAGACTGTTGTGGCCCTTAAAAGGACAGTTTCATTTTTTTTTTGGTCAGCGGCATGATTTGGTCTGTTTTAGTGAATATGTACGGTGAAAACAGTACATCGGACTGATTGCTTTAGCAGAGGTACAGCCGCATTATTTGCCAAAACACCGACGTGACATTTCTCTGCCATGCCAACTCTTGAGAATGGATGAATGCTTTCTTCTTTGCCTTCAAGTAGTATTTTTGTTGACTGACACGTCACGATCGATGATATTCTAAGTAATCGTGCCCGGTATGAGTGCTGCATCTCGCTTCAAACTTTCAACTTTGCAACCATCTTGAACAACGGCTACAGCATTTCGATCGTGTATGTTGTCTGCATCTCGGCGAAGTTCATACGGCAAACCAAGTTCTAGCTGATTGCGACGGTAGTTAGGCATGCCGACAGCGAGAATGTTTTTAATAATTGCTTTTTTTCTTGCCCATGACGATCGTGCACTGTCTTATGACTTTTCAGAAAATAAAGTCTACGATAAATCGACGCATTTTTATAGGATCTTGTGACGATGTCGGGAAATCCTTTTGTTGCCGTTATCAATAGAAAATTTGGAACGTGAGAATGACACGAGCTTTGAACTTGCTTCGCTCACCTTTTACACTTTTATTTTCATACTACTGAGGCAAAAGACTACGGCACATGAAAAGTTGTTCTTTAAATGGTGTGCTTTCAAAGACAGTTTCAACAGTTTTCTATCAGGTAAGGTATCTTTTGTGATCATTGTGAATAGCTGCATGTTTTCTCTTAAGTTCAAATTTACCATTAAAAAAGATTTTTTCAACAGATTTCTATCACGTAAGTTTTCTTTTGTGATCATTGTGAAGCGCTGCAAGTTTTCTCTTGCGTTCAACTTTACCGTATAAGCAACCAGTGAAAATAGAAATATCATTGGCATCGTAAAATCTTTCAAAAAGACTAATTACGACGATATCGACTTCGACTGGTTTGACTTAGATGAAGAGGGCAATTATTGTGTTGACAAACGAAACGCGATATCCAAAGTTTCTTCCGCGCATGAACTGAAAATTCTTTGAATTTCTTCCGTTTATGTTTCATCAATTTTGTAGTTTTTCTCATATAATGAAGGTATTTATTGTTTGAACGGCATTTGTTTGTGTCCTTTCCTGAACTAGTCCCAGCAATGAGTAGAACGATAGTGTAACAGATTTTCAAGATTATGCACGCTTTCGAAGTCTTGCGAGGAAAAAATACCCAACTTCATAAGCTTAAACGGCCCTATACACTTACAGTTAGAACAAAAACGTGCATTCCGAACAGTTGATCATAGATGACTGAATTCCACATCAGGAGACATTTCGGTCATCGATACAAGTAATAAAAAACTTCAGGGTGTATTGCCAAAAAATCAACACATCAAATATAAAGCAGATTGGCGCAGCAATCTTTCGTCTCGGCCAGCCGATGCCTCAACACTTTACCTGTTCGAGCCTGCCTGTTCGTAAGATCACATTTCGTTTCGAGATACGGTTAGACTTTTTGAAACTAGGAGCAAAATAATAAACTCACGACGTGTAATTGATTGTTTATTTTAAGGAGTACAGTAAATGAAAATCGTACATAGAAAACATCGGACGGACACCATCCCACTGAACAGAATTTTCCCTTGACCTCATGCACTGACACCTTTGACCTATTGCGTAAATTGACCAATCACAGCCAGCGGAACTTCAGGGACTTTCCCTTCACTCATTGTCTGACCTTTGTGGCCATGCTATGGGGAGCTAGCTGCTGCTGAGGAACGTACTTGTTGTACAAAGTTTCGTGGTGATTATCTATTCACAAATACAAAGATTTATTGCTATCGTATTGTTTAGTAAAAGAAG
The DNA here is from genome assembly GCF_041260155.1 of Ptychodera flava. Classification (NCBI taxonomy): domain Eukaryota; kingdom Metazoa; phylum Hemichordata; class Enteropneusta; family Ptychoderidae; genus Ptychodera; species Ptychodera flava. The sequence goes on from NW_027248279.1 coordinate 3,231,578, forward strand.
GTATGGCAAATACGTTATATTTCAAGACTTGTGGATCTCCATTAATTTATACTTGTACAGATTCGACTGCCAGTATCTACGCAGCATGGCCATGAGTCGATATCACAAAGATGAGTTGTCTGTAGCGTGAATCAAAAAATCATTGGCATAAAATTTACATAACATTGCATAAATTAGCATAAATTAACTTCGACGTTCGATTTCGCGGTGACATCCGTTTATTAGACCCCCCATATCTTTTTCGTCATCTTTGGTTCTGAAAAGGGGGTCTTAGAATCGGAGGAATACGGTACAAGATATTGGCAATGGGAGAAGTGGGCCTGAGAAACGCACATTCATGTACTGTAGAAGCAGAGGTGCAATGTTAAAAGAAAATCTGCCTTGGTAATTTGCAATATTATACCATGTATATGTCTGTATAATTGCACCATGGAGTATAAAAGACCTGGACGGCGATGCTGAATGTGATGGAAATGGAAATGTTTACAGAGAATGTCTGTTGATCAAATGGACATGCCTAAGATTTACAAAGTGTCCCTTGGCATAATACATTTCAAAGTAACAACCCCCCCCTCGCCCAAGGACTCCTCCCTTGCTATTTGAAGATTGAGCTTTACTGGTCAATGTTTGTTTGATTTGAACCACGGAACTATAAAAAGGGTGTTTGGATAAAGATTACAAACTTGACATACCTTTGTATAGGCATGGAAGAGTGTGTGAATGAGATACCTCCACTACACTACATTCCTGGCCGGCCGCAACAGTGAACCGAAGTGGTCAAATTCCTGAGATGAACAAGTATGTCGGTTATACATACACGCTGTTTAAAGTCACGATTCGACTGTGGTCAAAAAACACATGTTGTGTAAGGTGCTTGAGTCTAAAGCCGGCTGTTTTTTCTGCAACTGCACGCCATTATCCATGACCTGGATAAGCAGGTCTGAGCGACGATCCACTGCATTGTTACATCACGCACAGTTCACTGCATAAGCTGTCGCCTTGAAGACTGGTCGAATAAATGTTGAATTGTGCGAATCTTTGACGATGGTATGATACGTAGCATGGTCCCTCCACAAAATCGTGCACTTAGCCACTGTACATGACCACGGTCCCTCCACAAAAACCGTGACATGACTTATGCGTTCCGCCGGTTTCTGTCTGTGTGTCGAGATTCGGTTCATATTTACCTTTCACCCTAGTGAAGGTCAAGGGTCGGGTAGTCCATTGTAAAAAGAGAAGGGCAGTAGGAAACAGAGCTTGTACTGCCTGTTAAGCGTTAGGTGTGCTTTTCTCTCTTGAGTATAACTCTATTGTATATCACTTACAATCACTACTGTGTTTTCGTCCTGTGATATAGTTTCAGCTTTAAGATTGCAATAATTTTTTTCTGGCGGCACGGCACAAGGAACTGACCCCTACCTATTTTAATAGTATATACAGTTGCGTCACAACACACCCAGCTTACATACCAAAGCATGCACAGCTGCACTCGAAGACAAAGAAAAAGCGGCTGTGAAGATTATTTTGACCGTGAGAGTAGAAGCGAGATGTCTCAACCATGCCGAAATGCGATGTTTGACTTAGTTTTGCTACCTCCATCGTTTGACTCGGGTCACCGATCGTTACTGCACCGGCACACGCAGGTACTTTTTCCCTTCAATGGAGGTAATCCCCGCAGGTAATCCCAGCGCGTTGGACGATCTGCCTCAAATCAATATGAACGTTGTACTTCTCGCGGCTAATAACAGCAGCAGCTTTACCCGACAAGCTGTAAACAAAACATCGGATGAAACAGCAAGCTGTAATTTTGTAATTTGTAATTTGTAATTTTATTACTTCAAGTCAATGCATCCATAAATGGATTTTCATGCATTGAATAAAATACATGGACATATACAGAATAAAAATAAATAAATAAATAAATAACTCAATAAAAACCAGTAGTTAAAAGTTAAAAAAACTACACATCAAAAGATAAGCATAAAAAGTTAGTGAGCACCGTGTAATTAATTAAAACAAGCAGGAAGTTGACATACAAATCGGCCAAGAATTGGCTCTGAAAAGAATAGACAGGCACAAAAAAGTAGTTTAAATTATAGTATTGGCAATGATGGATGAACGATATTTGAATGAGCGACTGTGGGCTTTAGAAACATGATATTTACTTCTGGTGTTATACTGGTGAATTGTTGAATTTTTGTGAGAAGGTCAGACAAGTAGACAGGAACTTTTTTGTTGATACATTTGTGAACTAGATTTTTTAAGTGTTGGTCGTGTCTTTCCTGGATAGTTGGCCAGTTGATGAATTTCTGTAAGATGTAACATGGTCTGACTTTTTGAGTCCACACTGAATGCGAACTGCAAAATTAATTATGCGTTGTAGATTGCTTTTGAGAGTAATATTACAGTTGGAAAGCTGTAAACAAAACATCGGATGAAACAGTTGAAGGTATAGGCCTAGGTCATCTATTTTGAAGTTAATAAGGGGTCAAACATTTAAACATGCACACCTATGGTGCAAGGAGAAACTCATCATTTACACGGGGGGGAGGTGCAGTTTGAGGTGTACCCATCTAAGTTGAGCTTGAAGTTTCCAAAATTAATTATGCGTTGTAGATTGCTTTTGAGAGTAATATTACAGTTGGAAAGCTGTAAACAAAACATCGGATGAAACAGTTGAAGGTATAGGCCTAGGTCATCTATTTTGAAGTTAATAAGGGGTCAAACATTTAAACATGCACACCTATGGTGCAAGGAGAAACTCATCATTTACACGGGGGGGAGGTGCAGTTTGAGGTGTACCCATCTAAGTTGAGCTTGAAGTTTCCAAAATGTTGAGTAAAAGGGGGTACCTTTAAGATACTTCACTAATAATATTGTAAGCAACATATGCTCACTTTAGCAATTTTGCATTTTACTTTTATGAACCAAGTGTGAGTGACATCTAAAAACATTTAAGCGACACTGTTGCATGAATATTCTAATGCCATAAAATTGTAGGTAAAATAATTTACTCCTTGTCAAGGCTTTGAACAAATTAAGATGAACACTTTGATAGTTTGTCAGGCCAATGTATGTTTATGTGCTGCATATAATTTATTCTATTTCAAACTAACAACAGCTTGGTAATTTTACTTCAGTGATATGAACAATGGTGGTTGTCATTACAATTGATATGTTACAATGCTTGTCATGAATTAAGTGGAAATTCTGACCCATTGTCATAGCAAGCATACTAAAATATTTGTAACTGTATTGGAACACGAGGCCTCAAATGGAAAATAATAAGTTAACACACTGGAAAACGTTTTTACAGGTGTGGGGGAAACAACATGGGTGTGAGATGGACGTGCATTGTTTATGTCTTTACATTGCAACAGGCATGAACGTGCATACATATGCACATCATAGTCCCTGTATGTACATATGTACATATATGTATATTCACATATATATACCGTGCAAATGTATTAATAGACATGTAATACAGACAGACAATGAGAAGACAATGATAGAGTGACTGTGTACAGGCATACAGTGTAGCTCTGAAGAATTGTGCAAGTTTTCTGTGCAGCACACTTGCATACATACATGTAGACATACTATATACGCGCACCTACACACATACACACACAAAGATATATACCATATATATATATATATATATATATATATATATATATATATATATATATATATATATATATATATATATATATATTAATATGTGTGTGTGTGTGTGTATGTAGGTGTGTGATTCCTTAAAACATCTCCTTTGGGAGAATAGCCAGTGTAAAATCTGAGGTCTTTTTCTTGGAAGAATTAAGGCAAACAGGACAGCACATGTCAAACCAACTTTAACCGAATTTGGGGAATGTGGGTTCAAGTCCTACATGGGTAATTTTTTCAAGCCCCCCAAAAAATTTACAGTGTAGAGACACTCAGATGTAGTTGTGTGACTTTTGTCATTAATTTCTACATGAAATTTCCTCACTACACAACACCAGGGAAACTGCCATATTACAAAACACCTTCACTTTCATGCAGTACAGAAAGACAAACTGATGACAATGATTGGAGGGAGTTTTTACAGGCATACATTTACAAGTAGCTCTAAGAAATCTTGCAGATTTTCTGTGTAATTAACAGAGGACACACAAGCTGATATACAAACACATGCATATAGACTGTACATTACCAAAACTGGGGAAACTGTTTAACTTGAATTCTAGTCTGGACTAGAAATATATGTCAACAATGGCAATGCAGTTTACACATGTACAAGCTGAATTGACAGACTTAAAACCCTGCACGCAAACGTACTTATGGGAGTAAGACAAGACAATCTGGCTGAAATTTGGTAAAAGTCATCCACATTTAGCATTTCTGGGCCTTTAATGTTACATTTGAATTCTAGTCTGCACCAGAATTCACTCTTCAATAATACACTTTTCACATGTACATTTCCAGTTAAACATGCGTGTTCAGGCTGAAATGATAATCTGAATACTGTGTATCTTTAATACCTTAGGAATAGAACATTGCAATAAAAAAGAAGAATAGTAAAAAACCATCACAATTTACAGTTTCTGTACTTGAAATTTATCTTCTGATTGAATATGAAAACACCTGGTGATCAAAAGATAGAAGTTTCAAATACTGATATATTATTGGATGACTCTGTATATATGTAGATTTATCCATGTTTGTAAAGAATTTAAGAGAATGTAATTACATATTTTGTAACATTCTTTGAAACCACTTTTGTGACAGTTTTTCAAACTTTTTCCTTTATATTCTTTGATATCACTTTCCATTCAGGTGTGGACAAATATATGTGTTCTAAGGTCAAATGAGAAAGTCTGCGTCAAATCAGACATTATTATTATTAGACTTTGACACACAGAGGATAGATTACTGCTTTAGCACATGATAATTGGGAGGGTGGAACTTTGTCATGCAAAAACACTTGAAGGGTCACGCTTTTGTGTAGCATCACTTTGAAAAGATTTGCCATCCATAGTAATTTCAGTCCAGTCTTTACAAAGATACAAATGTATATTGTTAATATTTTCTTGTATTTCAATGATTTTCTATAAATGTATGCAGCCCTGTAACTTTGCATAAATCTTAATGGTCCTATATGTTTGTAGTTTGTATGATCTTATTTCTGTCAATTTTAATTAAAAAATACATTTATTATAACTAGAAATGTATTATCTCTCCTGTTATATGTATTCAATAGTGTAAGCACTATTTTTATTTTAAAGTATTTATGCACTGCTAAACATGGTAAAACCATAACACTCACCAGTAAATTTTGTGTCACTTGAAAGTGAACAGGTGACATTAGCTTAAGTTCAACTCCACGCCGCCCTGGAAGATATCCCATAATGCATTGCTGTAAGTCCAACGCTTAAACCGGAAATCGGCTCATTTGGCGTCAAGACACCAAGGCGAGTGGATCGGCTTCTCTCATCCAGTCTTGCCGCATATGACAGGGAATTGCGATAATGACGAATGCCTTATTCCGAAAATCAGTAAATAACATGCTGTAATCCATCCCCACTTCAGTGACACACATTCCCTAGTCAATAAATGACAGTGGGGCCGCTGGGGTACACCAGGCCTCCCACAAGTATCACGCGGCGTACATAAGTATCAGGTTGTTGTAGCGAATTCGAAGCAAGCATCTTTTCTCACAGAAACAAGTTTCATAATGTACTCAGTAAAACGTTGTCAGGTACATGTAACATGAAAAGTGACTGAAGGTCGAAGTGACTAAGGCACCGGGATTGATCTGACCACTAACAACGACAAGAGGGTGTGAATACTTGGGTCAAACGGACAGGGTCGAGGTTACCTGCTGCCCCGGCCCAAAGCTGCAGGCCTGGTATGTTTACATAAGGCGTCCACATTTTAGAAAATCACTAAAAGTAGGCAGAAATAAAGCCCCCTTACGTCAAAATGCTAGGGGTCGATAGGGGTCGGCTGACAGTTTGACACATATCGTACCACTAAGAGTTGAATGATACTACATTGGGTTGACCATACAAATTTTATCAAAAAACGTCCTTGGAAAAGTGAATGCGTGTGATGTTTCACCAAACTTTACAAAGCATCAATTTTTCGATCAAAAAATTCATGCGTAGAACTAATGAAATTTCGTAAAAATACCACTACCTTGTACATCAGGCAAAAAACACCGTTGGTGTGAAAATGAGTTTACTAGAAATACATAGTGGCTCTGAAAATTATTTGAAAATTTAGCGTATTTACCGCTATATTGCTAGATGGCCGTCATTTGTGAGGGAAGATGAAGTGATGAATTCTGGGATATCTTGCAGGGTGGCGTAGTTCAACTCAGAGTGAACAATAGCATAGGCATGGTGAGCTTAAAATGTCAACTGAAGTTGAACTTGAACTCCAAAGTGAACAAAAGTTGAGTTACCTTAGGCACGGTTGGATTCCAAATGTCAACAAAAGTTGAACTTGAACTTCAAAGTGAACAAATGTTGAGTTACCGTAGCTACGGTTGGATTCCAAATGTCAACAAAAGTTGAACTTGAACTTCAAAGTGAACAAAAGTTGAGATGGCGAAGGTAATTGTACCATGGGCTTTCTAAATGTACACTTTTGTCAGCTGACAAGCTTATTGGACAGAAATTTTGTAAAAAATGCACAAAAGAGGAGTTGCTTCATTTAACATCCAGTTTAGCAAATTATTATGAAAAATGAGAGAAAATAATTGTAGTCAATTGTATAAGAGGATTTTTTCTTTAAAAATCTGCAAACTACCTTGAGCAATTTGATGCATGCAAGTTTTCTTTGCAAAAATGTAAGTACAGGTGCATTTCATTATTTAAAAAAATTTATTTCAGAGAAATTAATGAGGTGTGTTGGTATCTAAAATCTGCAAATTCATTGGTCAGTTTTTTCCTTCATTTTCATGCCATTCACAAGAGGTAAATTTATGTACATCACAAAAATTATTTTTTTCTCTGTGAAAATGGAAATTGTATCTTTGTGTCAAAATATGGCAATCTTGTCAAATGCAAAGAAAAATTAAAGTTATTTAACACAAGTTTTAGAATTCGCAATTTTGGAGATAATTATCCAAAACAAGCAATCAAATGCCGCTACTTTTCCATTTTTCACATGAAAATTGAGAAAAACCTGACTTTTTCGTAAAGTGGAACTCTTTTTCGTTCTGTTATTTCTACAATCTCGTTTATAAGACAACAAATTTCTCAAACATTCATTACTATCAAATGAATCGAATTTGAACTAGGACTTGTCAAACCTGGCTAATCTTCAGTTTTTTCTACGGTGCCATGGTAAAAAAAGACTAAGTCAGATAAAAAAAGTAAATATTTTGATCAGTGTTGTTTCTAAAATATTCTCAGATCTATCATAACACATACTTTTCTTTTTTGATTAGGTAAAATTTTTTAGATTTTCACAAAATATTATGAAAGCATAAAAGGTATTTTAAGGTAATGCTACTGAAAGTTATGAAAATGTCACTTCTGTGGCAATTTTTGCCTGAGTTTGACCAAAAATGCGCAAATTTCTGAATGTTCAAACGTGCGTATCATAGGAAGTTCTTTCTTTCATCTTGATGAATGTACATAAGAAAAGTATAATCAGCTATCATTTAAAATTTTCACTAAACTCCCTACTAATATTTGTGAAATATAGCAAAATAAAATTGTATAATTGTATTTTAAGAAATATTTGGTCTTTTGTCAAATGTTTCTCTTCAGAAAGGACTTGCTTATTTCTCTAGATTTGTTAGGACATATTTTTCATCAAACGCTAGTAAACAGCTTTCAATTTTAGCTTACATGTTCCTAGGCATCTTTGCTTTTTGTATGTTCCCTTACAAAAAATTCCAATTGGACTCCAATAGGAATCAGTCTGATAGGATTGTCCAATAGTATTTTGAGACAATATCCTATTAGACAGTCCCATATTAGTCCAATAGGAATGCGACACCTGTCCTATGAGACAGTCCCATAGTAGTCCATAGGAATGCAACACCTGTCCTATGAGACAGTCCCATAGTAGTCCAATAGGAATGTGACACCTGTCCTATGAGACAGTCCCATAGTAGTCCCATAGGAATGCGACACCTGTCCTACGAGACTGTCCCATAGTAGTCCAATAGGAACATTAGACATGTCCTATTAGACAGTCCTATGGTAGTCTAATAATAATATGTCCTATTAGACAGTCCTATGGTAATCCAATTTGAACATTAGAATGTTTCCTTGAACTCAGCCTGTACATGTGTAGACATTGTTATTGTTGAGGAATGAATTCTGGTCTGGACTAGAATTAAAATGTAAACAATAACATTTGCATTTAACACATACAGACGCTAAGAAGACAAGCTATATAGTGGGTGTTTCAATGTTCATTAGGGAGCAAAGAAGAACTTACAATGGATATACTTTTAAACAAAGAAACTTTATTTCTATAATCAGAAAAATATTATACAAAGCTGTGTGTAACAATTATCTAATTAAACTATTATGGCTGAGACTACAGAAGCATATCCACATAGAAATTAAGGTCTGCCTTCATGAAATTTTTGAGTTGCAGCTTTATATGGCTGGTCTTGTTTTAGGTGATAAGTTAATTTGATGCTGCTATGTAATGTATCCAAAAGTTACACAAAACATTTAATTTTCAGTATCATAATTTTAGTAATTCAAAAGCCAAATGAGCTCTATCAGCACAGAATGAATTAAGGTTTCATGATGGAAATACATGAGTATATAGAAATTGTTGAGATATCAACTTCCTGTTTGTTATGTAACAGGGGGTCCAACCCCGTTGTTCCATTGCTCCTTTGTCTCACATAAATATCAATGCATTTTGACCATATGTATCCAATCACTAACTACATTACTACCTTGGCTTTAAACTTCACTCCTGTTTATATTCTTTGTGTGGACTGAAATGCCTAGTCAACAAGCTAGAAGTCACACAATGGGTATACACTGGATCATGAGCAGGCAAGTAGACAAAGGACTATTGTAAACCTGGCTATTTCCGTAACTATTCAGTCTTCAAAAGGAAAACACTGACATATAATAATCTTTCCTACCTAACTTTGCTGTACTACAGTGATATAAAAGCTGTAAAACACCCGGTTATGCTGCCACACAGTCCTTTTCAGAGCTACAACTGACCCCTTTTGTCTGTTCTGCAGCGGCCATCTTGTTTTGATGATGCTAGCCCATAATGCACTGCAGCCACCCAAATGCATTCTGGGCTTAGGTTTTCCAATAGGACAGTCTAATAGGACTTTAAAAAGGTGTACAAAATATGTGTTGATCAGACATTATAGCTGAGATAATGAGGTGATATTGATTCTCATTTATGAATTTGAAGTGCTGGTAGTTGTAATAGTCTTCAGTCTGTGGAAACTCAATGATATTGTAACTATGTGTTACTCATATGTATGCATGAGCCAGCATGTAAACTTGATTGCTGGGCCTATTTATTGATTTATTTTATTGATTTAAGTGTTTGTTTATTTATTTATGTATTTTGCTTGCTTGTGTATTTTTTTTTATTTAATTCTAGAAATAGCAAAATGCAATATTTTTACAAACCATGTTTCCTTCAGTACCAGTCCAAAGATTAATTGCAAATTAATTTGCAAAATATTTTGCTCTCTGAGAATGGTAAGAATAATTTTGTCAGGTCAGAGCAATAGCAAAAGCTAATGATTCTGACAGAATTGAATAATCCTATTTGCATGTCATTTACAAAAGGATTGTCCTGTAGGACATTCAGGAATTGTTCCCATAGGACAAGAATGGTCCCACATAGTTCCTATTGGAATATTCATTTACAATGGGATTGTCCAATAGGACTTAAAATCATCATTCCTATAGGACCAGCCTGGTCCTACACCGTTCCTGTGGTACTCCTATTGGACCACGGTCAATCCCACTTGGGTCCTATAGGACTTTTTCGTAAGGGTTTTACTAATGACAAAAAATGCACAGTACTTCTCATTTTTGTGTGAAAAGTCAAGATTTATCTATTTCATGTGTTTCATATTTTATTTTCTAGGAACCATCAACTGCGTAAGTTTTTGTCTTTCATCATCATAGCCATATGACAAAGGGGCCAGGAAGCTGTACTTTGATTATTACATCTTCTCGTTTTCTTTCCTCAGACATATAAAAGAGACCAATGGGAAATCAGAAAAGCTATCATAGTACTGCTACAAAGATAGTCATCATGCTGCTGCTGTCAGCTAGGAACTGTAAGTACCAGTTGAGATAACAATTGAGAATACCCTAAAACTATGTGAACCATATCTTACAGACCTCATTAGGTGTCAATGATAATAAGAAAACTTAGATTTTTTTGACAGTATATATATATATATATATATATATTTATACATATACATATATATATATATATATATATATATATATATATATATATATTTATATATATAAATCCCATGGTATTTTTCTCTGTTTGATTTTATCATATACGAGTGTTAGTGTTTTCGCGGAGCCGTACAACTTTGAGCTTAATGCAAGAACTTGTGCGGCTGTGCGAAAAACACGAGTGTACGATGACGTCAGACAGAGAAAAATTCCATGGATTATATATTTATCACAGAAACAGTCTTTTTATTTTCTTTTGATGTGGATGGATCAAATTATTGTAACAAACTGCATGAATTTCACCGCGATTTGTGTTTTATTTACGCTGATTACTTTTATTCATGGGTAAAGCGGCCCGTCACCGGGGAGATATTTCATTTTATAAATCCCATTAAGTTGAGATTTTGATACATTGAAGAGTATCTCTACCAATCAGAAATACGGATTCGGTCAGGTGAACGTGTCAATCATTGTCTTGCGCTGTCGATGCCAAGGCTATTCGGCCATCGGCGGACATATCTTTCACAGCATTAGCGACGGATAAGCATAGTTATTTAGAATATTTACGAATAGATTTATGAAGTAAATGCAATGCCACGATCGAAACAGTAATTCTCATTGTTAGGGATGCCATGACTATTGAAAACTTCACACAAGTTTTCGACCTTGGCGAGCGCGAAAGATTCAGTTCGATGACACAAATACTAGGCCACATTGCATGTTTGAGGCCACATCACTGCCGTCACCGGTCTCCGCCGGTGTCAACTCGGATCCCGATCTCTGTCGTCAATGTTTTCGTTTTGTCGTAACATAAAGGAAAGAAGCTGGATCTGACGACGAGTGCTGATGTATAACTGGAACTTATTTATTGAATACGGAACCATAACTGGGCCTACAGGCCCAGCCGCTGATGCATGAGTCTTAGTTGATCCTAGTTACTAGTTTCGGTCACTCCACTAGAGAGTGACCGTGGTTATCGGTCCTTGTTCTCCTTGTTAGTTTCTCCTGTGCGCCAATGACAGGACATTCACTCAGAAACTAGAATCCTGACCGAAAAGGAGAACTAGAGGACTGATAACCACGGTCACTCTCTTGTGGAGTGACCGAGACAGGATATTCACTCAGAAACTAGAACAAGGAGCGAAACTAGTAACTAGGATCAACTAAGACTCATGTATCAGCGGCTGGGCTTGTAGGCCCAGTTATGGTCCGTATTCAATAAATAAGTTCCAGTTATACATCAGCACTCGTCGTCAGATCCAGCTTCTTTCCTCTATGTTACGACAGTTTGACGGATTTTGATGTTTGCAGGACATATATCTCGCCCGTAGATACATTCTCATTTTGTTACTTGACGGAAACGCTGTTCTGTTGTGAGCGTTGTCCGAGTCAACTTTCGATTTCGGATTCCATAGCTCGACAGCTGTCTTCGCTACCTTCAGCCTTACACTTCTGGTTTGATTCCGAGAGAGAATTTACGGAACTTTTTGCTGATAAAGGACATATATCGTTGTTAGTCGAATGACTTCATGCTTTTGCCTCCTATGTCGCTTTCCCGAAGATTATATGGTACTCATTTATTTAGTTGAAGTTACGTTGAGGTGTAGATTTTAGGTTTCTCGCCAACTGGGATCGCCAGGTACGACGTCTACATTGAGCCTTGCCTTACGACTCGACTGGAGCCTAGTGGCGACGTTACTGAGCCATTAATATAGACGATCGACGGTTCCCCATTCGGGAATAGCTATAGAGACTCGAAATTTCGTATGACATGCCTTCTATGGACCAGGTTTTTTTCGTTTGAATACTTCACTTTTGACTGATCACGGCTCTATTCAGAGAGTCAAGGAGATCGTTCAGACCACTGTTAGTGAATTTGACGGAGTTGACTTCTTAAAATCAATTCTTTTGGGATCTGTTAAATTCGGATCAGAGAATTTACAATCTGTTACTCAAAAGAGCTTGCCAAAAAAGGAAAAAAACTATATCTGTCGTTTAGAGTTTCGCTTGCAGCAAATTGAGAAAGATATCGATGGCACACTAGACTCTCAAACACTTGCTGAATATTCTGAGGTGAAGGAGAAAATTAACAATATTTAGAGTATCAGGTGAGGGTGCTAGAATAAGATCAAGGGCGAATAGGACAATAAAAGGGGACAAGCCAACAAGTACTTCTTTAATCTTGAGAGAAAACGAGCACAATTCAGTATCATTGATTCTTTAAAATCTTCGGATAACGGCCATGCTGCTACTTCTACACATGAAATTTTATCTTGTTGTAATGATTTCTACAGTAAGTTATAAACGTCAAGCAATATTTCTGACATGCACATTGTAGATTACTTAAGTTCAATTTAGCCCGATATAATTTATCCGAGATCGAGAAAACTCGCCTCGAGGAAGTCTTTTCATTCTAAGAATGTACTAAGGCAGTTAATGGTCTGAAAAATGGCAAAATCCCGGCCCAGCGGGCTACCAGCAGAATTTTATAAAACTTGTTGGGATTTCAGTTGACCCATTGTTTTTGACTCCACTAATGAAGGACATAGCAAAGGTAAATTGTCTCCTTCACAAACTTATCCATAAACATGAGGAACGTGATCAACTGTCAAATTTGAGACCGTTTAGTCTTCTCAACACAGATTACAAATTTTAGCAGCTGCTCTTTCCAGGCGGTTGCAATTGGTTCTCCCAATCTTATTAGTTCTAACCAAACCGCCTATATTAAATATATTATTGATTACGCTGATAGCGAAGACTTCGGAGGAGCAATTTTGTTCCCGGAATTTCAAAGCATTTGACACACTTGAGCGAAATTTCCTTACGGCAACTCTTCATAACTTCAATTTGGTAATAATTTCATAATACTATAAAGACAATGTACAAATCCTGTGAAAGTTGTGTCATTAACAATGGCTGGGCATCGTCCTATATTTCTTTTCATCGCGGGATACGTCAAGGCTGCCCGCTGTCAGCTCTTCTATTTTTGCTTGCTGTTGAAATCATGGCAACACATATCCGTCAAAGCCGTGATATTACCGGCGTCAAAGTTTATAATGTCTCCGAGTTTTACCCCACACTTACTGAAATTAAAATCTCACAGGTTGCGGACGACACTACTCCATTTGTAACTAATGATGTTTCCATTCAAACGGCAGTCGATGTTGTTAAAGCCTTTGGAACAGTGTCTGGTTTGCAACTCAATGTTAAAAAATCAGAGGGCTTATGGTTTGGTACTTGGAAAATAGAAATGATAAACCTGCAGGTTTGAATTGAAGTAATAAGCCGATCAAATCTCGCGGGGTTAACTTTGGTTATGACCGTTTAAAATGTTTACTGTCTAAATTGGGAAAAGAAAATTGAAGGGCTGAAATGTGTCCTCAATCTATGGTCACGACGCAAGTTAAGCTTGTACGGAAAAATTACGATTTTAAAGTCATTGGCCCTTCCTAAAATTTAATAGATTATGTTAAATCTCGGTGCTTCTGAAGTATGGGTCAAGAATGTAAATCAGCTAATTTTCAAATTTTTTGTGGAATGACAAACAGGATAAAATCAAACGTCACACACTCATTGGATCCTAAGAGTGTGGAGGACATAAAATGCCAGATGTATTCTCCATTCACGAAGCATTTTGTGCTTCATGGGTACGTAGATTATGCGATGTTTCATGTGTTAAATGGAAGTCTTTACCACTTCGCTTGCTCAGTTATTACGGTCCTGACTTCTTAATTTTTCACTTTAATTTTAGCAATGTATCTTGTTTCCCTTTTCTTGATAGAATTCCACCTTTTTACAAACAAGTAACTTCTGCCTGGCATAAAGCGGGAGGTGGTGTAATTGCTTTCTGCAGACCAAGTAACGTAGATGTTCGTAGTCAAATTATTTGGGGTAACACTAACATTATGCACAATAGAAAATCCATTTTCTACTCTAGCTGGATTCATTCAAACATTATCTTTGTTCATGACATCATTGACGAGAATGGCGACTTTTTGCCACCGATACTGCTTTTACAAAAACTGAAGAGCAAATCAAATTGGATTGCAGAATGGGTAAAATTACAGAGCATTTTCCCTAGTGAATGGAAAGCTATTTTGAAAGGAACTCGATTCGCCATATGTGTAGAAAACGAAATTTTCTTTACCTCAATGGGAAAGCGTATGCTTTAGCCAAAGAATTGAGCTGTCTTAGCTCTTACTTCAAATTTTTTTAAATAATGTTCTTGTGAATAAGCGATTTACTCGACCACATTGTCAAGATTTCTGGAATGGCAGACTTATGTACACATCAATACAATGGAGACATTTGGATTAACCGAACTGTCGCATATCTTATGATAGGAAGCTAGCAGAATTTTATTTTAAGATACTGCATAATATCTTGCCAAGCGGGAAACTTCTCTTTAGATGGAAGATGATTGAAAGCAACAAATGTACTATTTGTAACTTGCCTGAATCTTATGAACACCTGTTTTTAGAATACCAACGCGTAGGAAATTTCTGGCATCGTTGTTCTGACCTACTTATACTTAGCAAACTTGATATTAACGTTCAGATTTATTTACAAACAATTATACTTGGATACAAACCATTGTACAACTTTCCTCTTTATAGATTTGTAAACTTAATCATTGCTGTCGCAAAATATTGTGTATTTGCTTCTTGGGTCCATATGAGACATGACTTAAACAGTCCTAGATCTAGAACGAATTATGACATCTTCTATAGATATATACACTTCATGTACCAAGTGCACAAGCTAAATAATAGCTCAGAATATTTCGTATACTGGAAAAAAAATCCTCCAGTAACTTTCATACATGAGTCTACTTGTTGCAACATATAATACACTGTGCTGTATTTTTTTATCTGGTATATTGTATGTAATCTTCCTGAGATGTGAGAAATAAATATTTGCAATTAAAAATATAATGTACAGCAGACTACTGTAAAACAAGTCTGTCCTCGAAAAAGCAAAAGTTTGAATTCCGGTGGCCCACGTAAATTCAGCTGCCGAACATCGAACGTTCGGCACTGGGGCCATTGTCAACTAAGCTAGGGAGTACGAGTCTACACTGACGTCGATGATCGGTCATGCCCCGTGGGAGAAAGCCGAGTCTTACTGACTAGGCAAAAAAAACCGACAAAGAAAGATTGCTGATTCCACCAGAATTCGCATCTATAAACTTAGGTGACTAGTATAGCCGCTGGGAAAACTATCGGAAGCGCTTCGGCATTCTTACCCATTGATAATCGATGCATCAATGGTCACTGACTCAATTCTGGTCGCAAACAGATCAATCCTTTCTACAGGAAAATGTCTAAATATTTAGAGTACATTTGACTTTAAAAAATCATCATTTCATCACGGAAACACCCTGGATAATCGCGGTCGGCATACCTAAGTATGACACATCTTTGCCTTTCTAAAAGCGCACTGCACGGATAGCCGACTCGAGTCGACAATGCAATACAGTGGCAATGGACATCTGCAGGATTTCAACAATTTGAAAGTGAATGTGGCAAAAAACTACCTTGACGCGGTAAGAGATGGTATAAGTGATATAAATCTTAACTATATATATTTTCTAGCATATTCAAATTGGAAACATTTTTACAAAACAGAACTTAGTTTTGGCCAACAGGCTGTCTAAGCACTGCAGACGACAAAATGTAGTCATCAGAGACGGCTAATATTTTACACGTAAAAAAACTGATATCTATGTGGTATTGGTTAAAAATATAATACAACTGATTGAGAATGATGAAAATGACAAAAACTGAGAAGTTTTTAAAAAAATCTTACCTGAGGTAAAGGCATAATGCTGTATATAAAGTCTTCGCAGAGGGAGGTACATTAATGGCGTTGTTCCAACTTATTATGGATTCCCAAGAATATCGTCAATCAGCACAACAACAAACCTTCGGAAGATTTCGGGTCATAATTACAAACGATCGTAAAACTGCGGGATGTGTAAAATACGCTCGGGAAATGACATATTTTTATTGATATCTCGCGATCCGCGCGCAGTCGCCACGTCAAATATTGACCGTTGGCATTAAAAAAAATGTGTTTTAAAAAATGTTACTAAGTGGGAGTGCCACTTAAAGATGCCATTAATTTAAACTTTTTGCTATCGTCAAGATGTCTTTTCAGCTAAATTATCAACCAGCTGATTGCAATACAAATACAAAATCCCTAAAAAATCATGCAGCTAATTCAAAGTGTTTTACAGTATTTTTGTAATTTGTTTCCGTCAACAATTAGGAAAAAACTTTACCAAAACACAAAGTTGAATATCTTTCTCTGAAAATTTAAATTAGCAACATGGCAGTTGAAAATACTCCTTTGTTTCATGTAGAGAATAACTTTGTGTGACACATGTGCTTCTGATGGAGGAAATCTTTAGTAGCCCACTTCAGGTCGGTCTGATCAAAATAGCAAAAATACCTGCAAAAATTCATACGGTAATTAAAGATTTTACCACAATTTGAACATATCTTATTAAAATCCTCTGCAGGGACATGTCAACCAAATATCAAATCTATCAGACAAGAAGTTTTTGAGAAACAAATTTTTTTAACAAAAATGGCAAAAATTGCCCAAAAATACAAAATTACCTATTTCAACCTAATTTCAATATATATAATATCAAGAGAAACACTAGGAACCTGTTTACTAAATATCAAAGCAATCAGACAAGTAATTTTCTAGAAAAAAAAATCGACCAAAAATGAGAAAAATTTCCCCAAAAATACAAATTGCAAATTTCATCCTACTTTCAATCTATCACATTTACATAAACCCTTGGAACCAGTACATTAAATATCAAACCTATCAGATCAGTAGTTTTTAGAGAAAAAATTGGAAAAAAATAGTAGAAATTTGACCAAAATACAAAATTGCCGATTTCAAGCTAATTTCAATGTATCATATGAAGAATAATCCTAGGTACCTGTATACCAAATTATAAAAGCAATCAGACAAGTAATTTTGAGAAAGAAAAAAGTAACCAAAAGTGAGAAAAATTGCCTCAAAAATACAAAATTGTAGATTTCATCAGAATTTGAAAAAAAATCGGATTTTGATCAACCTTAGGAATCTGTATACCAAACATCAAAGCTATCAGATAAGGAGGTTTGGGATAAAAAAAAAATGACCAAAATTCGGAAAATAGCCCGAAATTTACAAATATGAAAATTTCAATTCAATTTGTATAAACTTGACGGAGGTCATCCTAAGGAAAATTTATACTAACTTTCAAAGCAATCGGACAAGTGGTTAAGGAGAACGAGATTTTTGACTAAAACCTGAAAAAAATACCCTAATGCAAATTTCATCCCAATTTTTACACACCTAATTTATGGTTACAGAGTTTCAGCAATTTGCAGGGTTTTCTCCCCCCCTCATTTGCGTACTTTTGACACTGACGATTTTATTTGAACAATTTCACATCTCCACCCCTAGGTGCAGCTGTACACCAAAATATTAAGATAGATGCTGCGGTTTAGGATGTTGTTGACGTGGACAGACAGACAGACAGACATACATACATAGATACACACACACACATACACACACAAACATATACATACATACATACATACATACATACATACATACATACATACATACATACATACATACATACATACATACATACATATATACATACATACATACATTCAAATGGGATGCAAATGAACTGATTCAGCTTATACGATAACCTCACATTGGTATACCAAATGTGAGCTAAAAATGGTGAAACAACATCACAATATACTTATGAAATCCGCTACAATGAATGGAGTTATGCCTTCACCTCCGGTATTAGCATATCGTTGCTGCAGGAATTTGGGAGAAATCCTTGTCTGCAATAAATCACAGAACTTCCAACACCAAACTTATCTCACCCTTGCAATGCTACCTGTTGCATTAATTGTAAATATATGTTAACCACTGATACCTTTACTAGCAAAGTAACAGGAGAACGATTCAAAGTGAGATTAAACCTATCGTGTACGTCATCATGGGTAATTTACTCGATCATCTGCACAAAATGTCAACTAATGTACATTGGACAAACACGAAATATAGTCAAACAAAGACTTTCTGGCCACCGAAGCTGTATCTGTGGTCCAGTATAACTGTAGCCCTTTTGTAGCACCACATTTCCATGAATCTGGACATTCGGACAGTGATCTCGCGGTTGTCGTCATCGAACAAATCACAAACAAAGACCCTGTCATGTTGGATTCGAAAGAGACATTTTGGATAAAGAAGTCGAGAACATTATTTCCAGATGGCTTGAACACCAAAACCCTCTGCCCTTTTAACTGTCATCCTTCATTCACAAGTTCCTTTCTATTGTTGCATTTACAGCTGTCTTTGCGTGGACTGTCCTGATTATCAATTTGCATAATTGATTTGCAGACTTAGCACTTTCAAACCTAATAGTGCCACATGTACTTGAGTTCTCCAGTTGGACCTGATGATGGCCAATGCCCACAACAACCAACTACTGCATAAAAAAACGGAAAAAGAAAAGGTGTGCAACTGCCGCAAAAAAAGACGACTGCCCACTCTCAGGAAACTGCCTCACCTCTTCAATAATATACAAAGCCACTGTCACCACAAACGATGATCAGAAACACTATATCAGACTCACAGACTCAACTTTCAAACAAAGAAACACTACCAACATAATATTATATTGGGCTCAGCCCTTGGTGTCGCGCCGGGGGTTAAGATTGGCAATGTTATTTGTATTGATTCATGATAAAATATAATTAATTGTTACTTCATAAACGTTTATATGACTATGCCAGTTTCCCTCTGATGAAAGCAGTTCACGTATGTACACGACGTCAAACCCTGCATCAGCACAGGTAAAGATTTTCTGTAATGTGTAAAACTGTTGACCAAAAATTCCACAATTAAAGGAGACTTACCTGTAAGTTGACATTTGATTGGAATTCTACCGAGTGATGTAGTCAGGAAGAGATCACATGAGATTGCACAAATCTCCCAGAAGTCAGTTTTGAACATCCATTGAGTGAATACATTCAGCAAACTAAGTCATTACGTATAAATTAATACAACCAATGGTCAGGATGAGTGTCCCATTTTACTAAGAACGCAAACCCACAGTGGGTGGGAAAATTTCATTTGGGATGGGCATGTGATCTCTTCCTGACTACATCACTCGGTAGAATTCCAATCAAATGTCAACTTACAGGTAAGTCTCCTTTAATTGTGGAATTCTACCTCGTAATGACGTCAGTCCGAGATCCCATGAGATTTGAAAGAAATTGTATTCACGAAATGCAATAAATCCCTAGTAACAACCATTTTAATATGACCAACTGATCAACATACAAAGTAGGACATACATGTTACTTGATCTTACAGTATTTCAGGCTGAAAAGCTGCTTAGAGTTCAGTATGCCTTGACATATCCATTCAGTGTCCTTTATTGGTAAAAGTAGCCAGAAGCCCTGAGGCATAATTGTCCTTTTTCTGGATTGGTTTATTGTAAAATTTAGCAAATGTGGATGAGTTAGTCCATCCACCCTTAGTCATAATATCCTCAATAGGAACTCCTCTTTCCTTTGCAGCAGAGGTAGATGCAGATCTAGTACTATGAGCTGAGAACCTCTTTAGGTCTATTCCTGCCCTGGATAAAACCAGTTTAATCCACCTAGCAATAGTGTCCTTTGACACTGCCTTGTATGGTTTGATAAAGCTGACAAGTAGTTGAGTTTCTTGTCCTCTCAGTGGCTTTGTTCTAAGTAAGTATTCTCTTAATACAAAAACTATGCATAAACGCCTATCCGGAGGAAAGGCTGTAAACACTAACTCTGAATTATGTGCTCCAACTCTTGAAGTTTTCAATAACTTGTCAATAACAAACTTGTAAGATGATTTACTAACAGTCATATTTTTTAAATTTAACAGCTGTATGGTCTGTAACCTTTGACCTGACAGTATAGCAATTAACATCACTAATTTCAATGTAAGATTCTTCAACGTCAAACCTTTTACTGGGGATAATTTCCTCAGATAAAACAACACTGTATCGATGTCCCAAGTGACAACATATCTGGGCAGAGTTGGTCTACTCTGAAATACTCCTTTCATGAAACGCACCACTAAAGGGTGTGTGCCAAGTGACAAACTAAATGGCAATTGTATCACATTTGATAGAGCTGATCTAGCTGTATTTATAGCGCTATAATGCAGCCCTTTCTGATATAGCTGTGTCAGAAACTCTAAAGCATGCTCTACATTTGTGTAAATGGGATCAATTTCCCTTTCACTACAGAAAACAATCCATCTCTGCAAATAGGGTTCATATTGTCTTTGAGTGGATTTTCGCCATGACGATATGATAATGGATATAGTGTCTGGTAAAATCTCTGACTTTCAAGTCGTTTCCTGCCTGACAAGTGACATGCCAGTAAAGTTAGTCTGGGTAACAGCGGGTGAGGCTTGTGATCCTTTACTGTTGGGTTGATCAAAAGTCTCTGAGTCCTTGGAAGTACTAAGGTGGCTCTGTCAACAGGCGCATTGCTTTGGCAAACCAACTCTGTGTTGGCCAATATGGAATGATGATAATCCCCTCTGCCTCCTCTATTTCCACTTTCTGGAGGACTTGACCAATTATACTGAAAGGAGGGAAAGCGTAAAATATCATATTAGTCCATGAGATTGTAAAGCATCTACTGCTTGTGCTTCTGGTCAGGTCTCCATGAAATATATGGTCTTATTTGGTAATTTAATCTTGATGCAACAAGTCCATGGTTGGAGTAACTAATTTATCAATTATGGATGTAAAAATATTCTTATCAAGCATCCATTCTGTTTCCCCTTGGAATTTTCGGGAACATTTGTCTGCCACTATATTCTCTGAACCTGGCAAATGAGCAGCTGATAGCCAAATGTGTCGGTCTATGCACCATAGCCATATTTCTCTTGCTAAATCATTGCATATTATTGAGTGAGTTCCCCCCATGTGATTAATATATGCAACAGCAGTAGTATTGTCTATTTCTATTCTTATGTGAACTTTCCTACAACCTGAGCAAAAAGTTTTCAAGGCAAAGAACGCTGCCTTCAGTTCAAGGAAGTTAATGTGTTCCAGTGACTCCTCATATGTCCACTGACCCCCTGAGCTGTTATTCTCTCTGACTGCCCCCATCCTTTTTGGAGGCATCAGATTGTAACCATATCTTAGGTTGTCCATGAGACACTGGCTTAGAAACTCTTGTAATATTGGCTATCCACCAATTTATATCATTTTTGTCGTTATCTGACAGTGATATGCCTGCATCATAATTACCATGTGCAGATTTCAATGCATTAGATTTGCTCATTTCTAAATTACGATAAAATAATGGCCCATATTGATTTCCTGGAAAGGATGATACCATCAAACCTATCACATGAGCTACATCTCTGATCGTTGGCTCTGTATTACTTAACAAGTTTTGGCAACTCTTTACTAATTTCTGAGCTTTCTCGTCTGTCAGTGAAATCTTCATCAAATGAGAGTCTAATAAGAAACCCAAAAATACTAAGATTTGTGTGGGTGTCATAATCGATTTCTCCTGATTTGGAGTAAATCCTAGCTCCGACAAAAGTTGATATGTGAAGTTTACGTTTTGAAGACACTCATGAAAATTGTCACCTTGCAAATAGGAGTCATCAATGTATGGTGCTGAAAGGTGTCCCATACTTCGTATATGTGAATAAACTGGCTTTAAAAGCTTTGTAAATAGTCTAGGTGCACAGGCCAAGCAATTTGGAAGGCAAGTGAAATGATATAATTGCCCTTTCCATACAAATTTCAAGTACTTCTGATGATGATAGGCTATGGGCACTGAGTAATAGGCATCTTTTAGATCTATAGAAGCCATATAACAATCCTTACTCATAAGTTTACTACTGACAACAAGGACTCCATTTTAAAATGATGATATGTCACATACTCATTGAGATATTTCAAGTTTAGGATAAGTCTGTAATCGCCATTTTTCTTTGGCCTGATAAATATGGGTGAAATGAATTCCCCATCACAATGCCTAGATTTTACAAGACTTGCTTACTGCAAAGCTTTTGAATTTCCGTATCAATGATAACTTGCTCTTGTTCATTGAAGTTCATAACTCTAGTGACAGCCCGCTGCGGGGGTAAAGTATCAAATTCAATTTCACATCCTTTCACAATATTTAGAATTTTCTCATCTGAAGTTATTTCTCTCCATTTTGAGATATGTTTTTTCAGAGCACCTGCCACAAATGGCTTGTCTGCACTACACTTAGGATCATTTCTCCTACCTTTATCACTGACCTTATTCACATCTACTTGTGTTGCCCTTCTATCCCCTTCTTCCACTGGGCACTGTTCTGTGGTTTCTTGTGGAAGGGGTAGTAGTTTTTTCCCTTTGGCTGACTGTGGTAACTGTTTTTATAACCACCTCGTCCATATCCTCCCCTGGAGTTGTGGAATTTCTGGTTTCCGGACAGTTTATAACCCACTCGATTTGTGGTATTGATGTCACTCACTTGTTTTGGCAAGTCATCACCGAATAAGAATGTTGTTATAGGTACTTGTCTAGAACATAACTGTCTGTATTGCTGATTCAAGTCTGGCCTTATTGCAGCTCTGCGTCGCTGGTTTATCTCCCAGCAGCCTTGCCCAAGGAATGCTAAAGCATCTGTTAGTTGTTTCACCAACTTTGGTGCATCAACTGTCACTGAAGGCTTTTTTGGTTTCAGCAAATCATCAGTTATCAGAAGCATAGGAATCATTGCTTTTATCATGCATTTTTGTATTGACTGTAATTTAATATCCCGTGATCTAGTGTCGGGTTTCACTTTGTACCATATTTCCTCATTTACTTTTGCTACCACTACCTTGTCACAGTTTTCTGGAGCAAAGTATTGTTTAAATTTCTCCTTTAGAGTCTCTTTCCCGAGTGGCGTTGCCATCATCTTATTGGCTATTTCCGCCAACTTCGTACTGATAGGCGGTCCGACTTTCTGATCTTCTAGATCGAATCCTGGGCCAGGTCATTTAGCCAGTCACTAGAGGTCAGTTCTGACCCCGTAGAATTCTGGTTATCAATTTCATTGTCCGAACTCACACAGCCCGGGGCTTGCGACTCCTGAGATGAGCGACTCTGCTCGTAGTCAAACAGGCCCGAATGGCCTTGTCAATATCATTGACCTCGTCATTTGACCCCATATGCAACACTTCCGGTTCTTCGTTCGAGTGCTGAAAATTACGCGAAATTCGCTCCAATTCATGAGGATCGCCACTTATTGGTATTTTCAGTCTTTTTGGTAGTAAGTCTCTCTCATGAATCTCATTTTCTGCCTCTGTGGCGCGTTTTCGATCGATCCTCGTAATGGCGTCAGTCAACGCCTGACTCATACTGTTCGACATAACATGTGCGAACGACTGCATAGACTGTTGTTGCATGGCTGCAAATTGATCGAACACGGTGGTCAAATCCTGGGTTTTTGAATGGCTTTCAACCCTGGAAATATTCGGCGGAGAATCGCACACCGCTGGAAATGTTTCCTCGACTTGTCGACCAGTAACGACGGGTCGTTGAGCCTGTACAGCAACTGCGTTACCGGTGTCTGACGAAGCGGTACGTTGCGTCTTGCTCTTAGGCCGTACCGATGTTGTTGGGTCATGCCCCTCTATCGGAGTGGATGACTTAGCACTACATCCCCGAAACACCAGTTTTGGCTCTTCAGATTTTCGGTTTTTACCTCCTGTAACACCTCTTGTAGTACTTTTACTAACCCCTTGCTGTGATTTCTCCTTACTGCTGGGTGTAATTGTACTGGTGAGCTTAGGGTCCTCGGCATTAGCCATGTCGGACTCCGATCATAAATTCTTCACAGAAACGAGGGTCAAAATTATTTGACCTTACGTAGAAAAGTTGTTATCTGCAATGTTTCGCTAAGAAACTGCAAAAATTGAGCCCTTTTCCGAAATTTTTCGGGAGCTCAACGTGGATGCGTCTGACTTCTAACGGGTAGAAATTGCGCACTGACTTCTGGGAGATTTGTGCAATCTCATGGGATCTCGGACTGACGTCATTACGAGGTAGAATTTGCCATTTTACCATTATAACAGCATATTGCGTTAAACAAGGGACATATTATCCAATCATTATCATGGCAACAGTAACCGCACTGCACATCTTCCACTGGCAAGCTGAAACTATAGCGTGCGTTCCATCTAAACACAGGCAATTTTTGAATCTAATTATTGACACAGGGGCGCTTTTCTTTCATTCAATCCAGCATTCTTTGCGTATGCCCTATTCATATGCACGGCAGTTTTCTCCCTGTTCTATTTTTTATGTGTGATATTAACAATATTTTGTATCAGCGACAAGGTGTACCGGTATAATAAGACTTACTGGCTAATAAAATATATATATTTTATAAATGGCGTGTTATGAAATAAGAATTTGCACGTTTCGTATTGGTTACTTACGAGTTCTCAAATAAGCTGGCGGCGCCCATGAAAGTAGGGTTCACTTCCGGTTACACGTAAAGTATATTATGAATCAGCGCATGCGTTGTCAGTAAGCTGCT
Organism: Ptychodera flava; assembly: GCF_041260155.1. NCBI lineage: Eukaryota > Metazoa > Hemichordata > Enteropneusta > Ptychoderidae > Ptychodera > Ptychodera flava. The sequence goes on from NW_027248279.1 coordinate 3,256,626, forward strand.
GGTGCGACTACTAAATCAAAACATCCAAGCACAGAAACAGCACACAACTTTCAAAATTCACATGGAAACTCAAAGGTAACAACACAAGCAGCGATATCAAATGGTCAATCATTGACAGGGCTCCCCTATTCAAATAAAACTTAACGCTGTAACCTGTGCATAACAGAACAAGTCATCATTGATTGAACTCAGCAGTTTCCGTATAAAACGAAACTTATTATGAAAAATAAAACTAATTGCTAAGTAAGGGAAAGAATACAAACTGTAAAAGTGTAGAGGCTACATATCTCAGCTACAGTCTCAGATTTTAAACAGTCAGTCCGATGAATGAACAGTCCTTTGGCTTGTAGGTCCACAGTATAAATCCAGCGTGGCAGTGAAGGTCTTGAAAAGTCTTGAAATTAATACTGCTGGAGTTTCCAAAGACTTGAAGTAACACGCAAGAGACACAATCCCAAAATGTCTTCCTGCAAGCTGTGCTGGCCCCTATTTATACTTATGTACTTATATAAGAGCATATAAGAATAATCTAGAACTTTTATTGACATGCTAATTACTGCTCTAAATTCATCTACCTTACTCAACTAATTAAATTTCCAGAACATTCCAAACATGACTAATTGAATTCAAGCTCATGAAGGACAGTGATCTTGAGAATATTCAATGTTAGTAAACACAGGTCATCAGTGTCAGGGAAAATGACCTACATAACACACCCTTCTTCAAAAAAGAAAATGTTTCAAGAAAATCTTTCTTTGATAAATGTGATATTAAAATGTGAAGAAGAATAAACTTTAAGAGGCACTGTCTGTAAAAACCTGCAAAAGGTGGCCAAGGTCAAATTTTAATTAAGACGAAACATATCACATATCATAGGGCATAGTTTAACTTAGAAGGAATGAATTTTAATTTTTGTTTAAACGGACCCATTTTGATGTTACAGGCCATGTCACGTGATATGGTGAGGACCTAATATTTCCTTACGTTTTCCCCTTTAAAAAGTTGAAATTCTTTAAAAATGCAACACATTCACTATATTGTAGATTTTTAACCAACAAAAAGTGCTGGTATAAGTATATATATTTGTCATGAGTAAGGTCCCCTCAGTACGTCCGTAACCTTATATTGACCTTTGACCCTTCTATGCCGTAGAGGGCGCTCTAATGCCGGAGAAGTGAAATCTGAGCCAATTTCAGCATTAAAAACTTCCAATTTTTTAAATTAAAAATGGTAACCCTTGTGCGAGATCCCGTAGTGACATATACATCATGTTACATAACATGACTAATGTTTTGTGAATCACTTTTAAAACCTGCGGGCAAACAGTTATTTTTTATGTTATGCGGTCATGAAAAGTTATGAAATATTGCTACTTTCTGATTTTGATTTCTGCTAAAGCCTGTCTTAATATTTCAACAAGTTCGTTTTTTATACCATTGACAAAAAATAAACCCATAAACATATTTTCAAATTTACAATCAACAAGAATAACAACAACAACAACAACAACACAAGTAGCAACTTCGTGCCACATTTTATTTGTACCACACGAATACATATACTATATAAGGGTGACGAATTCATAAACTAATTTCTTTGTTATTATTTTCATCATCGGTTTATTGTTTATTAACAGTTTACTTTCGAAAAAAAAACGGAATATGACATTTAACACAAACAAAATTTAAACTCCAAACTAAACAAAATACGATGACTTATTTCCTTGCAAGCTTGAAGTAGCATTGAGTACTAAAAATAATGGTTAGACTTCTTGTATGTATTTACTGAAAGTCTGTCGCCTTGGAAATATTCGACATTAGGAAGTGTTTAGATACAGCAAACAAGTAAGCACTGTCTTTACTACAATTATAACAATATTTACCGTCATTGGAACTGCTAGTGGGATTCCTTGACGTTTGTAAGTGAAGACATAAAAAGCAAATAATACAAAGCTTTCTGTCACTATGGGGTCAAAGGTTAATGACATTACGTTACCATACCTGCAACACGCAGTCCAACGTAAACAATAGGCCCGCTTGCTGCAATCCGGAAGCAGCGCCGGTGCACTCCGAGAAAATTGGTGAGTATTGGCATTTTTATCCATGATATTATCAATGAAAATAAATTCGACACACCAAACAGTTTTGTTTCTTTAGTTTTACAAACTTCGGAAGTGAAATTCAGTGATAAAATCCAGGCAACCTGCATCGGTCGAAACAGCGGGAATTTCAAATTGGTGATAGCGATCCCGGTGGTTGACTTGACGTTTATTTGTCAGTCAATGTCATATTTCAGCTTGATGACTTGATGAATCCTAGCAATGTACTGCTATCTTGAATTGCTGTGACATTATCAGCAATCACTTTACCTGGAAACATGGAGGCAGTAGGGTAAACCCTGGCTAGCAATGCCCTGAGTGTTGAATGATTAGACCTACCGTCACATCACATTATCAAATGCTGCGTATGAGAACTTAGCCGTTTATGATTCTAAATAGGCGAGTGTGTACAAGTGTCTGAGAGAGGTACAAGCAAGTAATCATAGGAACGTGATTTTGTTTTATTCTCAATTCACAATAATTTCAGATCTAGGCCCTACCTGTTGTCATGAAATGAATATCTCTGTCACAGCTGTGGGTTGTGATGGCGGCATTGCTGTCGGAAAAGCAAGTGAATGCCATGGATCGAACAGCCCTTGAATTGTGTACTCAAGACATCACTGCACATCTCAGAAGAGTTCGTCAGTCGAAAACTCTTGTCATTTAGTCTGAACTTATTCTCTTGCGAGCTGGTATCGACCATGATGACGTTTCTGTAGAAAATGTTTGCAACTATCATAGAGATACTCTTGGCACGCACTGTACAGTGAAAGTTTCATGTCAACATCCCCTCCACGCAGTGTGTGAAATTAACTTGAAATGCATGCTGGTCCGAAGGACCAATAGCAAAGAGAATCTGCTGGTCCTTCTTGACGTATGTTGGTCCAACAAAAAACTAACAAAAACCTCTTCAAAAATGTATTTTCAATTGAAAATAGCTGATAATATGGTGAATTATCAGTCTCTCCAACTCTGGTGTTGTTATATAATATTGATACAAATAAATGAACAAATATGTATTTTAAAATTTAAGTTTTTTTTGCTCAATAATATATGCCATAACTAGAGGTAGGTATCACCAAGAACCAGATCCCTATGGGAAAAGTTTTTATAGTTCATTCCAAAAGTAACATGGGGAAAAGTCTTTCAGTTTTCATTCCAAATTAATATGAGAAAAATTCTTTCAGTCCTCATTTCCAATTAACATGGGAAATAGTCTCAGTTTTCATTTCAAATAAGCATGGGGAAAAGTCTTTCAGTTTTCATCTCAAATCTCTACTACATTGGAACAAGTCTCCAGTCAGTTTCATTTACACCATCAGCTATTTCAAAGAGATCATGGGCAATATCATCCTCAGAGCAGCTAGAGTCTCCAAACTCAAAGTCAGATCCATAGTCTGATTCAGTGTCCCGATCTGCACACTCAGTAGCAATTGCATTTGCAGCATCTGCCTCCTTCTGCACGGTTTCCTGTTCTTGAGTAGATGTAGATGCAGTGACTGTCACTGCATCTGTCAGCAACTCCTTTTTACGTCGAGTGAAGCCACCCAGACAAAGTCTTTGATGGGCGGTTATTCATACATATGGCATGGACATTACGGGACAGATACTGAGATAGCAGAGTTTTGTGAAGACCGCACTGTTCATTTTTACAGTGTTGCCTCAGCTGTGGCGCATTACGGTTCTTAGCGTGTTCCACGGCGATTTTATGAAACTCTGACTGACTGTGTGAGGCTAAATTTGAGTGTCTAAAGTTGTTAGTGCCAACCACACACGGGCCCTTAGAATAAGTTGAGAAAACAGACTTACAAGATATGCGGCTACCTTACGGGCAGAGAGATCGCCGTATGCTCGTCGGCATGGCATGCAGTACATACATCTTCGACTTATGAAGTAACAACCCGTCACGGAACTCATTCTGCCATGAATGCTGAAAGATCGCGATTTTCGTATTTCTCGATCAGGCAAAAAATAAATGAATAAATAAATTGTGCTGTTCCGATAAAATGGTTTTCAAAAATAAGGTAGGTTAGTCTGCAGGGATTTTTTTTCCATTCAATATTTTTATTTCAAATATGTATTTTTCAGGGGTTCAGGGCGGTCAAACACTGGCCAAAACATTTCCAGAAAAATGTATCATACATACAAAAGGAATAAACATAAAAGACATCCTTGTTCAAGTAAAAATCAAATGCAAAGTATTACGAACACTTGATTTTACGGATTTTTTTCTGTCTTTTTTTACTTACGTGTTTATAGCTCTAAAAAGTGTAGGGTCAGCAGGCAAAAAATAGGGTAGGTCGGGTTATCGGAACAGCACAATTTTTTTCCTTTGGCCTCATATTTCCTTCGTGCATGTTGCTTCTCCTTGTCGTTTGTTTTTGTATTTTTTGGGGGGAGTGGGCTCACACCCTTCAAAAACACGCCACATATTGGTAGGGTGATCCGAAACAGCGTAGTCAAGTCGCGCGAGTGTGACAGCAGACTTGCAAGACCTATGACCTTTAACAAACTTTGTCTGTATCAAAAATTGTGATAAGTCAATATAATAGCCTGCCCGTGAAATTGGCCAATTGCATGCGTTATTTTAAAAAGATTTTGCTGTCGCGGCTGTCGTTCTCTGTTCTAAGATTTTATAATTCGTTACGTACTGCAGTAGCAAAACTAGGAAAAACACTCATGCAAGCGGGGATCGGACCGACAAATAGTTGGATACATAGACAAACAAATTCGATTTTCAAAATTATTATGTGAATTTTGCCTGGTCCGTCCGGGATTCTGTTGGTCTCGGACCAGCGGACCAGCGTTAATTTCGCACGCTGCCTCCACGGTGTGCGAGTATCAAAGAAAACGTGTGATCGAACGATTGGCGTGATGCAAATAAGATTCGCCTGGGTTGTACATGTTCTGTCTGGTAGTGGTGAGTACTAGAGAACTAATACTCAAAATAGAATCCATGAGTATCGTAGTACTTTATTTTCAGAAATATCCTGTATATTTTTCTCTGCAGTTTTTGTTCACCAACCATCAAAGATGGAAAAACATTATATTTTGCCGATTTTTTAAATGTGAGCTCCTTTGAGTGATAAGGGCAAGGTACAAAATAAGCGATGCGAATTTAGAGTTTTATAACAGCGTTTTCGTATAGCTTTCCGTTTTAAAATACTCCACACACTGTTACTCAAAACAAACTAGCGGCCGTGCTTTGCAACCAAGTAGGCCTAACACAGTTCTGTTAAGTTTTGTCTCGCACACGTAGATGTATTAGCACTGTCAATTTGGGAAGTACATTTTTATTTTTTATTTTTTTATCAGGGGTATGCAGGAAATGTCGTGAAGCTAATTCCAGTCGGAATAAACTTTTGTTGAAACTTTCAGAATAAATTATAGGGAATATTTGAAAGAAAATAAGGCTAAAAATTAGGGGTCACAACGTAAATTTTTAAGGTAGAAGAAGTCAAATATAGACTAAATGAATGTTTTTATAGCGTTTAATGATGCCCACTAGTTCGGTTGCAATGGTAACAAATGATGATATGGTATGGGAATATCATGGGTGTATATAACAAACAATAATGTCTTATTATAAACCCATCATAAACAACAGAGCGAAATTAAAAGGTACTATTCAAATGCAAATTGCTCTAAAAGTTCCACTGTTAGTGCGTTATTACACAGCATAGGGCATATTCTGCTCCTATGCACTCACTGTCTTTATGATAAAACACTTCAAAATGCTGCCATAACTTCTTTATATGATTTAGTCTCCCATAATTGGACTGGTTGAATCATATTTGCAAGTGATAAATGGTGGCGATAGAAATGTGTACAAAAACATCAACAGAAAGGGTTTTTTGGCATACCGGAAATGAGCTGTGATATACTGCGCAGAACTATGCGCAAAATTCAAAAATAACAGAGGTGCAGTATACCTTAAGACTTAATACACATTGGATTCTTCCAAAACGTGTTATAATATTGTATGTGTTCGATGACATAAGGTTGTGTGTTTGTGAACACTAAATACTCCTGTTCGCCAAATACTGGTTTCCCCATAGATCCCCAATAGAAGCACGGCCGCATTTCTGTTGGTTTAACAGTGACCTTTGACCTTTGCCCTTAACTGAGGTTTAGTGCCATATCGAGCAAATAACACAATTATTTTTTGTGACGTGTGTAATATTTATTTATGTTAACAACTATGCATGCAGCAGAGTGATTGGTATAATAAAATTTAACTAATTGTATATTTATTGCAAGGATTTACAAAAACATTAACAATGTCAATCATTTACACTAGTCTGATCGATATCAATGGAAACAGAAATAAAGGCAGTACAAAGAAAATTAACAACTAAAATGTACACATTTTAAGAATAATAACATATGAGCACCATCCATTCCGACCGGGACACGCGGGATTGTGCTAGAATCAGTGAAAATATTGAAAATGACGAGAAAACGCCATTTTTAGGAGTGTTGCCATGGCAACAAACCTTGCCAAATTAATATGATTTTTAATATTTTTGATAGAACTGAAAATGATGTTTCATAGTATACAAGATATCACAATTCAATTTAGTTTTCTCCACTAAACAGTTTTTTAAAAAACGGGAAGGCTTTGCAAATTTTTCTAATTTTCCACAATTTTAAAATAAAATTAAAGCAAAAGAACAATGAGTGCCCGCACGTTTTTAATCGGATTATTAGACATCGGTCATGGGTTAAAGTAAATATTATATGAACTTTTTACGGTCCCACTTCCTTTTTGAGTTAAACACGTTTGAATTTGAGAAGTTTTCTCTCTTTCCACAAATCCGAAAAACATGTCCACTTGAGGGCGCTATCACGATTCTAAGATGGGGTCAAAGGTTAAATTATACCCATTGTCTTAATTGACTTGACCATTCTCGTAACTATTTTACTGTACTTGTACAATTGAAAAATTAGATAAGACAAGTAATGATTGGTGAAATATTGGTATATTTGTTATATAGAAATGTTGTTTTTGACCGTTTGATGTAAAATATGCGCCATTAATGTCTTATTTTTTCAAACGCTGTTACTATGGTAACAGAAGGTAGCACAACAAAATATTATACTGGTACTTTAGCTAGATCATGGCCTATCTTTTGGTATATAATTTATATGTTTTTGAAATTTACCCTTGGCCACCTCATATAGGCGCTCTGCAGGTTTTTAGAGACAGTCCTCTTAAATACGAGAGAGACAGTCGGCAATTAAACTGTCTCTGCCATTGATATGCCTAATGTCAAGATTAAACTCCTGTAACATTAAACTCCATCTTAGCATTCTCTGAATTTTGTCTTTTAATTTCTGCAGGAAAACAAGAGGGTTGTGATCAATATAAACCACTATTGGCTGATTTGAAGAAGTAACATAAACTTCAAAATGTTGTAAAGTTAATATCAAAGATAAACACTCTATTTCGGTAGTTTCTCTCGGATTTGTTAAATTTGCGTGAAAAGTAGCAAACAGGATGATCTATTCCATGACTATCCTCTTGCAATAAAACAGAACCAGCAGCCGTATCACTAGCATCTACAGCTAATTTGAATGGCAAACTGAAATCTGATGCAAATGTAACCATAGACAATTTTTATTTTTTATTTTCTTTTCTGATTGTATATATATACTGTATACAGGTACTATACGTACCTACCTAATACGAATGAGTAACCTGTTAGCGAGAGTGGGTACAGCGCCACCAGTGTCAGACTTTCACTGCTGAGAATCTCGCGATATCTGACGAGATTCATTAAAGAGTTTGACTTGCAGACAACTGCACATTTTCTGTGTCTGCCTCATTGATATTTCTTTTCAAGCTTTTGACAGCAGTGAACGTTGTGGTCGAGTAAACTGTAGATGTATACTCTCCTTTATTTTAACAGGTATGTTTGGTATAATATTTCAGTGATTTTGTGTTTCATGTGTTTCATGAGCTATTTTTAGCGACTGTGCAAGTGAACTTCTGATGTGTCGATCGATGCATCTCAAAGATAGACTTATATATAGTTCTCAGTCATTGAAACGGACAAGTGGCTCCGGCGATAGATGTAAACAAATCGTCTCCAGTGTTGTTAAAGTATCATAGCTCATTTCTGCTCGTTATAGAGAAAAGGCCTTGTAGTTTAGTGTAGTAGAGAACGTCGATTTGATCAGCTGTTCAGTTTTTCATGCATGTGTTGAAACAGTACGCCAAAGTTTTCATGGCGTTGCCTTGTTGTAAGAGATCGTTGAATTTCGAGATTCATTAAAGAGTTTGACTTGCAGACAACTGCATATTTTCTGTGTCTGCCTCATTGATATTTCTTTTCAAGCTTTTGACAGCAGTGAACGTTATGGTCGAGTAAACTGTAGATGTATACTCTCCTTTATTTTAACAGGGTTTCCCCTTACCCTGGCTACATAATTTGGCGCCCAACGTGGGGCCCCTTTGCAAAAGTGTTGCAGTACACAAGCATATGGTGCCCTATGAAGTTTATGTCGCAGTGTTTGACAGGTGATGTATCGAGCATTATATCCATGGTAACTCCAGTCAACTATTAAAATGAACCACAAGTTGTACGTCGCTGGAGAGAAATAAAGAGGTTTGAACTGAACTGTTGCTGTGCTAGTTGAAAGTACAAGAGAGACTCTGTAAACTATTATTTTTTTTTCTTCTACGATAAATACCTGCTCAATATCTGATTGACATACTTGTGTAGTTAAAAGCAATGATGGATACCCTCCACATACCTGTACACCCAGCGAATTTAGAGCCCTGTTGGACCATACGGTTTATATTAAGGGCATTGCAGGGAGTGCTACATGTGAGGAATTGAGTGAATTCCTGTCATCTGTCGGTACAGTCAGCCATATTGTCTGGCTTGGTCGACCCAGAGTCAATTAGTCGTAGTGACCATGCTTTCTGCCAGTTTGCTGACAAGGCCACAGCTCAAGAAGCAATTGTGAAACTTAATGGCCGACTGTTCCTGGGTAGCAAGTTGACAATTAGTAGGGTGCCTGTCAGTTTGTATAATAGACTCCGATATGAGGCCACACCATCAGCATCTAACACCATACCCAAGACAATGAGCAGCAATATGACATCAAATCCAGTTGTCACGCAACCAGGTACACACCCTGTCAAAAGTTGCAGTACGAGAGTGAAGTAACCAATGCCGTTGAAGTCGACCAGGCCGAATTGAACCGCATGATCGAAGTTCTGCGTAAAGCTGGACATGAAGTAACCCTGTCAGTCGGCAACCTGGTATAGGAGTCAAACCAAAGTATGGTAGCCCAGCGGTGTCATGTCCAGTTACAACTGACAAGTCTACGGTCATGCTACCAGCTGCATTGTTTCAACCGCCAAGAATTTCAATTTTTTCTGGTAACCAAAGAATAAAGGTGACTCAGACTTTGAGTCATGGAAATACGAAATTGAGTGTTTGCAGAGAGATGGAACACATAGCAGGGAGACGCTGGCCACAGCAGTTAGGAAGTCGCTGCTCGGAGATGCAGGTAGAGTTGTGATGCACATGGGTTTAGATGTAACCATTGAGGTTATCCTGGAAAAGTTGATTGGGATATATGGTGTGGTTGAAACTGGTGCTACTCTACTACAGCAATTTTATAACAGCAAACAGGAAGAGAAGGAGACAGTGGCTGGATATGGATGTCGCCTTGAGTTAGCAATTAACAAGGCCAAGGAGAGAGGTGGTATAGCAGCAGTGGCGGTGGATGAAGCTCTCAGAACTGTATTTTGGAAGGGTTTGTGTGATGAACGAGTGAAAAATATTGCCAGACATCGCTATGATAAGGCAACATCGTTTGATGAGTTGCTCCGCATCGCCCGCCTAGCAGAACAAGAAGTGAAGGAAACATTTGCGTATGCCAAACCTGCACGTGCTGGTATCTCCAATCAGACCATTGTCCCTGAAAAGGCAAATGCTGTGCAGGAGGACTCAGTGGTAAAGGAAATTCAGCAACACATGCAGTCTTTGGCAGCCAGACTTGACAGGATGGAGGGTAATGGTACGAGTTCAGACGCTAATCTTCAAGACATGCCCTCACAGCAGGGTCGTGGTAGAGGTAGGCAAAGAGAGAGAAATCAGCCTGAACAAAATGCTGGCACAAGAAGGAGAGGTAGAAGTCCAGAAGGTACTGGCCGCATCTGGGGACCTGTAATTTGTTACAGATGTGGTCAGGAGGGACACATAGCCAGAGCTTGCCGAAATCCCAGATGGTGGACAACGCCCCTTCTGTTCCGGAGCAATCTGGTCAGTTAAACTCCCAGCTGCCTCCACCGGCGGGCGGGTGGTAGGCAGAACCAATGAGCAAGCCCAAGCAAACGTCATCGTTCATCGTCAATCAGTACTCAACCGCATTGTGGGTGATCCTAACGAAGAAATGCATTCATTAATGGGGTGTGCTGCCGCAGTTTAATTGACACTGGCTCTCAGGTAACGACGGTCGGTGAATCATTCTACAAGAACAATTTGTCGTCATGCGAGATACATCCCATTGAAGAGCTGTTAACCATAACTGGAGCACAAGGTCAGGTGTGGTGGAATTCCTGGGATACATAGAGGCTGAGATCTCTTTTCCAAGAGATGTCTTTGGTACTGATGAAACTTACAGTGTGCTGGTGCTGGTTGTATTGGATACAGCTTACAACCAAGAAGTACCATTGTGTGTTGGCACCAACCTCATTAACTTGTACAGGAAGAGTTCCAGGTTGTGCAAACAAAAGGCTTCATCTGTCCAATGTTTGAGGATATCAGCTGCTGTCCAGGATGCTTACAATCACCTTGATGCCAGGGACAATTTCTGTGGTGAAGATGGTAATCTTGGTGTGGTGAGAGCCCAGCTGCGGCGCCCAGTTAGTGTTGAACCTAACAGCATTATCAACATTATGGGTAAAACTAAATCGGGCCCTCAGGGAGACGAGTATATTGTTACTGTCGAACCCAGGTGGGCGAGACAGTTTCCAGGTGGTCTTGTCGTCAACCCATCAGCCTTAACTATGAAGTGTACCGGAAAGAAATGTAGGGTACCTGTGCAATTGCAGAACTTTTCTAACAAGACAGTAACTGTGAGGCCAGGGGATGTGATTGGTGAAGTTCATGCTGTTACGTGGGCTGGATCACCTTCACAATACCAGCTAGGGATTCAGCAACAGATGACGGCCGCCAGACAGGATAGTAATTGTAGTGATCACATGGGTGCTAATGTATCACTGGGCAGCAATATAGACTTACACCACTTGAGTGCTACTCAATATCAACTGGCCCAAGAGCTACTAGCGAGGAAGTCTGATGTATTCTCAAACATGACAATGATCTTGGTTATTGTACGGCTGTACAACATGAGATACCACTCAGTGATACCCACCCTATTCGTGAAAGACATCGCCGCATACCCCCTGCCATGTATGATGAAGTGAGGTCCCTCCTCCAGGGTATGTTGGCAAGTGGGGCCATACGCGAGTCAAGTAGCCCATGGGCAGCCCCATTGTGCTTGTCAAGAAGAAAGATGGGTCAATTGACCATGTTCCGAACCGCGCGTGACATTCCGAGATATCGCGAGAATATGTGGTTCGCAGTGGACGCGTTCTCGCAACACAGGACAAACTGCGTAAACAGGACAAGTCGCTAATTACGTTAAACACTGCATAAAATATATGAAGTTGCAACCTTTGCTCAGTTCTGCACTTTTTCTAGTTCCATACAAAGTTTGACTTGTATTACTAAGCTGGAAACCTGTTTCTACGGGCATGTATAAAGTCTCGCGAGATCTCGCAATCAGCGGAAAATCGTCTATTCGCCTATGTGTGGATTACAGAAGGTTGAATGCCAGGACCGTCAAAGACTCATATGCCATGCCAAGAATAGAGGAGAGTATGGATGCCTTGAGAGGAGCCAAGTGGTTTCAACAATTGACTTGAAGAGCGGTTATTGGCAGATTGGAATGGCGGACAAAGATAGACCAAAGACGGCCTTTACCACACCCTTTGGATTCTACGAGTGCAACCGTATGCCATTCGGGTTGACCAATGCTCCAAGCACATTTCAGAGGCTCATGGAAAAGTGTATGGGAGACTATAATCTAAAGATATGCTTGTGTATCTGGACGATATCATCATATTCTCATCCACTTTTGAAGAACACCTTCAGCGGCTTGAGGCAGTCTTTGATCGTCTCCAAGAGTATGGGCTGAAGGTAAAGGCATCCAAATGCCAACTTTTCAAGAGTCAAGTCAAGTACCTTGGGCAAATGGTTTCAGGAGATGGCGTAGAGACTGATCCGGACGAGGTTGAGGCCCTAAAAACATGGCCTGTTCTGAGGAGTGTCCACGAGGTCAAGTCCTTCTTAGGTTTTGCCGGTTACTATCGGAGGTTCGTCCCAGGTTTTTCAAAGGTGGTGAAGCCATTGAATGATTTGACAGCTGGACACCCAAGCAATCGCAAGGACCGAATAAGAACCAAAGACTCATCACTGCCTGAGTTTGTGTGGACAGACCAATGCCAGACTGCTTTCAATGACATCATTCACAGGTTATCAAACCCACCTGTACTTGCTTATGCTGACTATGGCATCCCATTTGAACTCCACACAGATGTGAGCCTTAATGGTCTAGGTGCTGCTCTATATCAAGAACAAGATGGCAGGAAGAGGGTTGTTGCATATGCGAGTCGGGGTTTGTCTCCGAGTGAAAGAAACTACCCTGCTCATAAGCTTGAGTTTCTAGCCTTAAAGTGGGCAGTAACTGACAAGTTCCACGATTACCTATATGGGAACTCATTCAAGGTAGTTACTGACAACAACCCTTTAACCTATGTAACAACCAGTGCAAAGTTAGATGCAACTGGTCATCGGTGGCTTGCTGCACTTTCAATGTATAACTTCAGTCTTGCTTACCGACCAGGTACAAGAAATGCTGATGCTGATGGCCTATCTCGCCAGCCTCACACTCCTAACCAAGAGACTGACTCTGACTCACTTCAGGATACCCTCAGTCGCTATGAGACAGGAGGGAGTGGAGTGCCATGTGAATCGGTAGAGATGGTGTGTCAATCTTATATGACTGCAAGGATTCCCTTGGTAGCGATGGTTGGTTGTTCAAATACAGCAGTACCCGAGACCATAGATTGTCCCCAACACTGCCAGGGAGTGAATCTTTACCCACTCTGACTAGGGATGAGTGGGTGGCTGCCACAGCAAAGAGACCCCGCCATTCAACGCATCGTCATCCTCAAGGAGAGTGGGAAACTTCCAACCAGAACAAAAAGGAAGGCTGAGAGTTCAGAGGTCCAGCGTTATCTCGATGAATGGCAGAGACTCAGTTTCAAGAGCGGTGTGTTGTATAGGAGTCGTATTACAGGTGATGGCAAGGTGCATCAACTAGTACTCCCTAGACAGTACAGAGCCATTGTCCTCAGAGGTCTGCATGATGATGTTGGACATCTTGGTAAGGACAGAACACTAGACTTGGTGAGATCTCGCTTCTTCTGGCCTTACATGGCGCGTGACGTTGAGACTATGATCAAGTCATGTGAGAGATGTGTGAGAAGGAAGATGCCCCCAAGTGCAAGATCAGTTGCTCCATTGGTGAACATACAGACCAGTCAGCAAGTGGAATTAGTATGCATGGACTATCTGACCCTAGAAGGATCCAAGGGAGGTATATCTAACATTCTGGTGATCACCAATCACTTCACACGCTATGCATTTGCAATCCCAACTCAGAACCAGACCGCACAGACTACAGCTTGGCATCTTTTCAACAGCTTCATGGTGCATTATGGGTTTCCAGCCCGGTTACATTCAGACCAGGGAAGAAACTTTGAGTCTGAGGTCATTAGACAACTTTGCCAAATAACAGGAGTCCAGAAGTCAAGAACAACCCCATACCACCCCATGGGCAATGGACAGACAGAGCGTTTTAACCGTACATTGCTTGACATGCTAGGCACCTTAGAGGAGCATCAAAAGAAAGACTGGAAATCATATGTCGGTCCACTTGTGCATGCATACAACTATACTACCAATGATTCCACTGGTTATGCCCCCTACTATCTCATGTTCGGACGCCATCCCAGATTACCTATCGACGTGTACCTTGGATTGGAACCTGAGGGCGATTTGCCAAATACATATGGTGAATATGCTCAGGACCTCAGAGACCGACTGGATTGTGCATATACGATTGCATCAAAGGCAGCTGCTAAGAAGTCATCATACAACAAGAAGAGGTATGACAGTAGGGCAAGGTGGGCTGTGTTGGAGCATGGTGACCGAGTTTTGGTGAAGAATGTTAGCATACGAGGGAAACACAAGATTGCTGACCGATGGGAGAGAGATGTGTATGTAGTGGTTTGCAAGACCAATCCTGACCTCCCTGTGTATACAGTCCGGCCAGAGTCTGGGGTTGGAAGAGAGAGAACTCTCCATCGCAACCTACTGTTACCATGCTTCTCATTGCCCTGCCCATCTGGGAATCAAAGAGCAGAACCCAAAGAGACTGTTGATTATACAAGATCAACAAGCAAGGCAGAAGAATCACAGGATCATGGTACAGTTTCGTCAGACTCGGATGCTGATCAGGATGTTCATTTCGTCCCCAGTCTATCATGCAACACAGGGGAGGGTACTCAACTTGAAGAGGCATCAGACCTAGATACTGTGCCCCAAGAGGAGAAACAGGCCATGGTTGGGAAAAAGCCCACATCAGTGGTGAGTGGTGTCAGTCCACCAGGGACTACCTCAGATACACTTCCGATTGAGAATCCCTCGCTACCAGAAGTACAATGCGTTGTTGAGAATGAAGTGAGCGGAAGTTTCGGAGCCATCAAATGACCCGAGTCTACAGGAGGATGCTGAGCCACACAAGGAGTTTGAAATTCAGGAGGAAGTACACTTCGAACCCATGCAAGAAGTAGAAGGGGAACCCTTAATGAGATCAAAACGGACAATACGGCCACCAGATCGCCTGAATCTTACTCAGGTCTGCAGTAAGCCAGAATGGATGGTCAAAGCAGATTACCTCACATCTGTGAAGTTTAACGCCCAAGGTGACTCTGCGGAACGTCTTTGTGCCGCGTTGATTGACATTGTATCGAACGGTTAATCCCTAACTGAATTTTCTTGTGAATATTGGGACGATATTCAAGAAAGCAGGGGAGTGTGTAACCATAGACAATTTAATTTTTTATTTTCTTTTCTGATTGTATATATATACTGTATACAGGTACTATACGTACCTACCTAATACGAATGAGTAACCTGTTAGCGAGAGTGGGTACAGCGCCACCAGTGTCAGACTTTCACTGCTGAGAATCTCCCAATATCTGACGAGATTCATTAAAGAGTTTGACTTGCAGACAACTGCACATTTTCTGTGTCTGCCTCATTGATATTTCTTTTCAAGCTTTTGACAGCAGTGAACGTTGTGGTCGAGTAAACTGTAGATGTATACTCTCCTTTATTTTAACAGGTATGTTTGGTATAATAATTTTTGCCTTACCGCACTCCTTGAGTGTGTTGTTGAGCAATAAAGTATTACTATTACTACTATTACTATTACTATAATATTTCAGTGATTTTGCCGAGTTTCGCTCAGTTGAAAGTTTTGGATGAGATTGCCGCCCATGAGGAGACGCGCCATGTGTTTCATGAGCTATTTTTAGCGACTGTGCAATTGAACTTCTGATGTGTTAATCGATGCGTCTAAAAGACTTATATGTAGTTCTCAGTCATTCAAACAGGACAAGTGGCTCCGGCGATAGATGTAACAAATCGTCTCCAGTGTTGTTAAAGTATCATAGCTCATTTCTGCTCGTTATTGAGAAAAGGCCTTGTAGTTTAGTGTAGTAGAGAACGTCGATTCTGATCAGCTGTTCAGTTTTTCATGCATGTGTTGAAACAGCACGCCAAAGTTTTCATGGCGCTGCCTTGTTGTAAGAGATCGTTGATTTCGAGATTCATTAAAGAGTTTGACTTGCAGACAACTGCACATTTTCTGTGTCTGCCTCATTGATATTTCTTTTCAAGCTTTTGACAGCAGTGAACGTTGTGGTCGAGTAAACTGTAGATGTATACTCTCCTTTATTTTAACAGGGTTTCCCCTTACACTGGCTACACAGACAAGACTGGAGCACTTTGCAGTACGGCTTCAAGTGTATCAAATGCCTGTTGGCATTGTTTTGACCAAACAAACTTTACTTTCTTTTTAAGTAAATTAGTCAAAGGCTCAGTAATTGTAGAGAAATTTGGACAGAATTTTCTTCAGTAACCAGCCACAGCGAGAAAGTGCATCATTTGTCGTTTGCAGTTTGGTACGGGAAAACTTGAAATGGCACTGATTTTGGCATCAACAGGTTTTACCTCATCCTGTCCTACAGTATGTCCAAGGTAAGTCACCCTTGCCAAACCAATCTAAGATTTGGTGAGGTTGACAGTCAACATTGCTTTGCTCAGTGTCTCAAAGAACTTCTGCATAAGTTTGATGTGTTCCTCCCAGGTGTCACTGTACAGGACAACATCATAGACGTAAGCTTCACATTCTTCTATTCTGGATATGACGTCATTAATAATCCGTTGGAATCTGGCCGGAGAGTTCTTCATTCCGAATGGCATTACCTTGTACTGGAACAATCCGTCTGGTGTAACAAAGGCGGATATTTCAAGAGCACAATCCGTCAGAGGGACTTGCCAAAATCCCTTGAGTCGATCAAATTTTGTCACATACTTAGCTTTTCCCACTCGATCGATGCAGTCATCAATCCTCAGGATTTGGAAAGTGTCTGTCTGGATGTTGTTCCACTGGATGACTGTCGCAGACATCTTCGTTGTGATAGATGACGTTTGTCCATTGGAATATCTTGAAACAGGTGCTTATATTCAAGGATCAGTTCTTTCACCTGTTGTTGTTGTGACGGCTGGAGGTGTGCTAACTTTGTAGACTCAAGATTTCTGAATTCTGGAGTTTGACCAAGCTTTGAATTTAGAGTATTTTCACTCAAGTCAGTTTCAGTATCGCTATGTTCACAATGTTTTGAACGGACTGCACTGACAGGCTGTGTGTACGAGGATTATCCCTATCCAAATATGGCTTAGGCATATTTATGTGGCATAACTGTTTTTGTTTTCGCCTGTCAGGTGTTATTATGATGTAATTTAAATCGCTTAATTTCTTATCAATTAGATATGGCCCAAAGTAACGAGCATGGAGTGGTTTGCCAGGAACCGGAAGAAGAACGAACTTTTTGACCTGGTTCAAACTTCCGTTTTGAGGTGTTTTTATCATATTTGATTTCATAGACTGTTGAGATGACTCAAGGTTTTCTCTGGCTAATTCACATGCCTAAGAGAGTTTTGTTCGAAAATCTGACATATTGTGAAATATTCAGACAATCATTATCCTCTGATAGGAATTTCTCTTCAAAGAGCTTAAGTTGGCCACGACTTTGTGTCCAAATAAAAGCTCAAATGGGCTAAAACCAAGAGACTCTTGAATTGACTCTCTAACAGCAAAGAGCAGAAAATGAATTCTCATCCCCAATGCTTCTCTGTGTCAAAACAGTAGTTCCTAATCATGTTTTTCAAAGTTTGATGAAATTGTTCGAGAGCACCCTCACTTTCTGGGTGATAGGCGGTTGACCTACACTGTTTAATGCCTAGCTGATCCATTACTAGTTGAAAAATTCCAGACATAAGTTGGAGCCTTGATCGGACTGGACACAATTAGAAAGGCCAAATAAAGTGAAAACTTTGACTAAAGCTCTCACTATAGTCTTTGCTGTTATATTTCTCAGTGGTATGGCTTCTTGGAACCGAGAAGATGTACACATTATTGTCAACATGTAGTCATTTCCTGATCTTGTTTTTGTAGGGGTCCAACACAGTCTATAAGATTCCTACTAAACGGTTCTTGAAATGGAGGAATTGGCTATAAAGGGGCCTGTGGAATGGTCTGATTTGGTTTTCCTACCATTTGACATGTATGACAAGTTTTACTGAAATGTGCTACATCCTGCCTGAGATTAGGCCAGTAAAAATGAATGAGATTTTTAATGGTTTCCTGACTCCTAAATGACCAGCCCAGGGGTTTCATAGGCCAGACGTAATATTTCAGCACGGTAGGACTTTGGGTATCTCTTTAAAAGTTTGACAGGGGTAGCGGAGGACAAATCACTAGAAAGTGATATTAAACCATCATGAAGAAATGGTTCGAAACTGAATTCTCACAATCTATTTGTTTTCTCGCTGATTGATAGCGAGAATTCAATGTCTTGCAGATGCAGGCTAGAAAACACAGTTCTAGCAGCTTGATTGCGAGAAAGTATGTATTCCCGCTTACTTCTCGCAATAAAGCAAGAAAGTGTCCATTTCTTGCAAATTTCTCGCAAATTTCTGTACTAGTGAATATAGCTGGTTGTTGATCAAGAACTGTTGTAAGTTTCTTGACACAGTTTAATATGTGCACAACCAATATCTTAAGCAAGATTCATGGAGTTTTGAGCATGCGTTCTTGATTTACAGTGCTAATTGCTCAAATTTGTTAAATATCCAAATAAGCTGTTAATTAACACAGTACTGCTAAATGTCTCAACCTATAGTCAGGTTTCTGTCAGATCAATATTTAGACAACTTTCCATCAATTTGATGCAGTAGTTTTAAGACTATGTCACTAATTACTAAAGCTCATTAAAATGCAAATTAGCATTCATTTAACATGTTGCTTGTCACACTTTCTAATAATTGACATAAAAGCTTATATAGTAAGTTTTATGATATTTGGAGCCGTAAATCTTGGTATATAACACTATGGTCATCGTGCTTCCATAAACAACGATGTAAGAGAAACCAGATATGAACTGAATATGCTCACGTGTTTTACAACAGGTTCATTAATAGTTGTACGCTTCACTGAACAATGAGATATATGTTATCACTATATGTAGCAGGTTTTTTTTTTAACTTCGCACAGTACTCTCAGAGTTTAATCACTAATTACAAAACTCTATTTAATATGCGAATGAGCTGTCAATTAACTTGACACTGCTCAATGCTTTATGGGACAATGAGATATCCATCAGATCAACATTTGCAGCACGTTTTATTTAATTTAATGCTGTAATTTTAGAGTAATGTCACTTATTACAAAATTCATTAAATATGCAAATAAACCCCACATTAACTTGACACTGTTCAATGATTCATAGCACAATTAAATATTTATCAAGTCAATATCTGTAGCACGTTTCACCAAATTTTAGTGCCGAAATTTCAGAGTTATATACCTAAGTACAAAGTTTATTAAATATGCAAATGAACCCTTAATTAACTTTATACTACTAAATGCTTTACAACACAGTTAGATATCTGTCATATCAGTATGTGCAGCAGTGTTCATCACATTTGATGCAGTTATTTCGGAGTTTAATGACTAATTATAAGATTTCATTGAATATGCAAATGAGCTAATTATTAACTTGACACTGCTCAATGCTTCTCAGTACAATTTGATATTTATCAGATCAACATCTATAGAAAGTTTCATCAAATTTAATGCTTTAATTTTGGAGTAAAATCACTAATAACAAAGTTCATTAAATATGCAAATGAACCCTTAATTAACTACACACAACTAAATGCTCTACACCACAATTAGATATCTGTCGGATCAGTATCTGCAGCAGATTTCAGCACATTTGGTGCAGTTATTTTGGAGTTATATCACTAATTACTAAACTTCATAAAATATGTAAATGACCTATTACTGCCAAATGCTTCTCAGTACAATTAGATATTTATCAAAACAATATCTGTACCCAATTTCACTGACTTGGGTGCTGTAATTTCAGAGTTATATACCTAATTACAATGTTCATTAAATATGCAAATAAACCCTTAATTAATTTCACACTACTAAATGCTTTACACTACAGTTAGATATCAGTCGGATCAGTATCTGCAGCAGATTTCATCACATTTGGTGAAGTTATATCGGAGTTATATGACTAATTACAAACCTTCATAAAATATGCAAATGAGCTATTTATTAACTTGATACTGTCTAATGCTTCTAACTATAATTAGATATATATTAGATCAATATTTGTTGCAAGTATCATCAAGTTTGGTGCAGGAATTTCAGAGTTATCTCACTAATAACAAAAGTTCATTAAATATGCAAATGAGAAGGTAATTGACATGACACTCACAGTATCATCATAATGTTCTGAGATTGTCATCTGTGAAAAGTTTCATGAAATTTTGTGCAGTATTTCTTGATATATGTCTACACTGTCATTACCGTCTCCATAGGGAAACCATTGTACGGGAAAAAAACGATATTGCATAACTTCATTAATATGCAAGCCACACTGACCAAAATCTAATCAGTTCTTGCAAGTAGCACATGGTACCTGTGTACCAAATCTGACTTGAATCCGTTCAGGCGTTTTTGAGTTATCGTGTAAACAGACAGACAGACAGACACACACACACACACACACTAACACACACACACACACACACACACACGGACAGACAGACAGACATCGCTATGACAATAGCCCACGTGTTACACACGTGAGCTAAAATAAAACTGTGATAACATCATTAATATGCAAGCCACACCACCAAAATTAAATTAGTTCTTGCCATTTGATAGTTGAACCCGTGTACCAAATTTGGTTGAAATCTATTGAGTTGTTCTTGAGATATTGCGTATACAGACAGATCGCCACACAGACACACACACAGACAGACATCGCTAAACCAAACGCCCACGTGTGTGACACAGGTGAGCTAAAAATCCTGAAGTCAAAAGCTATCCAAGTTTATTTTTAAGTCTTGGAAATATGTTTGTACTACACTAGTCAATATACTTGCTCTTGTAGGTGCTGAGAAACAGGAAATTTAATTTACAGTATTGTCAACTCACAAAACAACTGCATCTTAATTTTAAAAACCTAGAAAAACGAAAGTACATACACTAATGACAATTGAGTAAAATTCAGTTGAAATGGTGTGTTGGTTTTGCAGAAGTTTTTTGAATATTATTTTATATTATCGCAGGGTTTTGTAAATGGCAACATGACCAATGAACCATATGCGACCAATCCAAATGTTTTCGCCAACTTTTATGTACTAACACTTACGATGTGTATAAGTGTGCCATCTTTCCCTCTCATTTCAAGTTGAGTATCACAAGGCCATGCAGTTAGTGTATGTATGTTAATGTCAAGTGATCAAAATCTTTTCAGTTCAATGGATCAATGCCTCTGAGTGGACGGAAGATATATCTAACAGTACCTTGGCAATTGTTAATAGACCAGTGACATTAAAATGTGGACTCAAAAATTCAGCTGCCAGATGGCCTCAATGGTACCATGTTAAGGAAGGGCAAAGTGCAGTCAAAGTATCTGAGGGAGACATGCTCATGTCATATGTCAAAGTCGGTGTAGTATCACAGATGGTTCTAACCACAGGTATGACCTAACCATCAACTCTGCAAAACCTGATGAAGATGAAGGAGAATGGCAATGTAGATCCCGTGATGCTACACCTCAAAATCAAGTAACTGAACTTATTGTATTAGGTGAGTGATTCATTCTTTGGCATTATTAGATGTGTAGATAGTCATTAGGTTGCATTCACAAACACCAGTGAAAGGGCGGGGGGGGGGGGGGGGGGGGGGGGGGGGGGGGTGCGGAAAAATCAAAAAGTTCCCCGATTTTTAAAATGGCCCGTAACAAACTCACAATGCGTTTAATCCACAATCTCTCTAAACCAAACAATTTTCTCAGTCCCTGAACGGTTCAGTTCAGACAGGTTTCACTGTACATGATAGTCTATGAGAATATTATGAACAATCTTTTCCAAATAAAATTAGCAATATCTTTGCATTTATAGATTGTTGATAATTGATAAAAATGTTCTTCTTTAGAATACGATGGTTACAAATGCATAATGTGTAAAAGAAATTTGAGTTTGGAATTTCACTGAAGATACTGATCCACTATACATGTGAGTCTATGACAAAACTGTGAATGATGTTTCTTCTAATATAATACTCGCTACACTTGTGCATAAATAGATTCTGGATAATTGACACAAATGTGGGTGGTTACAAGTCCATAAATATATGGGAATTTGATTTTGGAATGTCAATGAAAATGTTGATTTATTGTATGATTTATGAGAAAACTACCTGAATGAATAACATTGTTTACAATACTAAACAAACTAATCTGTGCTTTTATGAGTGTTTGACTTTGATACAAATGTAAAAAAAAACGAACAGCAGTGCTCCAAGAACAAAAGTCCCATTTTGTGAAAATGACTGTTCTGACGATCACACACTATATAACTATAAAAGTCCAGTCCCTATAGTTCACAAGTCCAAACGCTGTGGTCTCTTTGATACATGTTGTGAACGTAGGAGCGATTCACAGAAAAAACAAACATCAATTTCTGCAGAACATAAAACTCAACAACGCTAATCTAAAACACAAGATTCTGAATTCACAAAAAAAACCCACACTGATCAGAATACACAAATAACGGGTAAGCCTAATTCACGTGCCACATGCCGCATGCCACGTGCCGAGTGCCAGGGACTCGTGAGAAATTATAGGGAGGGAGGGAGGGCCTAATTAAAAAGAGTATACGGAATCTAGGAATTGCCTTAGTTTAACATGCCCAGAGTATTCAGGCAACACCACAATACCCATCTCAACACTACCTTTGGTACACCAAACTTACGAAAGTCGGGGATAGAAATTAATTAGATGGAATAAAGTCTTTAGAGTTTGACAATTTCAACACTTCTACACACAGAGAGGCCGACTTTGTCTCGGAGCCGAGTTGTCGCAGAGCGGAGAAGTTTGCCACCGGCCATGTTCTCATTGTATTCAAACTTATTGGCATGTAAAGAGCGGTACAATTGTGCATTTTGTCACAAAACCTTCGCGATCTTTGTGACAAACTGATGGTGAATCACAGTGATATTTGGGAAAGAGTGTCAGTAATTGTTTTCATTACCAGAAAGTAAATTGAAGTAATGTGGAACAACAAATGTTACGGTAATACACAGCATGTTGGTAGAAAAGTTGGCTACTACGGGATATGCTACCCGTTCACGTGATTGATAGGTTGGAAGCAATTCACACTCAAAGTTGATGCCGAAAAGACAAAGTGAAATACTATTGGTGATAATTTTAGTTTTTTCTATTTTCCTGCCTTTGGCGCAATGTAGCGAGTTGCGTCACAAAACACTGCATATTCTGTGGAACACTACAAACCATCAGCATGGCTTTTTTTGAAGCCATGGATTTTTGTCACAAGCACTAATCTTACCAGCCATGCTAAAATTTAGAACACAAAATAGTCTACTCGAGACAAAAATACAGTAGAAATATTTCGAGCCTCACAAACCAGATATACTGAAAATCGTATTCCATAACGTGCAATGGACTGAAAGGGAAGAGAGCAGCATTCATGTAGGAAGCCCGCTTGGGGTGTTATCAACATTCCCCTGTAATTACAATGAAAACGGAAGTTACGATACACACTCTATCTTTGTTTACTTAATCCAGTTTGAATTGCAACAACAGTATTCCCCGTTATCTGATATGCGGCATATCTGGAGTGGGGAAAATCCACTTTGTTCTATGGGAATGTCCATACTATATAACATTTCTAATTTTAGCAGCTTTTTATTGCAACACGTGCTGATTTCTGCCCCTTAAATTAAAGAATTTTATCGCCCTATGTGTTGGAACGCCACTGCACTGAAAATCGGCTGAGGCAGAGTCCTGATCATGCACGATGCATCGAATCAACAGGCTTTTATCACCGTTATGCGATAGTGGGCCCTTCAGTCACATATACGTTTGTGGAGGGACCGTGGTTCTGGCCTGAAATTCGTTGAACAAGAAAGGAAAGTCTCTGGTTAGCGTCACAGTGGTTAACTGGAAATGCATTTGTTTACGCATGGAGGTATAAAGAGAGAGTCGTCTTTTGCCCGTGATTAGGACACCAAGACTGGCCAAGACTGTATCGTGTTTCGAAAATCAATGTTGACCTGGCCTGACACGGAACGGAACGGAACGGAATAGCGACGCCAAATAAAAAATTAGTTTCTCTTCTTTGGAGTCCATGTTTTTTCGCCCACTGGATTTTGGAGCGTAACAGAATGGAATTTCGGATCTAAAACAGAAATTTATATTTAGATAAACTATCATCATTTTTTCAACCCTATAAAAGTAATGCAACTGTTTTTCCAAGTTTTCTTTTTTTCCGGTGATGAAAATCGTGAATAAGACTACTATTAAGAACTTTATTGCATAAAAACACACTTGGGGAAGTGTGGTAGAGGAAGTACAATCAATCAAACATATATAATCAGACAAGACTGCTCCTGAGACTGCTGTTGGGAATGAATAAGACTACTGGACTGAAGCTATAATTCAAATCTGAAACTACACCTGAATCCAAACCTTACCCTGGATATCGCATCTGATAGAGGATGCTATGGCTACCATGAGCCATGTGAGGTGGCGGTCTGTGTATCAAATATTCACCTCGATTGCATGGCGCCGCCAGAGGAAAAAACCCGGAGGTGATGGATTGTAACTTCTAAAATTGATACTTTGTCAGAACATGGTATGATACTATATGCAAAAGTTTCAGTACCAACGACCATACTGCTTTACAATAAGGTTTGATTTGGCTTTTCTATTCATTCCATTCATTGGCAGATTTTATGTAGCAAAAAGAATACTGTAAAATATTTCCATTCGGAACTTATTTTCACTATTGTTCACTGAACTCGTTTTTGTGCTAAAATAAAATCCCGGTGAATACTCTTATTTTCCATTCTTTACACATACACTGATAAGAAAGAGTGAAATCACAGTGATGTCCAGAACTATTGTTTTCAGTGCAAATAAATTCCAGTGATAATAAAGTATTCTACAGTACATGTCAAACACCAACAAATGTTGAGCTAATAAACCATTTAGTTTATGAATTTGAAGGGTTTTAGGGAAATCCACCATAGTAGCCATGTCACGTGACTTAAACTATTTGTCTCTGCAGTTGCACGAGTACTCTCATATGCACAGAATATTAATCCCAGTTGACTTTTGCCATTCAATAAAATCCCCGGTAAATCCAGTGGGCGAAAAAAAGAAAAATAAGGACCCAATGAAAAGAAACGATTTTTTATTTCGTGCGGCCAATCATTCCATTCTGCAAATTAGTGTAAGCCTTCATCAGATGATTCTACTTCCTCATCGAAGTCATCATCACTTTGTTCTGCTTCACTGAGAGTCAGTAATTCCTCAACAGGTATTGCTCTCATACCAGACGCCAATTCATTTTGCTTAACTATAGCCTCGCACTCGTCCTGTGCTTTCTTTTGACGTCTTGTGACCACTAACGCACGGCGATCCTGCAAGGCAAGCGCGTCCTCGCCTAGCAGAACGTCCTTGGGTATACCTTTCCATACCCCAATACGCAAAGGTCCAGTGAAAATTTCACTTTCGATGTGGGCTTTGACAACTGGCGCCTCGTGCACTGTTTCTTCTGCTAAACTAATATTGCAAGTCTCTCCAGGCAAATAGTTAGATTGTTGTATGACCTCTGGCTTTACCAAAGTTTGACAACAACCCGTGTCCCCCTGTATTCTCACTGGTTTACCGTCTAAACACCCAATGTAAGTATTTCTCCCAAGTAGATAATCATTACCAAATTCAGCCCAAATATCATAGCCTTTGTCATCCTGACTTCTGACATGGCCAACGACCTTTGTCTTTGCTGAACCTGCATTTTTATCAGACTTTTGTTCGGGACAATTTCTTGCCAAATGACCAGTTTTAACACAAGTATAACACGCAGCTGAGGGCTTTGACTTCTCACCCCTCTGGGATGAGTTATCAGACTTCTTTCCCTCACCCTTTTGTTGCTTATTCTTATTGTTAAAACTTTTGAAACCTTGCTTCCGCTCAGTCTGATCGCTAGCAGCGCCAGAATGTGCAGACTTATATGTCTCACCAAGTTTTACTAACTCCTTATAGTTGTCAGGATCCCTTCCTTCAACCATGTTGCATTTGTTTGGGCACGCCTTCAACTAATTGCTCCATTATGAATAGTTCACGTACCCGTTCATATTTTTCTTCACCACTTAAAGACGGAACCCCACTTGTTTCCATCCAGCGGTCAAAAGTATCGGCAACAATATCACCCCACATACAGAATGTTTCTTCATCTGTATGTTTGCAAGCTCTGAATTTAACTCTGTATGACTCTCTGGTGAGCTCATACTTCCTAAGTATAGCAACTTTGACCTTATCATAATCCAGGGCATCGTCTTCTTTCAACCTAGAATATGCCTCCTGGGCCTTACCAACAAGAGTCGGAGCTAATTTCTTTGGCCAAATCCGCTTAGGCCAACTGTACGTTCGAGCTAGCCTCTCGAATGTACGCAAATGTGTGTCAACGTTGTCACCTTCCTTGAACTGAGGGAGTTTAGCAGTCCAATCATTGAACTCACGATCCGTATCATGCGAATTTGTTTTCGCTTTTACCTCTAGTTCTTTCATTTTCAAATCGTGTTCGCGCTGTTCTCTTTCTGCCTTTAGTTCAAGTTGACGAAATTCTTTCTCTTGTTCATGTTTCTGTCTTTCTGCATCTATACGCATGCGTTCTCTCTCTAAATGCTGCGCGTGATTTGCCTGCTCCTGTTTATACAGATTCAATTTGAGCTGAAGAATTTCTTTTTGATGCAACAGGTTTTCAGCTAATTCTTTTCCACTTAAACCACTTGTTGCGCCATAATCATCAATAGGCTCTTTTTTAATTTTCGGGTCTTGGCTTTCTGTCATACTGGGAAAGCTTACTTCACCCTCTGTATCGGACATACTCATTCACTCACTAGCACCCCTCACACACGGCTGTAGTAAGAGATATACACTACCTGGTCACCCCTAGAATGCAATGGTATCAACCACAAGTGTTTTGACCCCACCCAGTCAGTGTAAATTTCTTAATTGAATGCAACTGAATGATAGTATTTCCCATGGCTTCTTATCTTTGTTTTTCGCTGCTAATGAAAAGATACACAAGCGCACAATCACAGAAATGCAAATTTCTGTCGTACGATTTGCACAGGTACTTAGTTAAGGGGCGTTCACCCCAGAAAAACAACCTATCTTTAGATAGTTAAGACTTTGTTTCAATAAGTGTTTATTTATACTTACAGTCTTTTGATTCAACAGGGTGTGTCTTCCCGCGTATACTGAAAGATTAATTAAACACTGAAACAAAAAGATTGTGAAAATTCTCTGCACACAGAAATTTTCAAAAATTTCAAAGTCATAGAAAATAAGCAAGTCCGGCTGCTTCTAAGACAGTGTCCACGGCAGAGTTCAATTAAGTTCACTTCACACAAAAGTTCTTTTGTCTTCTTAATTGTCGTCCGTCTTCTGTGAACTTGCTTCTACTGGCTCATGGTTGAGTTCTAGCTCCGCTAGGTTGACAGTGCTCCCAAAATCCAACTTCCCGTCTCTGGTCTATCAGCTACGTACCCACGGCGACGTCTGAACTAGTATTAAGTTGATCAGCAAATTCAGTTCTGCTGGGCTATCTCAGGTGCTGGAAATTCTGCTACACATTACCACGCTAATGCATACATAAAATGACAGTCTCCCCCTGCAGATAACTTTCCAAAGTTCCGGCAGATATTTAACTTGCTGCTTGTAGCAAAGTCAGGTTACAACAACCATAGAAGCGTTCGTTCCGAGTCTCTCAGCTTTTAGTAGCACACAGTTATTTGTCAAAGTTCCGAGTGTGTCTTACACACGGCTTATCAGTGTCTTATAGTACTCACAGGTTAAGCTTTGTTACCACCAGGTTTCCTCCAAGTCCGTCTTGAGAATGTGAGTTAGAATCCCATAAGCTGGCTCCAATGTGATATAACCGAGGTTACGTTGGTATTGTCGGTTATGTGTTAGTTACATTCTGTTTTTCCCTCCTACTTCAGAAGTGGTCAAAAAGGAAAATCAGCAGCTGAGGAAACGTTTTTGAGTAATTTGTAATTACCGGTTCCTCCAAACTCCTACCTGTTTTATTTTCTGTCACCAAAATTATTTCGTCAAACATGGGTTGTCAATAATAAGTGGATGCTAATAATATAACATCAAAACCTGTGACATAGATCTTCCACTGTGGTACTGCACAAATATGTTTCGCTCTCCGATGACATTTTAGTCTCTCTTACCAGTGACAGGATGCGCGAGTCACACGGTACAGTGCGTGTTCAAGTCTCTGTGCTATGAAGACAAATGGCGGAAGTTCTGTGATTGGTGTGGTGAACGGAAGATTACTCCAATCAAAGCCTCTGTAGAACAGTTAGCAGAGTTTTTTCCTTTCCTCTTTAGAGACAAAGTGACGCCAAAAGAGTAATTCGACAAAACTCTGGCGAATTCCAAACTCATCATTCTAATGTTTTGCGTTTCAACACTTTTGACTCAATTTGCAATTATTTTCATTTATCATTCCGAGACTTGGCACAGAGACTTGAACACGCACTGTACCGTGTGACTCGCGCGTCCTGTCACTAGGGTGACACGAGGTGTGAGAAGCCGATGGTCAGTTAGGGAATGGATGAGTTGTCGTCGTAGTTGAAATCGTTAACAGGTGAAAACGTCGTATCCATAATCACCATGCACTTTCGAATCCCAGAATTTCGTAAATGCATGTAATTAATGGGAAAAAAGCCCATCAACATGGTATAAGGGTGAGTTTTTTATGTACAGTGTCCTTCCGACTGACTCCCTTTTTTCGCTTCTGTATGGAAAAATGAAAGTATGCGACCGTTGTGCTCTGGTAAGACAATGAACATCCTTCCAGCAATAAATGATTATCGTGTATCAGAACAAAATGCCGCTTGGTTTCTTAGTTTCTTTCAAAATCCTTCTGCTTTACATCGATAAACAAAGGTGAAAGACTTTTGACCTCTGGTCAGTTATTGTGACAAAACTCTGTTGTTGTGTAATGCATGCCAAAATTTCGGTTTTTACAGGTTTTCAGCTTGGTTTTATATCGGCATTCTTTTCTTTTTGCTGATTCAGATATTCGTTTTGAGTTAAAACACTTACATTTTGAAGAGTCGCATCTTCCCCTTCTACAGTGTCCTTCCACTCTAAAGACGTCACAGTGTCAACTTGTTAAATAAGCATTTTCTCATCCTGTATTATGGAAAGAAAAACGACTCCCATAGTCTTTCTTATGACGTGAATCAATCGTAATATTGTCATCTTCCATTGACTAAAATTTAGTGACACTTTCTGCTCTATCAGTTGATAAATGAAAGTATTGTCATATTAAACATCCTTCTAAATTGACAGATTAATACCGAACCTATGGGTACTGTCATTAGGAAAAAGGCAACCTATACATGTAACGACGGGTCCGTGTACTAGCGTGGATAGTTGACAAGCTGTTATGAGAAATAGTCAACAAATATTGTCAGCACTACGGCGCCCAACAAGGTCGATTTATGCTTGGGAGATATTGACAGCATGGTATTTCCGAAAGGCGATGTCCACACATAAAAACAACACTCTTTTGGACATTGACTCTCTTTGAAAATTCAGAAAGTACTCTCAGGCAATTTCCCATGCGCATGATTTGTGCACTCTATCATCATTGGGTCCTGGCCCAATCTAGGGAGCATCTTCAAATATGATTTGACGAGAAGCCGAGAGGAAACGTGGATTGTATGACCAATAGAAATGTGTGCATGGGAAACAGGCGCTGGCACCGATTCGATAATAGCATTTCTTGCGTGGCTGTCGGGCTCAGTGCGCTGTCTCCCACGTGGGCCAGCTTTCCTGGAAACGTGTTAGATTTAAAAAATACATGGAGAGGGGCATAAAACTACGAAGTCACTGTTAGTTGCTGGTTCGAAAGACTTGACAGAATTGTTGATAGTGTCTCCTCGTGAACATCCTGGAACCATGACTGTGACCTTTGTTGATGCAATCTGATGCTGAGTTTAATGATTGATAGATTATACTGTATCCAAATGACAAGATTCACCTTGCTGAACTATCTTCAGGTTGGTAGCTAATTGACGTTTACAGGCGGGACATTAAAATCCAAGGCTCAAATGAGCAATATGCAGGCCAGTACATCCATGCTTTCTGATTAAGGAACACCGGGTTATTTTACCCATGTGTCTTTGACGAATACCGAGAATAACTTTACAACTGTAGGTTTATATATCTTAATATTCTGTGTTAAAATGCTTCTTGATATTAGTAGGATGCTCAATTTTTCTTGTCTTGACTTTGCAAACAGAGGTAACTTAAGGAATGTAAAGCCAAAAACCAGTGTGTATTTCAACTGATCACTCGCCAGCATTAGCGATCAAAGCATTGCACGCAGTCCCTGGACTCGGTCAGTCTTATCGCTCTGTCACGTTCATTGTTGGCATTATACAACCAGTTTGAAGTCCCTCATTTCATCCTCAATCTGTGAGTCTTGCCGTAGTGTCTCACTCGCAACCTGATCAAAACAGTCCCCCTGCAAGTGATGGATATGTGTTTACTTATGGCATTTGATCTGGGCGGATTTTAGCAGGGTGATCATAATGTCTGTAATTAAGAGATCGCGAACTCATTGTAAATAAATCGATGAAAAAAGCAATACGCCCCTGCCACATATCCCTGTCACAGCCTTCTTATTTACCAACACAATAAAACTAGTTGTATTTGATATGCTGTTTGAATGCCAGGGCACTGCCGTGGCGTAATAAAACAACTCGAGAATACCGTGCAGTTTACTTTGTTCGCGTTATCGCCCAACATATTACTCGACAGTACGCTCACCGAACACGACAGAATCATGGGTGCTCGAAACGTTGCCTATAGCCAATGCTAGCCAATGTGCACAGAACACTGAGCTTCGTGGTCATGCAGAGCTAATCGTTGTACATGTTGTATGTGAATGCCAATATCTATTAAGGTAAAGTGCGACGAATTTGGACGCGCACACGCTTTAGAACATTTCTGTGCAGATTTAACTCCAGCCTGCTGCAAATGGGTTATTTTGTAGCGCATGTATTTAACATCACCTGTCATTGTTGAAATTGCGCTTTTACCTAATTTTTGACCCAGTCTCTTAGAAATACATGAGACCTATAACCTTGTCATATTTTGACCCCCTAGGAAGCTGGTTTTTATTCAATATGAGCGAAAAAAATACATTTCTATCCTATTTACATGGCGCATATTACCCATTCACCTGAAGATATTGTAAAAAGTAGCACGGTGACACCCTTTTATAAAAGTGTAAACTAAATGGTATTATGTCAGGGTTTTATTCGCCACGTTTGGTAAAAATAACACCATTCAAAGCGACAGGAAGAAAGTTTGAAAATATGTAGTGATATAATTTCGATATCGTCATTTTGTAATCGATACTTATGTTAAAATTTCTTTACAAACATCATGAAAACTATACATTCAAAAGATATGGATCTTAAGTCTTGGTATTTATCAAAAGTAACTCATTTGCTAAGCATTTTATAATTGCTTTCTTTAGTTTAAGTGAATTATATCATTTTTATTTATTTCTAACGACGTCATTTTAACGTCCGTTTCCATGGAAACGAGCGTGGTGAGCAACCATTTTTTATTTCATTTTTGCACTTGCACAACTTCCAAGAATATTTGTGCAAAGTTTCAAGAAAATGACACCACAACCTTATTTTGACGTAATTCGTAGTACTTCACCTTAACTAGGGCATGGGAGCGATAACTTTGAATACAAACAAAACCATTGATTTCTACGATCAAGGACGGGTGTAAATCTGACAGTACAGAAGTACAAATCTTTCGGATCCAAAACCAGTTTTTTTTAAAGGTGGCAGTTCATCCCATGTGACATTCAGGCCTCTGTTTTCACTGATTCACTAATAGGCGTTCATAAGTTATTCTCTATTGATCAGGACCATGTATTCAACGGTAAAACAATGCAATTATGAATTCCGTTGCCTAAAGAGCCGCTTTTCTCGAATCTCAAAAAACATGCTATAAATGATGAAATTCGTAAGTAGTCGTCGTTTTGGTGGCTCGTGAATTAAAGCAAAGAAGAAAAGCTAATGTTACACACAGTCTATCACATATTTCCAAAGATATTGCATGAATACCCCGTAATATGCCCACAAAGTTTAGTTAAAATGCAGATAAACACAACAGGGGAACACTCTCATACTTTGAATTCTGTTACATGTTTATAGTTTACACGTACTCTCTGAGAGCGCTCGAGTACAAACTCTATTTGCTGCTGCGATATTACAAGTCAAACCGATGACCAACGCCAAAGGGAACAATATGCAGTACGTTGCATGCAGTTCTCGGAAAGAACCGCCGCTTTCCATAGTTACTATGGGTCACCCTCCCTTGAGTTAACCGATATTCGCAAACAGTCTCAGAGCTGCGGACTAGTAACATTGAGGTTCCGAAGTTCCCATGCCGTGTTAAAATGTTTAAAAATGAGACTACAAAAATGTTCTTGCATTTACATTAGCACACCGGTAAGTTAAATTCAAAACAGAATGTAAAATTTTGTCGGGGAAAGTGATGAAAAAATTACGTGTTCTCTGTGGTTCGTTGCATCACTCTGTCACGTTCATTACTGGCAGCACGACAGCTTTAATGCTATAGGACTATTCATACAACTTTCACTATGGTGATTAATGAAATTGCCTGTACATTTAAAAAGTGCCTTAGGAAGTGAAACAATATTTGCCAACTATGCTAATGGGTTACTCCAAACCGTTATATTTTCTCAATATGATGTTTATCCCGCCTTGAGACTCAAGCTGCAATGTTACCATTGTTGTCCAAGTCTTGATTGTCTGACTAAAGAATAGGAATGAGAATAAACGGGCGTATATCTGCAGCTGATATTCGGGACATGTGAACATCGAGCAGCGAACGCAAACCGGTATATTAATGTCGACAAACAACAAAAAGGGTAGGGTAGCTCTGTGGTGTGCGTGTGTGTGTGTGTGTGTGTAAGAGAGAGAGAGAGAGAGAGAGAGAGAGAGGCGTTTTTTACTTTATACCTGCTAACAAGATAACCATCAGGGACTGCTCAAGGCAGTGAGCCCCACATTGGTGATCGGTAAGTAGTAAGTATTTATTCCCAGCTGGGATAAATAAGAATTTTACACCCATTTTATTCATTTTATCTAAAGGGAGTGAAGGAAAAATTAACCATCCATGTAGCTATGAAGTGACCCTGACCTATATATGAACTCACTTACGCGCAACAGCTGGCGCAGCAGATAGTGCATTGTCCTGACTCAGCAGGGAATTTCCCTGCTGAGTCAGGTCATTCCAAATGGAACTTGCGCAATGCGCTATGACTCACTGGGGACACACCCCCACTATCAAAACGGAACGACATTCTATTCTGGGATCATTTGTTAGATAGATTCTGACTGAGCCGTACCGGAGCTCTTACAAAGGCAACAGTGCCCGTACCGGAGGTGCGGGTCTCGTCTTCTGGATGTGAATTTTATCTGTTGGCTGCCCCCTTTTCACTATGTTTCTCATTTTTTCCTACGGAACAATATTAACACTTATGTTAGATTTTCACTACTTACCCTACCGGAACCATAGGGATGTTGCACAATACC
Organism: Ptychodera flava; assembly: GCF_041260155.1. NCBI lineage: Eukaryota > Metazoa > Hemichordata > Enteropneusta > Ptychoderidae > Ptychodera > Ptychodera flava. Next base: position 3,290,452 of record NW_027248279.1, read on the forward strand.
TTTTCAGGCAGGTACTTTCCGGTAGGGACTTTCGCAATACCGCTTTCGCAATACCGCTCCAGTTGCTTAGCAACTTGTGATGTCATGTTACAGGTCTGTCTTATTCTACAGTTTTCAGAAAAATTTTCTGAACGACTCTAGTTAACTAACTTTCATATCCATTTAATCCATAATGTCTTAGGTATCTTTCTAAAGGGGGACTAAACCCTTCTTGTTTTTGAATTTCTAATGCCTGTTTGAAAATGCTCTGAATACGTTCTGACCCGTTTTCTGTTGTTGCACCTTTTTCTTGTATTTGTGTAAGCAGCTGTTTATATTGAACGTAATAATGTTTATACTTCTCTCGCCTCTTTGCTACACCCGTTTTCCCTTGTATTACATCAATAACAACACCAGGTATAGGAGTTAAGGCTAACAGTACCAGAACTGTTGGAATTGCTGCTATTACAGCAGAGCTTACAAGAATTCCCTTAGTAATATTGAGAGCCATATCAATTCGACCCATCAATTTATAACTTCGTCGATATGCAGCGCTAGTTCTTTCGATATAGTCGGCCAATTGTTCAACGCTTTCAACAACTGAGATGTGCATTTTTTACTGTATATGTAAGGGATGATAAAAAATAATTGTAGTAATATAGAAAGACAATATGGCAGAAGGAGGAGAAGATATACCACTCCAGGATTTCGATGATGCATATTTGAATGATGACGATGTTACTGCTGCTGAAACATCTTTTACCGATGATACTTTTGCAAACCCCGATCCTTCATTGGATAGCCCAATGGTGGATAATTTAATTAAACAGAGAAGAAAAATTACAGAAAATATGGCTGAAGGACTCTTAGACAAATATAGGATTACTAATCCGGATGCACGAACCGAATTGATTTTAAATGCTAATATTGAAGGTGGTGAACTGTATTATAAAGACATCAGAGTTACAACAGATAAAGGAAGTAGATTTTTAGAGAAATCCACATTAAGAAAGAGGAAAGGAGGACCTGAATTTATAAATAAAGTATACACATGGAGTGGAGTCGAATATCACTCTAGCGCAGAGCCCGAATTTGTTAGTTCAACATTGTATTCTGAAGATGTGAAAAACGATAAAATACCAGCTGAGAAGATGACGCCAGAAGACATGGGTGTATACAAAGATGAACTGACATTCTTACGACAAGATGCTTCTGGTAATGCAGATAAAATACAAGCTTTTGAAAATAAAATCGAACAATGGAACAATCTAAACCCAGAATATAGAGCTATTAATGATGAATTAAGGATTGCGAATATGCGTCTTGGTGAGCTTAACAATGAAAAAGTTAAAATAAGGCTAGAGAAAAGAGAAGTTGAAAAATAGTTAGAGGAAATTCCTGAAGATCACACCCAAGGAAAAGAAAAAGCCGAGAAACTACTAGCTGAACTCATAACAAGAGAAGCTAAAATTGACAATTGAATTGAATACGAAAATGGCAAGATTAGCGGGGCACGTGAAAGTCTGGCTACGACTAGGTCTCTTCGTGATGTAATTTCCGATCCAGAATTGTCACTCAGGCTGAAGCTGACAGAGTTATTTAAACGAAATGGTATTACAATCGCTGCAATACTGACTGCCCTTGGAATGACAATATCAACAATTGCCCTGGCTGTGACTAGAGGAGGAGGGGGAGGAGGAACTGGAGCAAACACAGGTGGTTCAGGTCCGCCCAAAGGCTCAAGCGATAGCTACACAAAAGCGAAAGAAATTGTAAAGCAATTTGGCGAATGGTTAAAAACCTTGGCCGCAAAAAGTGCTGCTGCAATACCAGGTTTAATCGGCTCCCTTGTCAGTTTTCTATTAAAAACAGCAGGATCGGTGGTTGGATTTGTTGGAGAACAGCTATGGATATTTTTAACTGGATTAACATTAGTCATTATAAATAAAATTATGTATTAATATATGACTCCCCTACGGAATCGACATGTTTGGTGAAAAGAATATTGCAAAGTTTCTTTCTAAAAATAAAGACCTGTTTGGTTTCTCTGTCGAATTGGAATGGTGCAAACTTCGGCGGGTAAATCGACATATCCTTCGAGCAAATCCAGGTGTCCGACTCAAAGATGATAATCTGTATCATAACATATTAGCTTTCGTGAAGGAATGTCAAAAGACTAACTTCTTTAAGCGACTAGAATTCATAGCTGTATTCCAGGATACTGAGGATGACCAAGAGGCTCATCATCTCCAAGAATATTGGGTTCTTCGATTGATTCGCGACACAGGTAATCGATTTATCTTTCAGGCAGACGGAAATATTTATGTAAAGATGTGATTTGAATTTTTTCTTCTAAGTCATTATATACACGAAGTGAAACTTAAGATGTGATTAATTTTCTTTTTTTCTTCTACTATATACATTACACGAAAATGGGGTATGATAGAACATTATCACCGAATTTCACCAACCGAATACCGAAGGGAACGAAGTCAGAAAGAACTCATCATGTGATTGCTCATAATCCAAGTGAGGCAGATCCAGGCCAGACACTTATCATACGATGTCCGAAGTTAGAAAGCGGAGTAGTACTAGTTCCTAACACTTTCGACCTGGTTTTGATCTCGAAGTAACGGGGCATGAAGATAACCGAGTAGTACAAAATGTTGCAAAAAATTTGGTGGAGCGTATGGTTCTCACATTTGAGGGGCAGGCACTTTTCAATTTGAATAAATATAACCTTATTGAATGTTATCGCGATCTCTTCAAACATAAAAAGGAGAGAACGAACATGACACTGTACGGAATTCAGAACGAAAATCTAAGAAAATTGAGAAGTGGCGCGGCCGATGCAAATGCCGACAGGCTTTCAAAATGGGACGATCTTTTACTTTTCGACACATATAAAACAAAATATGCTATTCGTCTGACTCATCCCCTCATAACAGGCCATGGAGTTGCATATCCAAAAGAGTTAGGGAGTCATATTGAATGGGAAATTACGTTGGCATCCGCCTCCCAATTACTTGTCAGTAATAATGTTGTTACACCCAATTATAAATTAAAAAACATTCAAATGGAATACGAAACAATTTCTGATTCCGTACTCGCGAGAGATACTGCTGGTTATTACAACAGTGGGAAAAGTTTTCTCTACGAGCATATACATTATTTTAGAACAATCCCGTTCAAAGAATCAACCACGGTTATCAATGAAAATATAAATGTACCACGACGTAGCATTAGAGGTATCTTATTACTCTTCACTAAAAATCAGAATCAGACAGAACTGAACAGTGAACTTTTCTTTAACCCATCCATTGAATCTGTGTCTGTATCAATCGAAGGTATTGCAAATAAAGTGTACGCTCAGAAGATGATACCAAGACAATTTTGGCGAGAGACATGACGGTATTTTGCTGAAGATAAAGATTGGTGTGAAATTGATATAGATGAGGTCGATTATTTGAAGAATAAATTCTGTCTGTTTATCGATCTGCGTAGTTTTAAAGATATTGAGTTTCATGGAAATGGTCTTAAAGTAATGAACACAAAGGATGGAATTCAACTTGAGATAATAAAAATGGACACTTCGGTAAAAGTTGGCGACGACGCTCGCGATGATAATATATTTGCCCACGTTTATGTTATCAGTGATGCAATGGTCACCGTTAAGAATAGTAAATTAGATTCTTTACAATTTTAACCGTAACGTAGGTCATTCCTATCGGATATGTTTCTGCCAGCCATTCGCCCGTGTCCATTTTGTATAACTGCACACGTTTGATATCATTTGGCGCCATCATGATTTTACTACGCTTTTCACTACGGATTTCTCCAGCCTTATTCCGTACAAACTGTGTAAATTGTGCCAGAGCGGGCTTCTTCCCAGTTTTAAACAGATCATAATAGTCTTCAAATTTCATATGTTTTCTAACACAAACATCTTTTATCCCTTTATTTTTTTTCGTCTCCGAAGTTGGAGTCCGAAAAGCATACACTTTCGAGCGTATGCCTACAAAATCAAGAATAGGTACACCATTCAACTCATCTTTAAATTTACCTATCACTTTTTTATTAATCTTCGGAAAGTTGGCGGGCATCCCACTAGTATCATATATAGACTTCTCACCATTCTTTTCCACATCTTCCCTAACTATATCATTGAAAGTTACGTCTGCAGAAGGAAGAGGCACACTGTAAACAAAACTGTCAGTATCCATGTAGGCTAATCGTATTCCAGGGAACCGTACCCGAAAGTAATTGTAATGTCTCTCATACATAAGCAGTTTAGAAAGTTCCAGTACTGCGGCGCCAATGAAAACTGGCTTTTTATATTCATATTTTTCCCTTTTCAGTTCCAGTAGGACACTGTCGCAGGAATCGCCATCCTCTTCGGAAGTTATGAAAGTTATATGTTTCGTCTTTGGATTATACTTCTGAATCTTTTTACAGCCCGTACCGTTCCGGCCCGAAACGAATTTATAGTCTCTGTACTTTGGAACGTCTTCTATTGTCTTGCCAAACATTGCATTATTCATCAGCTTATAGAAATTCTTTTCAAAATCTGTCGTCCCCTTTGTCCTCATTTCAGTGTTAAAGTCAATATATTGTTTGAGACACGGAGCCTCATCGAAAGCAAGCACCCGATAAATCTTTTTCAATCTCATTCCCATCCGAAGATAGAATTCGAGCAACTTGTAGTGTAAGACGTACCGCTCTCTATCCAACACACTTGTAATCAGTCGAGTACCGTGGCCCGGAAATTCGTAGTGATGCGGCGCAAGTGGCAAATCGCTGTGTTCTTCATGTAATTCGACTGGATATTCTAAGTCTACTTCTAGAAAACTTGGTGGAAAGGTGGCGCCGGGTCCCCACCTCCCTCCGGAACCTGCTCCGCCAGCTCCGCCGTCTCGGGCATACCATTCATCCCACTCTTCCATCGTCATCCAATGAAGTCCGCCCGTTGGCATTGGTTGACTCATTGCCCAGCCGTAGAGATTGTTTGCATCGAGATATTTTATTTCGGACACCGACTTCTCTGGATCCCAGTTCCCGCCAGCTTCACCAGCCCCCTCGGCGGCAACGTAAGCCGGATGATTTGTCCGTAAGTAATGAATATTACACTGGCTGATACCGCCTCTAATTCCCCGTTGTACGAAATTCATCTGCTCAGCATCTTGAATGAGCCCAAACTTATTACCCGTATAAAGTAACATAGCATCCCATGTTAGACCGGGCGCCCGACATGTAATGGGCCGGGTCTAACTTGTATTCCCCTAAACATGTGTCACGGAAATTTTCGAATATATTAGCAAGAAGTAGAACGTCGGTCTCACAATAGAATTCCATATAATCACGAATCGTCTTACATCCAACTTCGTCCCATACTCGCAAAGCATGTTCATAATCAGACTCAGTGATCCCCTCTTCCGTCAATTCGCTATAAAATTTATCCCTCTCCGGGAGCTGGTTCTCTCCCAGTCTGTCAACCGAGTCTAAATATTCGTAGGGGAAGAAACCTTTCGCCCTTTGAATGTCCGGGTACGTAAGTGGTACTGCCGTCCATCCGTGGTCCGGCACAGTTTTTGCCAACTTAGCGAGCGACCCCAACATCAACTGAGCACTGTCCATAAACTTTATAGAAAAGAAACGTTTCTTTATCTCCCTCTTCCCATCAACAACAATTGAGGCACTAAAAATAAATGTTTTCGAGAGACCCATAATTCCACCATTGCTCGTCTTAGCTATTATATTTGGCTCTGGTCCAGGACCATCATCTATTTCATGTAATTCTTTCAAAATAAAAGAACCATCGTATCCCTTGAGGTTGTGAAAGTAGATAGGAATGGTTCTCGACGGGCGACATCCCTCACAATAAAAAGTCGTTCCCTCCTTCACTACTCGGTATCCTGCCGGCTCTCCACATGCAATACAGTCTGGATTGCCGTAATTAGAAGGATCTTTCATCGGTATTATTTTCCAATAATACGATTTCGAATAATACTCGGCCCTCTGCTTCATATCTTTTAGAAAGTCTGTAACACAGGAGAGACCCGTGAATGTTCTTTTACCATAAACTTTTGGCTTACTGTCCAGTCCCCACCGTTCCACCATAACATACGAAAGACAAATTGGAATGTGTCGGCCGGTCCCCTTCTCAATAATTGCCTCAGTATCTGCATAGACGACGTAGGGAGAAGGAACCTTCTTCCGATGTCCTTCGAATTGACATACTTCCTTAGGAAAAACTGGCTGGGCGGCGTCTGTTCCACAGTATACCTGATGTTTTTCTAATTCTTCTGTTGACTTAAAACCTCTTTTACAAACCGGACAAATACACTTCCTTCTGTGCTTATTCTTACGATTAGTATGAGAATTAAGAAGACGATTTAACGAAGTAATTGGCACGAAGTGGGCCGCACCGTTCCCACCAACAATCAGTAATACATTTGCTATTTGATCCGCTTCCGGAACAGTTCTGTCAGGGGCTCCGCTGCAGCCACTATATAACACAGTTATGTCGGACGGGGCGGGATCGGACTCGTGGATCTGAAACACTTGAAGTTTCGTGCCCGGATTTTGCTGCTCGAAGCGCCTGAACACAGTCAGATCAGCGGGTGTAGGAAATGGTACCTCATCCCAACAGTAGTCAGCAATAAATTTGTCAAACGTATTCCATTTTCTCCTTACCTGACCACATTTCTTTTTGCGAAACTCGGGATCGCTCAACTTTATACTTGCTACGACGGCATACTGAAAACAATTCTCGACCCCCACCGGTAGAATAAGTTCGCTCACACAATGCTTATTTTTTAACCATCCGGGAAGTTGAATCGGGGCGCCAGCCCCCGGTCCGGCCCCGAGTAAAACTTCTACTAGAATTACTTCAAAATTAAGTATCTCCTCGAGAACGAGACCAGAACCCTCAACATTTTCAATTGTTTCAAGCATATGGTCGTAGCGATCTATTAATTGTTGTTTCACATCCGCCCCTCTTACATCTTTTGTGTATGTATCTTTTAATTTAACAGGCAATGTACGATTTTGTGTATTACCGTTTTTCGGATCCGATAATTTGACTTCCATTTCGGTATAAACAGAGTACATCTTTCTTTCTTTGGCCATACCTTCAATATCCACCAGCTCCCCGATATCCTCGACTCGCTTGACTTCAGGAAATTCTTTTCGTAAAACTGCTCCCTTGAATGCTGTATGTAATCGACGGGCCATAATAATCTTTATGATATATACTATCCTAAATTTTTTAAAAATGAAAAAATAATTATTCTATGATAGGTCATCAAAATCCACTATAATATTTTAGCAGCATTTATTTGTTTATATATCTCGCCTAATCTTTCTAAGTCGACTAGTTCTTCCGCATCTTGAATTTCTGGTTTATTAGGCACAGCACAAAATAATCTCTCAACAGTGAAAGAAAGGCTACGCTTACTTAAGCGCTGTTTAAATGCTAAGAATTCTATCTTACTACCTTTCCTGATATTACGAGGTACAATAGCAGGATTTTCTCGGACTGGCAATGGACTCACTGCTTTAAAACCACAGTCAATTTCTTGAACCATATCAATACATGTAGCGAAATCGTGATTTCTCCTCTTTTAAACCGAAATTTAAAATACGCAACTGGCTGCGCCCCGCTCCCTCGCTTCTGATACACTTTAGATGGATTGTAAAATCCAGTAGTATTCTTGGAGTGAGCGGCTAGGCTTGCAGCATAACTTTTAGCAGTGCTTGCATCGAAACTTTCACCTAGGGTACGGAATACTATTAAATCGGTAAACTTTTGAAGACTCGGTTGCCAACGGACACACATTTCATCACATGTAGCAGGATCTTGGATCCATATTTAGGTCCGATGTTGAAAACTACTTCTAGCTCACTGTCTACATATATGAAAGGATCTACCAAAGATTCACCAAATATGAGTTTGCCGTCACTGATTTGGATGTTTTCTCCGGTTTCAAGTATTTTTATTGCATTTGAAATAGAAAGGATTGCCATTGTCTTATCGTATATATCTTAATAAAAAAAATAATTTAAAAATTTTTTCTATGATATAGTATCCCAAAATGTCATACATATTCATAAATGGACCAACTGGAAGTGGTAAGAGTTACGATGCAGTAAATTTGGCGGAGGGAGTTGCTACGGTGACTCACGTACCAGAATTTGACACTAGTTTTTCCAGCAACATTGCCGACTTTTATAATGGGCGTGTCGTTTCGATTGCCGATTTTCAGAATCAGTTTATAGAACATACTCTTAGTTTACAATGTCACGCTGCCCCCACTGGGAGGGGGGAGGGTCTCCCCTTCGGAACGCTACATTATTTGTGACTCTTCCATAATTCAACATCTAACTTTTTCTCGAATCCGAGGCGTGGCAGCGGAAGAAAAAAAGATTGTTCTAGAGCATTTGACCATTTACATAGTTTCATTATCATATTCAAAGATATGCCTTGGGATTATTGCAGGCGGAATGTGTTGACTCGAGCCAGGTCGTACGAAATAACCGCCTTAGAAGAACTAGAAGAGATTCACAATAAGTTCAAACAGACTTCTTAGAAATTTGTAATGACTACAGGCTTCCATGTTTGGTAATTCATCAATCTCTTACGCCTGAAGTTCTCAAGAATATACTTAATCCAACAATTGATACAGAGACAGTCGGACCAGTAGAAGAATCTCCACAAGCTTTTGACTTTGGAATTGCATGGAGCGGAGGCAGCCAGGGATTTTTAATAGACGGTTTCAGCAAGGAGGAACTTGAAAAAGCTTACTATCCACCTGGACAAGAACAACTAGAACAACCTCGAGTCTCACTCAAGAACATACACAAACTTCTTAATGCTTGTGAATCTGTGCACGCTTACAATGCTCCGTTTGACTTACGGGCACTTGATATGATGAAACCCTACGGTTACGGGCAAGACTTTAAAGTTACTTGTCTATGGCTCATGTCAGTTGTGTACATTATACTTCAACCAGAACTTATCGATAAAGCTGAACAAGGAGGACTGGAAAGAACGGATAAGGGCAACATGCACAGTCGCTTTGAAGATCTTGCAAACTTAATATGTGCCTCCGAGGATCCAGGGTACCACCACATCCACATACTGCCGAAAAAGATGCAGTAAGTGAACATTACTTACGACAATACATGATAAATACTTGGCCAGGTGGTTGGAAGAATAACGGTAAACTGACACTTTCAGCTTTCAAGAAATTAAGACTTCTTCCATGGTACTTATTGAATAACTTTCGTAAGTACTTACGTTAGTACTTACGTTAGTACTTGACAAGTACCAGCACAGGAACTTACGAAGTTCTAATAACATTTTCCTCCGGCTCCCAACTATTGAAACTTTCTGGATAACCTTTCCATTTTATCAGATAATATTTCTTTCCTCTAATTTTTTTCGTCTTCAAAATTCGTTCTACTCTGTACAGCTCGTCGCCACGTTCCGAAAGGGCACTCTGAAGTTCATCAGAATAGAAAGTGCCGAGTATTTCCTCTCCATTCAGATCTTTTATTTTGTAAACTGGCGGCGTTCCCAGTCCAGCTGCGTACACCACTTTTGAAACTACGAAAATCTCCTCTGTCCAATTTGGTAAATATCCTTTCCTGAAAGTGGTCTTGTATTTTGTAATTCGGACCCTTTCTCCCGGCTTGAATTCAGGGTCAGCTCCCCGGGCCGCCAACTCAGGGTAAAGTGTATAAAATGCCTGCCAATCGTTGTCCTCTGTTACGTCGACGGGTTTCATTTTGATACTTCCGTGAACGGTGTTGTTGTAATTCTCGAGAAGTTGTGGTAGAATGGGGAGCCAGGAACGTGTCTGTTTATATGTAAAGTATTTCCACATCATCGTCTTGAGGGTCCGATTAAAACGTTCAACAACACTAGCTTTTTTGTCACTGTAGGTGTGGAACTAATGAATTCCCACCTCCTGGAGCCACCCCTGCATTTTCTGATTAGTAATTCCCGCCCCTCATCTGTCTGAAGTTTGTCGGGCCTTCTCCCGGATTTCTTAATCATGTCTTGTAGCGCCTGTAACGTGTGTTCAGCCGTTTTTGACTGTATTGGCCTAGCCCATGCATATTTACTGAGTACATCGATTACTGTTAGCATGTATCGAATGTTACGATTCTCTTTTGCGAACTGTGAAGAAAACTCTACAAGATCAGCCTGCCAAAATTGTCTATCGATGTTACGAAAACGCGCCTCCCGCCACGAGTACGAGGTACCGGTTTATGTAGGTTATAAGTAAGCTGAGTTTTTAACCACTCCTGCACCTCTTTCTTAGTAATTTTTAACCCGCTGGAGCGTGCTGCCTCATATAATTTTTGTACACCTCCAAATCCAGTTTTCGGGTTGTAATATAATTCTCTAAGAGTGCCTTCGGTGTTCCTATCGGTAGTGTCGCCTTCCATGATTAGCTATATTAAGCGAAAAATTGAATGTCGTACGGATGCCGTAAATGAAATACTAGTTTACTGAATGGTCTCCTTTTTAATTGTCTGATTAGGGAACCCACCTCCCGTTCTGACACCTCCATTCCATATTCTTTAATAATAGTTTTGTTGTCTGTCTTGCTCGGTGTGTAAAAAAGTACTAACATCTGTATGTTTTCCCTAAATGGTTTACTAATACTAGTATATTGTTGAGTTAGAACCCAGACAGATAATCCGTCGTGTCTTGCGCTGAAACCAAGTTTGACTAAAACGTCACTGCGCTTCTTCATATCTTTGGACGAGGCACAGTCGTCGAGGATTATTAAAGTGTTCGTGCCGGCCCATTCTTTATGCACGAAGGCTAGTGTATCATCCACAGCATCGAGTCCGACCGGAAACACGAATACGTTGTCATCCGTGAAAATGAATCTTTTATTGTACGTTTTATTGTTCATGAATGTCGGACAAATGAAAACTATATATTCGAATTTTCCTAGGTACGAACCGGTGAGGAGATCCATTACATATTCTGTTTTGCCAGAATTTGTCGGTCCAGTTACAATCATGTTGAATGGTGGGGTCGCATACATCGGATCTATATACTGTACATGAATGAACTGATTATGAATCTCTTCTAGTTCTTTTAAGGTACTGGCTCGAGTTAGATGAAACATAATTTCCAGTCACATCGACAGCATCTGAATGAACTATATATTTAGTGACTTCATTCCACCTACAATAGTAATGAATATGGCTAAAGATAACAAACCAATTCTGCCGGTTCCGGGAGGAGGGGAGGGGAGAGGGAGGGGAGGCCCCCCCGACTCGTATCAGTCGCTCCCTTGGGAACGCTCCGGGCTCGTCCTGCCACTTCACAGGATCCGGACCCCCTCCTTCCATCTCATGTATAGCACTTTCTCGAACTTCCGTGTTTATATCACCATTCACCCGAACACCATAGATTCTGTTGCATATTGCAATTCATTATTATAACCTGAGATTGCCGGGCCCGAAAGAATGACCATCTCAGACGGTAAGAGAAGTAAATTGGGTGAGACTGCCATATCAAGTTTGACACCAGTATTCATTATTGTGTCTTGATATCGCCTATAACTGATTACTTTGTCGGTATTGCGAATTTCATCTTCGAGGAGAACGCCAAATTCTTTTCGGACTTGCACTGCACTGCCAGTATCACCTACTATGGTACTGCGAATATTTGCTTGTGCGCCGAGTATGCAATATACGTAGGCTTCAAGGCTTTCATTGAGGCGGGCTAGACCAGCCCTTGTTAGTCCCGAGTCTCCCTTCAGAGGAATGAAACTATTATATTGTCCCTCTGTTCCATCATTTCGGAAGAAATAGTAGTGTGGTCGGTCTTTGTCGGACAGTACATGTTTTTTCTTTCCAAAAATTGTATGTGTATAGAAAACGCCTCCGTCGGAGGAGAGGAAAAAGTCATGACCGTTGTATACAGCGGCAGGCTGTCGAACGGGACCACGATTAGTGTAATATTCATATCCATAACCAAGACCTTTATTTTGACCTTTTCGATATCGAAAGTCGGACTTCGTTGGGCTTATATTTCCAAATTCTGTACATAGAAGTTCATATTGGACGAGATTGTACGGATTGTCGCCCGCTTTGAAGGTGGGGGTATCGTCTGGAAGTGCAACACCCATTTCATGAAGGATCCTACGTATTGTAAAATATACATGAAAACGGCAGAATGATCGTATTTGCAGAGGAAATTTCTTATCAAAGAGATGGGCGAATGATATACCACAACCAGTCGTGCTGCACCATACAGCGAAATTCAGTTGCTGGTCCCAATATTTCATATGCGGGCTGCCAAGCCATATATTACTTTCTTTTGCTGATCGATGAGTGATTACGTTATCTTTGAACACATCCCGCGGATGAAAAGTAAATTTTTCTGTCGGCGTTACATATATTTCTAGGTCCATGAGAATAGGTTTTATTCCCCCGTTCGGTTTGGAAGGAATATCAGTATGCTGTACTGTGGGTACGCTCGTCTTATTCAATTGAAAAGCAACTGGGAATAAGTCTGTATTCATGATTCGTGTTTCTATATACAGATAGATTTTAATGGAGGAGAATTTTCCCGGAATCCCTGTCGGAATCATACTAACATTCCAGACCATGTTAATACTTTATTTCGGATTCAGGTTTAAACGAATTTTTTATTTTTTACTAAGAATAGATAACATACTGCAAACAATGGAGAATTTAATAAAGTCATCGGCAGCGGCAAATACGCGTTCCGAAGGGCCTTCGGAACTACCTTCGGATGCTCAATCCATAATAGAGACGAAACGTGAAAAAATACTCTGTGTCATCGCAAGTGGTCAAAGTAAGTTATTTTTTGGTAAGGAGTTTACAGTTAGAGAAGTGGAAAGGTGGAACGATGAATCCATAACACGAGTCTTTAAAGTCTATGAAGCGAAATACAGTTCTCTTATAAGTGATACCATCACTCAAAGTTTCATAGATCTAGGGGCCCGCGCAATAAGTCAGGTAGTTCCAATCGATGATCGAGATAACTATGCCACTGATCTTAAAAAGGATTTTATTCTAAACAGTGAAATAAAACGATTATCAGGGCGGATAGCGTACACGTGGGGGCCCCTGATTGCTCTAATTTCCTCCGGTTTAATTACGGGTAAACATTTAAATTTTAAAAAAATCGGGCTAATATAATACCTGAAATAAATGGATTCAACTTCGCAAGCACCGACTCAGCAAACGACTCCGTCAGGGCTTCCGCCAGGGACGACCTTACCAGGGGTTCCAACACCGACTCAGCAAACGACTCCGCCGACGACCTTCCCACCGACACCGCAAGCCCCTCCGACACAGCGCAACATAGAGAAAATTACGTTACCGACGAAGCATCCAGGGAGAGTTGCTGCGGGCAGGCGATTAGCGGAATGGAACAGGCAAAACAAGGAGAAGAAACGCCAAGCAATGGAGGGGGATAGTGATGCGGTAGCGAGCCCTTTTCTGGACCCCTCTCGGCACGGATAGGGTACGGCCTACAACGAAAGAACAGTGTGATAATAAATGGTTATAATAAATGTTATCTTGTTTTAGGAATTGTGGGAGTTTCATTGACTGCATTAGGGCTATATTGGGGGCGTGCTCGACATATTTGTCCAGATCGGCCTCCCCAGAAAGCGAAAAAAACAGAGCACGTAGCAGCTCCCTCCGGAACAGTTCCGACAGGGGTTCCGAGGGGAGGGGAGGGGGGACCCAGCTCCTCTACATTGCATGAGATGGAGTAATACATAATTTTATTTATTATGACTAATGTTAAACCTGTTCTCCAACTCCCCCATATTTTTTATTTTTATTTTTCTATTTTTATATACTTGTCAGCAATCATGGATACTAAAACAGTTGTAAACACAATGTATGATGGTATTGTAATCGCAGGACTTGCGATGGGATATCTTATGATCTCCAGCAAATTTCTGAAAATAGAGGTGGGCGATCCAAGTCGACCAAATTTGACTCGATTGGCAAAATTAGGCGGTGCGACTGCTGCCGCGGTTGCAACAAAAGATCTCCTTGAACAGAAAAATATTATTCCTGCAGAACCTTATACTTTGTAATGGGCACCTTCGGAATAATAATAATATTCATCGAACACTTATACTTAGTAATATATACATACAACGTACAACGATGATCATTTGGATTGTAAGCAAAACAGGTGAACCGGTTACTGTTAATTTTAACCCTAGCATTGACATGGCACAGTTTACGAAGATAAGACTGCTAGAGTGCGGACTATATAATTCATGGCATAACATAACGAGGGCGAATAATGTACTAAAATATCAAGAAGGAAACGACCCCAAAAATAAGACAACAAAATCAATACGTCCGGGTAACTACAATATTGATACGTTAAACAAAGCAATCGGGTTGAAGCAAAAATTAATTTTGAAAAACATCTGCCGACAAACCACGTTCTTCTAACTTTGGCTAGAGATATTAAAGTCTATTTCAATGCCACAGGTAGCTTCGCCAACGTCGTCGGCTTTTCAGATAAACCTGAGGACAACCCAGTTATAAAAAGTACTATGAGTTCAGATCGAGCAGATTTCTTAACAGTTACTAAATACGTGGTTCATTCAGATGTCGTTGATGTTACTGGAAATTATGTTTCATTTGGCTCGGGTGCCGGAGGATACATACAGGGAAAATTATCGGATTGTTTACAAATACTTCCTGTCAAGGATACAAAAGAAATAAGTGAAAAGGTCACCTATGATTTTAAAAACGGAGCACTTTCCATGCCATTGAGAAAAGGTTCAGACCATATGAGTTCAATGCGTATCTGGATAACAGATCAGGATGGAAACATGATCAATTTCAATAACTGGCCAACTAGCTTTTGTATTGAATTATTGTAGCTAACCCTATCGGAAGATAAACCATCCCACGACCAATCCTCCAGCAATATAGATCATTTCATATTTCTTTTGCTCAGGACTGGGCTGATAATAATCTGAGAATTGAACTGCCCCTTCGGAACCGTTCCGAAAGGGGCCTGACGTAGAGTTGCTTTGCACCGCTTCTGCTTCTTCCAGGATTTCTGCATCTGTATCTCTTAATTCAGCCGCAGCATGCGCGTCCTTTGCCTGATTTTCTCTTTCCCAGTCAGCCTGGAGTAATCTTTTTTCTGACCAGACGTTGCGATCATGTTCAAATTTTTCTAATGCCTTATCATGTCGGACTTTCTCTTCAATAAGAGCATCACCATTCCCGCTAAGCTTTTGTCCGATAATATTTCCTCCTGTGAATGCCGTTGCATTTAATACAGCACCGAGAACTGTCATTCCTATAGCTGAAGCCATGGTTGTGTATATTACAAGGTATTATTTATTTTTCACTGTATATAGGTCCCTACGGAGTATGTCTGGTCCAAGTAACTTCGGTCTAGGTGCAATTCACGTACAAAATCTCGAGCTCGAAGATCTGAGTGACGTTAAAGTTAACAATAATACTAAGATAGCAGGTAATCATTATAAGGATTACGTCCTTCGTTATAAGGACCGCGAGAAACAATTCGTGTTATCGCCAGCGACAGCACAGAACATGAACATGCTGTAGAATTTTCCGAACTTAAAGACATTGATGAGTCCATAATAGACGCTACAAAGGCTGCAAATGATCCTACTCCTTTTGCTCTGACATGGGATGGGGATAGTCAGAAATTCATGCCTTATAATGTACCACGTAACATCTTAGATATATTGGATAGTGAAATTGTAGGTGGGGTTGATGAACTGCCGGGGACTCCGAATGTGATTTATTTTGATAGCAATGTAAACAAATATAAATTGTCTGATTTTCGCCTTTATCTTAAGCCTAATAACCCCCACATTACACTACTCGGTATACCGGTTCACCTTAAAATTAGTCCTCTTAATACAATAATGTCTTCAGATAATACACTAAAAAGGTGGATAAATGCTGGTGAGAATTATTGTTCATATATAGCTAGCAGGGTTCCAGTAAGATTATTTTGGGACACCACTTTAAAGAAACTGGGTCTGAAAAGTGTGGGGGAGGAGACAGCTGAATTAAATTTACAGACTGTAAATCAACAGATGACTGATAATATGAAAATAATTGAGCATGGTACAGTTGTTATCAAATGTATAAAATTAGGTACAGGAGACGAGTTTGATGATTTAGTAGGAAATATTGCTTTAAAAACAGATTCAAGAACGAGTTGCACTATTTTCATAACTATTGATAAAGATCGAAAAGATTTAGATATTTTTACTCATACCGTTCCGACAGGGGAAGAAAGTAGTTCCGACAACATTTCATTTGTTAAAAAAGATACAACTACTTACACTTTAGATATCAGTACCATTTATCTAAAACGTCTCATATTGTTTGAAGTAATGGTCTTCCGACATATTTTAAGTTCAGGAGGAAAATTCTAAATTTTATCTATCGGGTGAACAAGTTCGTACCGATAGGAACTCTCAAGTTCAGAAAAAAATTCCACAGAAAATTTTCTAAAAACTGTAGAATGAGACATACCTTTACATGACATCACAAGTTGCTAAGCAACTGGAACGGTATTGCGAAAGCGGTATTGCGAAAGTCCCTACCGGAAAGTACCTGCCTGAAAAGGTATTGCGCAACATCCTATGGTTCCGGTAGGGTAAGTAGTGAAAATCTAACATAAGTGTTGTTCCGTTCCGTAGAAACATAGTGAAAAGGGGGCAGCCAGCAGATGAAATTCACATCCAGAAGACGAGACCCGCACCTCCGGTACGGGCACTGTTGCCTTTGTAAGAGCTCCGGTACGGCTCAGTCAGAATCTATCTAACAAATGATCCCAGAATAGAATGTCGTTCCGTTTTGATAGTGGGGGTGTGTCCCCAGTGAGTCATAGCGCATTGCGCAAGTTCCATTTGGAATGACCTGACTCAGCAGGGAAATTCCCTGCTGAGTCAGGACAATGCACTATCTGCTGCGCCAGCTGTTGCGCGTACGTAAGTTATATATAGGTCAGGGTCACTTCTAGCTACATGGATGGTGAATTTTTCCTTCGCCCCTTTAGATAAAATGAATAAAATGGGTGTAAAATTCTTATTTATCCCAGCTGGGAATAAATACTTACTACTTCGGTAGAACAAAATTAAGGGGATTAGGGAGGGCAATGACCAGATATGTACTGTTAAATCTTAAAATACTGTACAAAGATAGTGAGGTTAAAGTGATAGGCACCGACACGATACTGGTAAGGCATGAAAAAACTTTAATACATGAATGACATTAACTCCTAGACGAATATTGCCTGCAATATGCTGTGTTCAGACTTAGTTTAAGGCCAAAGGGAAAAAAAAACTGTACTGTTCCGATAATCCGACCTACCCTATTTTTTGCCTGCCGACCCTGAACTTTTTAGAGCTACGTAAATACGAAAGTAAAAAAAAGAAAGAAAATAACAGTAAAATCACATGTTCGTTACCTGGCATTTGATTTTTGATTGAACGAGGACGTCTTTTATGTTTTATTCCTTTTATATGTATGATATATTTTTTTTCTGGAAATGTGGCCAGTGTTTGATCGCCCTGAACCGAAGCTGTGATATCGCAGCGGTACTTGTGGCGTGTATAGAACGTGCTCGGGTCACTGGGGTCATCGCCAACCCAATGACCCGAGTACGTTCGATGCACGCCATACCGCTGCGATATCACAGCTACCTGAACCCATGAAAAGTGCATATTTTAAAAATAAAAATATTTTCGGAAAAAAATCCCTGCCGACCTACCTACCGATGTTATTAAAACAGCCCAATTTATGTTTTTATTTTTCCCTAATCTCCATTCACCGTGACACATGCCGGTCTCAAGATTGCATTGTCCAAATTACTTCCTCACCATGTTTGAGATAAGAGGTAAAACAACGTACGTAACGTCATGACACATCTGTCGAACATACAAACGGCAGACTGACGATGTTCTCTTCACATGTATCAGCAGGGTTCGTTGAACATGGAAAATTACACCAAATGTATGGGATTTATCCGAAAAGACAATAGTATGGGGCAATATTATATTCTCTGAAATTAAAATATATTAAACTTTTATTATTAAATGGGTACATCGAATTGTGCACGAGTCCTTAGGGAAGAAGAGAACTTTCTGCATGCTGGGAACAGAAGAAGCCTTCATAAAATTACATTTTTTAACATTTTCTTGCGAATTTTTAAACTCGAGAAGTCTTCCAATGTCTTTCGTTGCGATTACTATTGCAATGCAGGACCTGTTTGCCGATATCTTTCTTATATACACAAATTATTCCCACTGCCAATCTTGGTGATCTCGCAACTGCGCTTGTGTTTTTACTGGTCACAGTTCTTTGTCTGATTTAGAACCTGTGTAATCAGCCATTCATGTTTGTCGCCAGGATTAGTATCTGTTAAAACCTGTAAAGTGGGCATAAATATTACCAATTCTCATATACAGCGTGATCTTTTGACGTGATTCTACCCTTCACTTATAACTTAAAGACAATGAATAAATAATTTCCATGTTCACCATTTCCTCTGTAGAGCCCCGTTCGACAAGAAACTCGCAATGCGATTACTTGGTATTTCTAAAGTAACCTTACATTTGATCACGGTCCCTCCACAAAACGGTCAAGAATCGCTTTTGTTCAAAGGTGCTAATCACCTACACAGTTGCAGCAGTCCGTGTTGCGGTGGATGGAGGAAGCCAATGACGTCTTAGGCATGTAAGTGTCTTGTTTCAGCAGCATCTTGTGATACGGTCCCGCTCCGGTATCCTATGATATTCAGTCAATCTATCTACTTCATTTTCATCTTTTTGCACTATTTTGCATGTATTTGAAGACTTTTGTGTCTACGTGAGAAGATGAGTAAAACAGTTTCTTAGAGATCTTAGTCACTATCGAGAAATCTTGGATAGTATTTTACGGCTGAGTTCAGCCATGAGGTGATCTTGACCGACGCCATGCATTTCGGAAACACTGTGAATTTTACTTTCCCATTTGTTTTTTCACCTTTCATCAAAAAAGTAAGTCATGCACCTCCTAACAAGGCAAAGACTTCGAAAAAATAGGGAATTGTGTTGTGTTGTTATTTTGAAACCTAATTCGACAAGAAAACTCGTCTTTTTTAGAAAACTCGTCTTTTTTGCTGCGTTTGTATTTCAACTGAAAACAAAATGGCGTCGCTTGGGATCGACGAGTAGTATCTGCATTACATAGGAAAATCCTGAAATATCCTCCTTAACTCCCTTTTGATATCGATTTAACATGATAATTCCTCAGTTCCAAACTTTGAGAGTTCGATTTGAAATTTTAATCGTTTTTGAATAGCTCAATAGCCCATTCCCACTGCTGGAGTTTTTAGCTGGTAGCCAGCTAAAAGCTGGCTAATAACAGCTAATAGCGGCTAAAAACGGCTTATAGCTTGAATGGCTCAATAGCCAGCCCATTTGGCATCAGGAATTTTGTAGCATGGTAGCCAGCTAATAGTAAGCTAAGTGTGGCTATTAGCGGCTAAAACGGCTAATAGCTTGAATAGCTCTATAACCAGCCCTACAAAAAATATTTATTTTCAGCTGAATAGCTACCTACTACATTTATCAGCAGCCTTAAGTGTCCTGTGGAAATTAATAATAGCTTAAATAGCCACAAACAGCTACACATACCCTACCGGACAAAAGTTTCTTTCCCTTATCCGCGGCTTTTCCGCAAGTTTTTAAACAGTTTACCTCGAGCAAACAAAGGGTTCGTGTAATTTACACAACGAGTCCAGTGCAAGCTAATCGTTTCCGCTCAGCGAGTGCTATCACTCGTACTCGATAAGCGTGTTTTATGGCTTGATATCTACTTTACTGCTTGCGCCATCTATCGGTGAGATAGCATTAGCTGCGTCTGTTACATGTAAGTTATGTTCCAGCGACGGCCCGACGGGTCTGCCGCACATGTTTAGTGCTTTCATGAAGTTTACTGTTTATTATCTTGTGTATAAAGATTCTGTATACATTTCTTTTGAAATTGTTAAGTTAATTGTCGATTAAAAGTGACGTGTAAACCCGGACGTTGCTTTGCCGTATAAATACTACACCGTGCATGTGTGTCGGCGAAGCCACAGACGCTGCACAGACACGTGTGATACAGTGCATGGAGGGACATTACGTACAGATACCCACCACGTACCCTGTAACTGAAGTGGTACGTCCACGGTCAGTGTATATGTGCGTGTAAACTGGCGGCCATCTAAGTATGAATAGGGAGTGGCGAAGTCAGATTTACAATAAAGTTTCGCGGCGATTTTTCAGTAACTAGACCTTGAACACCAAAAATAATTGGTTACACAAAGTAATGCAGGTCTGGTCTTGGAGAAAATACCCAATTGGGGTCGTCAAAGACTTGTTAACGATAACGACGCAATTTTTAACGGGACCTTGCACTGGCAGCGGTCAAAAATACCATCGGGGATTCACGAAAAACTACTCCACAGAAGTTGATTTTTTCCCCTCCAGACTATGATCAAACTTGTTAGGAACGCATAGAAGGGACAACTTGAAAATCTATGGAGCGCTTTAACGAAAATCTGTATTTTCCTACTGCGGAGAAAACCGACCAGCCGTCACCTGTGAGCGCCGGGTGTGCGTGTAGGTTTGAAGCAAAATCCTCATTATGCATGCAAATTGGGTAACCAGCTCTCAGCGTGTGTAAGCGTATTTTTTTGCAGATAATTAAAGACATGTTCTGATGGTCTGACTTTGAAGTGAGTATTTTTTTCATTAGATGTGAATGCCTGGAGATCTTAGAATAAGGAAAGCCGGTGTATATAGCCAACGGAATCGGGAGAATTAAACTTTGGTCGCGGCAAAAATATGTCTCTACCTGTTTGACCGATTCCCATCTTGCATGGCAAATTCGAGTACTGGCTAGTAGTATATTTCCCTCGAGCGTAATTTCAGCCCCTCGTCTGCACTGGTCGGAAACACAGTATTTGGAGTTTGTTAGTCGAGCATACACGGAGAATAGGAGTTTACATGTATACTATATGTGTGTCAGTTTGAACTTTGCCAGTGGAAGTTATTGCCTTGTATGATCAGTTTTAATATGATTCCGGCAACCCGGGACGGCCTGCTGCAAATCGCGTGTAATTTTCATATGCGGAAAAAAATCTGTCAAAGCGAAAATAAGATTTGAAGGGACTGTGTGTGTAACTGTCACCGGCCCGGCTATCCCGCAAGCCTTGTTGCATAGCCAGCAACAATTAACACACACAGCCCTGCCATGGGATACATGTGGAAGCTGAACTCTACATAAGGGTAAAACATTGACATTAAAAAAGACGTCCATGGCAAAGCTCCATGGTAAAACCTACCTAAGCACCTCATGATCTCCACACCAACTCAGAGATTCCGGCCAGCGCGGCCTCGCACATTGCAACCTGGGCAAGCTTTTACAATGTGCAGCGATCACAGTACGCACCACTGGCAAAATGAATGATAAACTAGTCCGTGTATGCACCAAGCCGACAAGCCCAATAGCAAACTCACTTCTTGGTTTGATTTCGCTGTTTACCTAACTTTTGTGTTAAATTAACGATGCATTAATTTACCAACTGAAGACTGATTTTGGCTGTAGAGACGATTAGGCTGATCATACGGCTCAGAGGCCTCCGATTTGCATAGACAACACGTCCGCTGCTCCTGCAGAGTTGTACGCCGGAGAATATAACTGCCTAGCCCTGAGTACGATGTTGTGTGTTCCAGATATTTTACTAGTTAAATAGAAAACGTAAATGAAGTGATCAAGACTTAAACTTTACTTGTAAACATGGTCACCGATAAGTTAATGTGGCGATGTACGGTGTTCATGCTTGAGGCCCGCTGCCCCTGCACAGTTGTACGTCGGAGAAGGTAACTGCCTAGCCCTGAGTACAATGCTGTGTGCTCCCGGCGTAAGCCGGAAACACACAGCATCGTACGCAGGGCTATGTCGCTGGTTGTGCTCACCTCGACCAACCCCCGGTACCCGATTAACTTCGACCTTGTCACACTTTTACAATTTTCAAAATATAATATAACTTCCTTTCATGAAAAAATATGCTTGCTTCAACTAAAAACGTTAGCACTTTGATAGGCAAAGTGCAGGCACCACGACAGCGCCTGTGCGTAATCAGTGAGGACATGGAGCTAGTCTCCGGCCGTGGAAACTTCTTGCTGTTCGAGCCTGACGCTCATGGCAATTTATTTTGTGTTGAGGACGACGAAACAAGATACCTGCCACTAAAAATTATGATTTTCTTGTGCTTTAAAGGACGCAAGTCGAAGTAAGCTCCACCTACGGTCCGTTTCTAACTCCGTGGGCGCTGCATGCTGCACCCCAAGCTAGTATCTGTGAACGCAGGCCTGCTGTGAATGGCTGTGCTGCATGGTCAGAGGTCCGCAATACGCTGACCCTTGAACTCTGACAGCGACCTACTTTGTTAACATCGAGTGCGACCGAGGCCTGCATGAGGTGTTTCATATATCAGTTTGAACAGTGCTTATTGAAGAGATTACATGATATTGAAAAAACTTAAAACTCAATTGAAAAGCTGAACAAATTTATCACAGATTTGTTACAGATAAGAAAAGTCAAGAAGAGAAAAAAAGAAATTTGTGATGACTTCTCTGACGTGTATGTGATGGTAGTCCATTTTGACGCGATGTAGGTCGTGTTTGATTCAGTTTCTTTTCTCTACGCTTTAACTTCACCTGCACAGACTACGTCTGCTGCTGCTATTAACCCTTGGAACTTAATGATAGTAATCAAAGGAACGAACTACCACAATTATTGGATACGAGGGCAAGTGATTTTCCCCGGGCATTTGGAATTGGAAAGTCACATGACAAGTCCTTGAGTTTTAAAATAAACAAGATTGGAACCAATTTGGGATAATTGAATGGTGAAGTAATGTTTGTGTAATCTGCAAATGTAAGCTCATCTGCTTTTCTTTTGAAGTTGCACACTTGTTTTTATGAGTAACTCAGATTGTAATATCGCAACATTCAGCTATAGGGCACCTAACACGTTTGAGATATTGAAAAATATAAAGATCAAATTATCGCAAATTAGTTCCAATCATGTTAATGTATTTCGAAGCCCGTAAGCTAACTTGAGTACTGACTACTGACAAAAATATTCAAAGAGCACTAAGCACTGTTGCCGTCTGTCTTTAGGCGAACTTTTCGATAACTTAACCTTTAATTTTTGAGGTGAAAAAAGTCCCGACTTACACAGATCTTTTGAGTTTATCAGTGTCTTGTCCATTTTTTGGGATAGGAATACATCAAATGCTTGTCGATGTTTTTACGGTAAGTACATGGTTTTTATTACTTTTCTATGTCGGGGCACTGCGGTCACCATTTACGTAAGCTTAATGTGTTGTTGGGAAATGATCTACTGAAAGCATTTCTGTTTTTCAGACGGTACATGTATGATGTAGATATAGAGACATGGACCTTACGTTTTGCAGTCTATCTTCCGACCTGATATTGAATGTATTTTATGCATTTGCAAACGGACCAATTTGTTTTCGATATCAGGAAAATTGTTGATTTTTGTTGCCTTGTTCGCTATTAAAGTCACTTTCTCTAAATGTTACATCGTCGTATCGTCCTTTTATCGGGCTAAAGCTATTTTAGCGATGAATGTATCGATAAATGTATCGATACTTTAACAGCGATTTTCCCCCAGGCCCGTTCCCAAAACAGTCATATTATCCGAGCATCGTTGTATACCACCGATGTATATGTCACAACATGTACATCCGCTTTATTTAATTCCTGAGCGGAAAGTTTTAACCCCAAATTTCATTTCTTTAAAAATATTTAACATTACGACCTTCGTCGTACTATCTGCATACTGTGATTGGAGGTGCGCACTGAATAAAATCGCTCTTTTGTTGATCATCCCTTGCTCGTTCTGCTAGTTCTCCATTAAACTTAGAGGCAAAGAGAGTTTGCTTAGGGCAGGTTTCTTGCTCTGGTGTAAAAATTTGCCCCCACTAACGTTGGATATTCGGCAAAAATCCCCATGACTTCGCGATCGCACCAACGCCTGACATATGCTTTTTCGCTGTTTTATAGTGAGGTGGCCAAACCTATCATCGTGAGAACTGTACTATCAACAACCGTGCCTAGACTGGACTGAGGGAGAATTCATAATGTTAGCTATGAAGAGATGTAAGGCAACGATACGCTTAGGAAAAGTGACGAATACGAGTAAAGTTTGGGGAAATCAACTCTGACCATAGCTAAAAAAAGCAACTTGATAGTATATACCCTATTGCAAAACTACCGGGTTTCGCTGATTTATCACAGTTATCTTCGATCCGTCTTGTTTTCGTGACATTTATTTATACCGCAACTCGGATGGGAGAGTGGTCGAAGTTTCTTTTGCCTTTGGGTAATTTTATCAGTGACGCAATCCTTCATGTTTTGTTTTGTTTTTGTTCTTTTGCTTTGTTTGGCGAAAACAGTGTGTTCTGACCGGCACTTGCGTGATCGAATGGTGTACATATTTGCACTATTATATACTTGAGGCCCTTTACCGTACAAATAAGTGGATGGTATGAGCATTTCTCATTGGGATTGGAGTGAATTATAAGACATGCTTGTCAACGCCTTTTAGTATTTGCGAGTACATGGTTTGTGTTATTTTCTATGCCGGGACACCTTGGCGCTACTATTCATTTATAATATCATATTTTACTGGAAAGAAGTGGTGAAATTCCCCATTATATTCCCGCCGCTCAAAATTTCCCGCGTGACAATAATTTGCTTGTGGAAATGTTTTACTGAACAAGTTCTTTTACTTTTAGCGATCAGACGATAAGGACAATATTTCGAAATCTCAACTTAGATTTCTCGATAACATGTTTGTCAATTTTTTTTCGAACGGATCCTTTGACATAATGTGACTCGACGAACAGGTGATTTAGTATAGAAATTGAAGGTTAAGCTTATGAGTTTGAAAATCAGTCCTGTTGTATAAAGAAGTGAATTGTATGCGAAAAATGACACGAATTCCGCATGTTTTTATAGGGGAAAAAATCCAGAGAAATCTTCCAAAATTCACAACTACAACGAAAAGGGTCATACATTCAAGTTGTAAAATTATGCTGAGGCCACTGCCCTGTCGTCAGATGAACGCGTAATTGCGTGAACATAACCCGCGTACGCATGAACGAAGTTTATGTCTTGCAGTCACGCAACGCCGACGCGATGTACCTTTCATATACTTCTGGCAGAGAGGTGAAGCGAACGGTATGCGTACATGGTATGTCATTCAACAACCACATACACCAAGACAATGTATGTCCACTATTACTGGTGTACAACCTGATACAGAAAACTTAAATTTCGTTGTGAATTGCCGAAAGCCCACCTTCAATCATCACTTTACCGTACATCAACAGTGGAACGCGCGGGATTGCTTGCAAACACGCGAGGTCGTGTCCCTGAGGAGAATCAACGCGCTTGATATTAACAAATTCGACAAGGAAGTGTAAGCAGTTGTTTTCTTTTGCTTGATCTAAACGAGCCGTAGCGCATGTCCACTTGTTAAACTTATAGTACAGTGTGTATGTCAAAATGGCCGCGTGTTAAATATGCACGCAAAATATAAATCTGTTCATTGTACTTTTGTCATCTGTATACAGTTCACCACTACCAGTTCACCACTACCATGCCGATCTCCACAAAGATGCGACTTTCGCATTTTTAAATATTGGATATTTACCATCTAGTGTCGAAGGTTGACATATCGGAGATTTAACCACCCTACAGATATTTTCAAACCCGACTTCCTGGGACTTCTCTAACTTCAGTACTGGACAATAAGCTTACCAGATTTGTCAAATCGCGGGTTTATATCCGATAATAAATCGAGGATTTCACCACTTTGCAGATCTTGTCAAACCCGACTTCCAAGGACGGACTGACTGTAACTTCGATACTAGATGATACTAGATTCTGTCAAATCGCGGGTAAATATCCGATATATATCTGAGATTTCACCACTTTACAGGTCTTGTCAAACGTGACATCCAAAAACATCGACACTATCTAAACGATACCAGATTTTGTCGAATCGAGGGTAAATATCCGATATAGATCCTCACCGCCTTACAGACGTTATCAAACCCGACTCCCAAGGACTGATTCTAAGTTTGTATGATACTAGACGATACCAGATTTTGTCGAATCGCGGGTAAAAATCCTACATCGGAGATTTCACCATCTTGCAGATCTATCCAAACCAATTTAACTTCGATATTGTACAGTCCAGAAGCCGTAAATATCGGATATTATATAAAAGTGCAATGTTGCAGTGTGTCCTTCAGATCTCAGCATTACTGGTGCATAACATTTCTGACTTGTTTTTGTCATGTCGGGAGCTAGTTCTTATCATAAACAGTAGAGAATCTCTACTGTCTGTGTTCTTATGAGGTAAAAAAACCCCAACAAAATGAGAAACCGCATCTCTGCATTACTTTTGCGGGACACCAAGGATGATAAGCTAACTTACAGTTGTTTGGCCAAAGCGTTCCCTTTTGCCCAGATTCAGACATATTAGCTACGGGCAAGTGTTTTTGATTTCAGGTAAATTAAAAAAGAAAAAAATGTCTGTTACATATTTGCAAGTTGCAAAAGCCTGGCGTAAGAGGCAGCAAGCCCCTATCTATCGGCGATTTCACAGAGCCAGCGTGCCGAGACAAAACAACTCACTCTATTATCAACTATTGTGTCGACATTAGAGTCCCGAAGATAGGTCATTCTAGCATCGTCTACCCGGTAGTATCGATATTAGCTTCCCAAAATCGCTCGTAAAATCGATTGGTATGTATGACAGATATATGTGTGGAACGTCAAACTTTGAAACCAGTCAGTAGATTTCCTCTAGTGAATTGTGTAAAGTCAAACCTTTCTTCACTAAAGTTGTTTTGAGCCTGGCATACACTGGTCGATTGACGTCACTGGTCAAACAAAAAGTGAATTTGCGCATGCGCAGAGTGAACGTGCTCGACCATCTAGGGGCCACTCTGCCGACGTCGCGGCCCGCAATCTCTCACGATGTTTCACCAGATATCGCGAAACAAAAAAGAGCCAAAACAATCTCGATAAGTCATCTACATAGCATTCACCAAATAAGCTTTTATCATGGACAGTAGTAGCTCTACGTGGCAGGGCTGAACGCCAGTAACACAGCTCTGCCTGGCAGAGTTATTAGATGTAGCTTCTACCGGCTATGTTTTCATTCATAGACTCGTAACAGGTCAAGCCCTTCCTGTGTATACTCTACGCATTACCACTCATTGATAGAAAATAAACTGACCTTGGAAATCGTAATCTCAAGTCTTGATCTCTGTCTGAATGTACGGATTATGTAACCTGCAAGTGTCCCTTGATTTAGGTATACCAGACCAAAATTTTAAAATCAGAATTGCAATAAATATTCTTTATTAACAGCAAGAACTGTGCAAGGGATGGTTAAAATTGAAAACCTGATGAAAATTGCTTGATCGGTTCAGAAGTTATGAGCCTCTAAAGGTTGCTCAAAAAGCCTACATCAACCGTCATAGGTGAAAAAATATGAAATATTGAATAAATTCCAATATTTGGAATGATTTTTTTTCAATAATTTGTACTTCCAAAACAAATTATGTAGTCCTTTGAGGAGAAAAGGAATATATTTACAGAGAAAAAGTGTTTCTGACACTATAGCTTGGCCTCTGTACTGGAAAAACGAGGTTAAAAATGGCAATTTTTACCAAAATTCTGACTGAAGTAAGGCTCAAAATAGTTATTTTAGACAAATTGCAAGTTTCAAGGGTGGATTAATACAGAAAATCAATACATCATGAAGTTTTTTTTGGTAAAGTTACAAAATATGACAACTTTCTAATTTGTTTATAGTATAATGATTTCAAATGTTTGCTTTGATGTAGAAAAATTGGGTCATAAACATGTAAATATTGCTATTTTTGGTTTAAAATCTTGAAAAATTCAGATCCACCCTAATTAAATATGCAAAACCAACGTAGTTTTGGTTCTCAATGTCATATCACCGTGAAATTTTGGCAGTCAATGTTTTTAAGGAAACTCTATACATTAATAAAAGTGACTTGTAAATTTATGCAAAAACCACTGGTTTCCATGGCAACAGTGCAACGTTTTGCATATACAGTACAAAGCTTTACTTCTTTATGATCTGTGGTTGGAACACATGAAGGAAATAGGTGATCTCAACAAGCTCACTATTAATGCCCATGTATATGTTATTGCATTTATGTCTCAAAATTCAAAAATTGTTACACAATAACAGTGTAATTTACATTATGATCACACTGTTTTGACAAGCTACAAACTTGGCATTTCAACAAACTTAACAAGTAGAACAACAAACTGTAGTTTGCACACTGAACAAAAATATTGAAATATACACTGAGGGAAATCTGTAAAAGTTACAGCTAACGTCCCTTTTACCGCTACATTACTTTTTTTTCACAGTTACTATGTTTTTGTGTGTACAACTTACAAGTAGGCCAATATGTGGCTGCATGGCCATGAATTTGTATATAACTGTATATCATATTCTGAGAGCGAACAATCTATTTCAAACTTTAGAAGTTTTATGTATACAGAACTACCTTTTGAAAATCTAAAAATCTGAAGGCTAATTGGCAAATTATACATCATTATTCACTTGAATAAATTTGAAAGTTTAAACTGAAACATGTAGATTTCTTATTTACATATTTACCTGACAGTTTTACATGGCAGCACATTCAGAAATACTTTTGACAGAATTTTTTATACAGGCCTGACACATGACCCACTTCTGGAAAATGCCATATGCGGCCACCAGCAGTTGGTATCAGTGATATTTGCACAGAACAAATTTTCTGTCGATAGGAGCTACATCATCTGGAGAGGACCATTTAAATTTATCATGAGTTGTATAGGAACAGGGATGCATGAATTTGACAATCAAGTTTCATTCTCTGTATTCATGATCTGTCCTGGAAACCAGACGTCTTTTCCACTGCCATCCTTCTCATATGCCACTGCAATGAAATCTCCACTTGCACACTGTATTTCACACTGTTCCTGCTCTGTCTCACTGTCACTATCTCTTTCAAGTCTACGTCGTTTTGTTTGCTTTCTTTCTTCTTTTTCTTTTGTCTTTTCTTCATGTTCTGCTGTCCCGTCTCATGTGTCCTTGCAGTCTTTGTATTACTTGTGCTGCGGTGTTGTGCTTTTCCTGCTGTCACTTCTGCCTTGTCTAAGAAACACTGCTTGATATCCTCAAAGTGTGCCTTCCTTCTGGGATCTTGGAAATTCCATTCTGGGGTCTTTTGTGTATAGGTATCTGTTGTTGTATTGTTCAAAATGATCTTTTTCAGGTTCTCTGTGAGTGTAGCGCTGCTGTATGCCTTGCCATCTTTACTTGCTTGGAATAATTCCTTATTTCCTTTCACCTGTAGCACTTTATGGTAATATTTTATTTCTGTTAGCAGAATATCACGTTTTCCACTTTCATTACTGATGTTTGACAGCATACGCTCTACGTCTGTGTCTGATCTGCATGGTCCATTGTGTGCATGAACTTTATCTATCAATATCTGCCTTTCTTCTATCTTTCTTTGTTCTGCCATTTTGTTCTTCTGTGCATGTTGTTGGATGATTTTCTGTTTCTTTTCCTTTACATTTTGGACATACTCTTGATGTTTTGACCTCACAAGTTTACCATACTTGCGTGCTTCTGTCATTAGAGCTGACTTATCTTCTGTACTCTTATCTTTCAACCATTCCATAGTTTTGTTCTTTTTTATCATGATCACACTTGAATGATGTCTGGTACTGGCATTAGGCTTCTGATGTTTTGAATAATCATAGTCACCGAAGTCATTTTCACCAATCAAATTATCCTTTTTGGTATGTGCAGTGCAAGCAGAGAGCAAAGGTGAACTTTCCTGTCCATATTTCCCACCAGGGAGATATTCCTGCAGCTGTTTGACAGTGACAGAGAGACTTGCTGCACAGATAAGTTCAAGAACTTCTCTAGTCAGCTCACTGCTTTCAGCATCAGATGTTGCAAATAGGCTGTCAGATACTTCATCATCTTTGGCCTTGGAAATCGGGGAATAATATCTCATCCATTGACAAGAGTGTAGATGCATCATTGGTCCATTGCTGCAACTTGTCTCTCAAAGGTATGATGTACTCGTAAAGCTTGGTCACAGGTACCTTACTCTTGATCAACAACCAGAGTGGTGTAGTGACCTTACGGCTGAAGATTCCAAGTGCTCTCAATCCACAGAGTAAAGCTTTACTATTTATGTCTGCTTTAACAGATGTCAGAAGTCGATTCCCTTTGGTGAGATAGCCATCACTAAAAAACTCCTGTATATCTCTCGCATGATGATATAGCACTGCTGCTCCCTCAAACAGACAGTTGAATCGATTACCACGGTAACTGAGGACTTCTGATTTTTTTTCCTTTAGCTCCATGAAACTCAACCACTCAGATCGACATCCATTCTTTTGGTCTCCGCGTGGACCCAAGACTTCGGATGCGGTTCTCAGCACACGGTGTACTGCTGATTCTGTACAGGACCACATTTTGAACTCTGGTAGCCCATCTCTCCCCAGTTTCCCATACACTTTCTCAAGGCAAGGTTGCAGCTGTTTCAATGCTGTTTCACACTGTGTGCTGAGGCCTAGAAGAAAATGGGCTGAGCAATAGAAGTAATTTAGATGAGCATTACGTTCATCTAGGTCAGGAACAAACTGCTGCCGCCATTCATCTAGCTTGTTATGGTACGCTTTCATGATACTTGATCTGTCTGATACAACATTGGTTAGTTTCCTCACCAGTTCTTTCATTGCACCCTGACTGTCTGTTTCATTTGCATATTCTGAAAGTTCCTCCATCAGTTTTATTGTTGTATCCAAGACAGTCTGTGAATTTTCCTCTGCCACATCCAAATATCCAGAGTGAGACTCTCTCCACTGTCCAATGTGACCTCAAAGTCTAGCACTTTATCTCCATCGCGAGATGTTCCATCAGTGTGCATGTCATAATGCTTTGATTGCATTATTTTTTCACTGACATGTTTTTGGCCAGGTAGTGAGCTTCGTCTGCAATGTTAGTGGTGGTTGTTCTTTTCGGTAGATCTTTCTTGTCAATCTTAGCATGGTGGATGGTTCTTGATACAATTTCAATGACGTCAGGAATTTTACTTGAACCAATCTGTTTTCCCTGAAGCTCCATCACACAGGTTCGAAGATCATCACTGAAAGGTGCATTGGTACATTCATTTGTCCTCAGATATACAACTCCCTCATTAGCATTGTCAAGCTGACTGGTTAAAACATCGATGTTGTCTTCTAGTGCTTTTACTTTCTCTGTTAGACTTGCAATAGTTGATGTATTTTCTTTTATGACATTTTTGTATGTGATTGAAGATTTCTTGTTTTGTGACACTGTTGTTTGTAGCAGTTTTTTATCATGCTTTAGATCTTTGACAACTTTCTGATAATCTTCTTTCAGCTGACCTTCTCTTATTTCACTTTTTTTCATGGTTTGGTTGGCAAGACATAACTTTGCTTTTAATTTCCCAATCTTTGCGTCTGCTTTATTACACTTTACTTCTCTCTGTTTGATTTCTTCATCCCATCGTTTTAGTCGCCTGTAGTAGTTGTTTTCTTTCACTGATTTCATTTGTTTTTGAGTGAGTATGAGTCGTTGTGACAGCTCATTGTACTTGTTTTTCAGTTTGTTGTACTTGATTGAATACACGGTCTCAGTTTGCAGCTCACTATATAGAGATTCTAACTCTGCTACAATTTCTTTTCTAGCTTCCAACTGTTCCACTGCCACTTTCAGTTGTACATCAAGTTCTGCTACTCTGCATTTCAGCTCTCTCTTTTCTTTTTCAAGTACTTTGTTTTTCACTGTAGCTACTCTCAGCTCTTCACAAAGTGTTGTTGTTGTTGTTGTTGTTGTTGTTGTTGTTGTGTTTCTGTGGATTTTTATTTCGTTCCTCTTGTGATATATTTTTAACGTAAAGTTCATGTTTGAATGTTGTTGCTGTTACTCTGTTTGTCTTGTTCATCTGTGCATGCTTGTAGGCTGTTACACCCCACATCTGTCGGAGACACTGTGGTGAAATGCCATTTAGAGCTGGAAGGAGTTTGCTGGCCCACTCAGTTGCATTTATCCATGTAAAAAGTCCCTTTAAGATCAGTGACCTCAATTCAATAACTGCCCCATTAGCAACCTGTCTGTCATGTCATCAAGGCCGTTGAGAGTATACAATGATGGTAAAGTAATCCCCAGATCACAGCAGTATTCACCAATAAAATCTCCGGTGTTACACTGGTACAGCTCTGACATTGACTTATTTAAGTACGCTATTTGTTGTTGTCTGTTCATTTTCTTTAATTCTCTTTCTTGCTTTCTCTTCATGTTTGACAAACGTTGGGTTCTTTGGTAAATTTGTTGCTCCCATTTGTTTCAAACAATCATATAGAGTTACAAGACTTCCTGCTTCCATCGACAGAAGAAGAAAAATTGCGTTTGTGATTTTTTTCCCATCTGCAATGAAAATGAATAAAACCATATTACTATATTTTCTTAACTTTTATTAAAGTTTGCCATGATATTTCCTGAATTCCTGTGAGATCTACGTCAAAAAATTGACAGAGCTAAACTTCTAAAGTCAAGCATCTTACAATTTTGGTTTAGTGGGCAGGCTAAGTTGTTTGTACATAAACAAACTAAAATTTTGTTTCTGTCATTTTCTTGCAGAATTATTTTGTTGAAATTAAATACAGTAACTAAGATATAAATAAAAATTAAAAATAAATTTAAATATGAAAAATTAAACAAAGAGTTGACATCAGAAGAGCAAGCAAAACAAAGGCCGGTGTCAACTAGAAAGACACTAACTTATTTTTTTTTAATTGAAAAATTGGGCATAGGTTTCCCCTGCATGGGCACCTGGCCCATGGCAGCTGCTGTTCAGCAGATTAAACCCAGACAATCAGCATCAACTCAAGAAAAAATTTATGAAATATTAGAAAAAAATTTTGAGGGGCAAAATGGAAATGCACTTTACTCAAAAATTAACGTTTACCTGAATTTATTGCTTCAAAAACCAAATGTCAAAATAACGGGATTACTTCTCATCCAACATGATGCTCAAATTACAGTATACAGCTCAGAGCAAAAAATCACAGCCGTTCACAATTATTTTTAGACTAGAAATATATTTCAGTAATTTACAAGAAAAATATAGTATTTATTGAGAAAAATATCAACAAACTTACCATTCTGTGAGAATCTTGCCAAAATCTCACCGATATTTCCACCAGTCAAGCCAGAAAGCTCGAGTGCCAAGTCTCGGGTAGCGCTAGCGTCCATAGTTACAGATGTCGTCAACAAGACTCAAAGTTCGCGCGGTTCAGCAGCACTCTCAACAAAAAAAATCACCTACCGCTATTGAGTCTCTGATTCATCCACATTTATTTCAAATTCAATAAATAGACGAGGTCTCAGTAAACATATCAATGTAATTTTCTCCCCATTAAAATCTTTAGAAATGTCCAAATGTGCTCACAAATTTTTCAAATGAAGATTTTTACAAGATTTAGTCAGAATTTGCAGACGAAAATGGTACCATTCGAAAGACAATTTCATAGCGAAAATACCCGGAACATTTCATTTGTCTAGCTGCGCAGACTCAGCAGCGACACCCGATGATTTATGGGTAAGGTCATAAAACAGCTGGAGGTCAAATTGCGTCTTTCGAGGTCAGTGCTCAGAGCTCACGCTGTGGCAATTTTACGATGGCCATTTCTTCATTTTGTTACGTAAATTTCGAAATAAAGACAAGTAAGTGACACTAAGGTATCCTTTTACTCGGATTAGCCCCTTTTTAGCCTCATTTTCTTGAAAAAACCCAACATTTTTTATTTCTAAACATGGTCGATCTCCGTAGTCACGCACGCGTTCAGTAGCCATTGTATGGCCGTCTGGTATACCTAGTGTATGCAACCCGAGCATGCCCGGAGTGCCTGTCAAACTCGATTCGTGGACGCAAAGTGATGTCATATATGCATTCAGTCCATAGAGGTATAGATAGACGGATTTACCACCATGGTCAGTCTTACTTGGCTTTTCTACTCGTCTTTCCGAAACGAATTTCAAACAAAAAAACGCTCTTGAAAGACGCTGATATTTGCAATAGAATAGAATGTAATAGAATGCTGTGGCCAGTCACAGTCCCTCTAGAGGGACTGTGAACCAGTAAATAAAATTTTTGATATGGGTCACTTTGCAACTAAAATGCTAAACATTTTTTTCGATGTCGAATTCAACTTGCTGCTCTGTGAGCTCCAGGGATAATACTTTAGCTCTCGTGATGTAAAGTTTGTTTATTAGTATTGGTTGAAGTTTCAAACTTTCATTGGGTCACCTCGCGGCGACGTAATCATGACTATTTTATGACGTAACACTGTCAAAGGAGGTGGAAAGAGAGCGTCCGAAGCTGGTCACAAGAGAAATTGCAAAGACAACTAGACCATTGCAAGGAATGCAGACGTACCGATACAGATACCCATCGACGTGTAGTTTCAACACTGACCGCACCTCCGTCGATATGTATAGACTCGAGCAGGAAATTTTTAATCGAAATATATAGCCCAATTTACATTGAATCAGAAAAAAACAGTTGCTTGCTTGATATGGATAACTTGCGGTAGAACATCAAAACATCGGTACATGAAGTTTGCCTGGCGATGTAAAGATCGGGCAGATCGTCCATGCAGCCGACACGAACACGAACTGTCTGATAGCGGCTATCAAATACTATGAAAAATAGGAAAGAATGAGCTACAAAATCACTATCAGTTTTAATTTGCAGGCAGAATAAGTCTGTGACTTGGTATAAAATACGCAGGGGGGGGGGGGGACGGCGGCAAGGTTTATAAATGTACACACACAGCGATATGCTGTCAAGGAATATCCCTCCATGCATTGTCAATAATGGGTCGGAAATAAAAAGGCGAAGGTAAAATCAAAGAACGTTGAAAATCTTGCAAGCCAAGAATGAAAACTATCGGTTTGAGTGCTCAATAATGTCGCTTCTCGCATTTTCATGGCTGACTAAAAAACTATATAGGCGGTGTAATCACAGTTTGCGACCCGGCGTTTTCGTGCTGCAGCATAATGCAGGCCACGGTCTCTCAACGGGCGTATTTCAGTTCTATTTCATATCATGTGATTACCTGTGCAACCATATTATACAGTATATTTATGCCAAGTGGTTGATCTTTAAAGTAATTCCCATATGGTGATTTACTTGCGATGTACAGTACGGCATTCTTGCCAGGATAAGGTTGGCAACTTTTCCTCTAAAAGGAAATTGAAAGAGCTCGGGGAAATGCGCTGACGGGTTACGTCGTATCAGCAGTGCAGTGTGATACAAAATGACAATTCTTGAAACATAAGCAGCTGCTACTAAATTTATGAACGGGTAGGTAAAAATGCGGTGCTCACATGCGACCCTAACCTATTCAAAGCCAAACACAGGAATGAAATATGAAAAAAGGAAATTTGGCGAAAATTCAAATCAACGAGAACTTCCGTGGGATACATCAGTATTCGTGTAACATTCTGCAAGCAAGAACATGGAACTCATGAAGATTTGTAGACGTATTTGGTAAAGACAACCGAAATACGGAGTCTCTCCTAATGAAAATCTCAAAAAATTTAAGCCTCGGCAAGCAAGAACCAAAAATAATATCTTTGACCAAAATGAGGGTGGCTGCCCCATCCGAAACACACAGTAATGCTGACCGCAAGTAATACTCGCAGTACGAACCCACCGGTACATCCTCCGGTATACCGCTACCAATAAATGTAACCACTATCTTACTGGTATGTCTTTGCTCAGTCCAAGTGAGAGGTATCGGGCACGGAAGTTTACGGTAATTCCGAGTATACAGTGGTTTCTTTTCAGTGCACAGTTTGGTACCTTAGTTATCGCTACGAAAGTGTTTGCCCCAGCCGGTACTAGACAGCGAAACAGATGAGGTACGATAGGTCCGGGATTTGCTTCGTACACTGTTAGGCTGCAACCGCTAAGTCGTTCGGATTTTGCTCAAGCATCTATTAAAAGGGGGTCGCATTAATACAGGAGCAACGTCTCTTTGGTCTGTAGACATTCACCGTGTAATTCATGGCGAATTACCACTACTCCAAAATGTCATTCCGGCGAGTAATACGCGCGGCTTGTATAAATTTTCCGGTAATTGTAAGTTTCCTTAGATCTGTTCTAATTGTTCCTCATGTTTTTACTCTATTCCTACATGGGACTTCGCTGTATATCAAACCACAAGCAACTGTGTTCTCAGTGGCACTCTAACATATACCTGATATGCACAGCAAAGGACTCGTGCTCACACTATATTAAACCCAGGATAAGAGGGTAAACTGTCCTTTGTAATTCTACGGTCTGATTAGTTCCGAGATGTAGATGGGCGGGTCTTCTGCCCTATCATGACAAATAGTATGATCTTCATCTCGGTGGTAGTGAAGTGTAAAAGATGATGTAATCATAAAATAATCAAAAAAGCAAAAATGATAGCGATAACAATATTGTAGACGTAAAATATTCACTTAAGCAGTTCTTGTAATAATGTCCCCTTCGGTATTCATTCAAGTATAGAATATAGGTCACTGCATGAGTTCAAGGTCATTGTCTTACATACATTGGACAAAGCATTGAAGCGGTACGTCGAGAGATATATAATACATTTATCGCAATATTTTCACCATTCAAACAGACAAAAATGATGAATACTTTTATTTTCACTGTACCGAAGAAAAAAAAACACAGAAAATAAAACATAACGAGGATGCCACATACACATAAAAATGCCCGCAGAGTTCGACATGGTACCATTTAACCCGCCCTGAATCACCCATACTAACTCGCCCAATACTCCATCTCGGCCGACATCAGTTTTCAAGAGTACCTGATAACTCATTGACGCCTGGTAACGCTGACTACAGTCTCTCTGCATGGGGTCTGCCAGACACACACATACATCTATCTATCTGCAATGTGTTCGTATATTAGACGATGTCACAGAAATATCGTTCTGTGATCATGACTTCGCACTAATAATAGCATGCAGGCATGCACCCCAATCTGTGCCTGAGGCTGTATCAAATCATAGACCACCGAGGGTCTATGATCAAATGTACACAAACAGCACCACTGAATGGACCAACAAAGACAATTTATTTATTTCGAGGTATAACGAGAATGACATTCGGAATTCGCATCTGAACGCAAGTTCGGTAACCGTACCGGCCCGGTTTGGTCACGACATCCATATAATGATGACAGTCATATTTTGACGAGCAAGGAACAAAATTCATCAAAAAATGAACAGAAACCTATAAATATTAGGAACAGATTACACATTTGGTATATTTCGACAAGGAATGCGTTATATAGATGTAGGAATTTGTCGCAAAGTTAACATTTCAGAACATTGTGTAAGCAGACCCGTGTCAGGCGGTCATTGTGGAGGTCTCCACAAGTAACTTCGAAGATCAAGTGAAGATTATATCGCGATATCAAAGTTTACTCCATATAAATAATAAGCTGATTGCTTCAAAATCATTTGGCAGAGGCCTGCAGTGAGCTTGCGTACGTTCCGCCATGGATGTAAGCCTACAAAATCACTGAGTGGTACCGCTAAGTTGCGTCGCTTGACAAAATGTCGACATGATCAGAGACTTTTAATGTACAGCTACAGTAGACACATTAATTCAAAATCATCAAAATGCAGCGCGATTTTTATCTAAAGAAGCACGGTCGCGTAGCGGCACACAGCCCGTCGCGTCGTGGCGATGCGTGCCGCGATAGCTGTAAACTACCTCAATATGTCGGTCAATTTATATTTGTCTTGATTATATCATGGTGAACGCGCCATCTGGATTGGTAGTATCTCTATCACTCTGTAAACACTACATTGCTAACAACACAAAACATAACATTGATGTCGTGTGATAAACGCATAAATATTTCTAGTTTAATCTGTGTTTACACCCACATTTTAGTTTGCTCAAAGTTTAATACCTACCATGTTCTGTAATCTTGAATGTACAGCTAGCTTCGGAGTCCAAACACTTGTATCAGCAGCATATTTTATTGGACTGAGCTCTATAACATGATGATTTCTTTATTGAACGTGTTCATTAAAGGGCCATTATTTGTAACTGTTGACCATTTTTTACCTCGACGATCTGACAATGTAAGAATTCAAACTACAGGAGGAGATATCTGTGTAATTTTGAGACAAAATATCGAACAAAACAACAGTTTTTAACGAGGTTGTTATGTTGACAATCATACAGTATTTGTTTTTCTATTTTCATTATGAGTCCCGCGAGGAAACAACATGTAAATGTTGATACCGTACTGTTGTTGTAAGGTCGCATTCTAAACTGCCGACGATCGGACAATGTAAGAATTCAAACTACGGGAGGAGATATCTGTGTAATTTTGAGACAAAATATCAGACAAAACAACAGTTTTTAACGAGGTTGTTATGTTGACAATCATACAGTATTTTTAATTCAGTGTTCACTTTGAGTCCCGCGAGGAAACAAAGTGTAAACTTTGATACCTTACTGTCGTTGTATTACAAGGTCGGAATATAAACTGCCGACGATCGGACAATGTAAGAATTCAAGCTACGGGAAGAGATATCTGTGTAATTTTGAGACAAAATATCGGACAAAACAACAGTTTTTAACGAGGTTGTTATGTTGAAAATCATACAGTATTTAATTCAGTGTTCACTTTGAGTCCCGCGAGGAAACAAAGTGTAAACTTTGATACCTTACTGTCGTTGTATTACAAGGTCGGAATATAAACTGCCGACGATCGGACAATGTAAGAATTCAAGCTACGGGAAGAGATATCTGTGTAATTTTGAGACAAAATAACAAACAAAAGATGAGTATTTAACGAGGTTTTTATGAAAACAATCATACAGTATTTAATTCTGTGTTCATTTCGAGTCCCGCGAGGAGACAAAGTGTAATTTTTGATACCGTACTGTGGATGTTTTACAAGGTCGGATATTAAACTGCCGACGATGGGACAATATAAGAATTGAAGCCAAGGTAGAGATATCTGTGTAATTTTGAGACAAAATAACGGACAAAACAGTATTTAACGAGATTTTTATGTTGACAATCAAACAGTATTTGTTTTTCTGTTTTCATTATGAGTCCCGCGAGGAAACAACATGTAAATGTTGATACCGTACTGTTGTTGTAAGGTCGCATTCTAAACTGCCGACGATCGGACAATGTAAGAATTCAAACTACGGGAGGAGATATCTGTGTAATTTTGAGACAAAATATCGGACAAAACAACAGTTTTTAACGAGGTTGTTATGTTGACAATCATACAGTATTTAATTCAGTGTTCACTTTGAGTCCCGCGAGGAAACAAAGTGTAAACTTTGATACCTTACTGTCGTTGTATTACAAGGTCGGAATATAAACTGCCGACGATCGGACAATGTAACAATTCAAACTACAGGAGGAGATATCTGTGTAATTTTGAGTTGAAATAAAGGACAAAACAACAGTTTTTAACGAGGTTGTTATGTTGACAATCATACAGTATTTAATTCAGTGTTCACTTTGAGTCCCGCGAGGAAACAAAGTGTAATTTTTGATACCGTACTGTGGATGTTTTACAAGGTCGGATATTAAACTGCCGACGATCAGACAATGAAAGAATTCAAGCCACGGTAGAGATATCTGTGTAATTTTGAGACAAAATAATGGACAAAACAACAGTATTTAACGAGATTTTTATGTTGACAATCAAACAGTTTTTGTTTTTCTATTTTCATTATGAGTCCCGCGAGGAAACAACATGTAAATGTTGATACCGTACTGTTGTTGTAAGGTCGCATTCTAAACTGCCGACGATCTGACAATGTAAGAATTCAAACTACAGGAGGAGATATCTGTGTAATTTTGAGACAAAATATCGAACAAAACAACAGTTTTTAACGATGTTGTTATGTTGACAATCATACAGTATTTAATTCAGTGTTCACTTTGAGTCCCGCGAGGAAACAAAGTGTAAACTTTGATACCTTACTGTCGTTGTATTACAAGGTCGGAATATAAACTGCCGACGATCGGACAATGTAAGAATTCAAGCTACGGGAAGAGATATCTGTGTAATTTAGAGACAAAATAACAAACAAAAGATGAGTATTTAACGAGGTTTTTATGAAAACAATCATGCAGTATATTAATTCTGTGTTCATTTGAGTCCCGCGAGGAGACAAAGTGTAATTTTTGATACCGTACTGTGGATGTTTTACAAGGTCGGATATTAAACTGCCAACGATGGGACAATATAAGAATTCAAGCCACGGTAGAGATATCTGTGTAATTTTGAGACAAAATAACGGACAAAACAACAGTATTTAACGAGATTTTTATGTTGACAATCAAACAGTTTTTGTTTTTCTATTTTCATTATGAGTCCCGCGAGGAAACAACATGTAAATGTTGATACCGTACTGTTGTTGTAAGGTCGCATTCTAAACTGCCGACGATCTGACAATGTAAGAATTCAAACTACAGGAGGAGATATCTGTGTAATTTTGAGTTGAAATAAAGGACAAAACAACAGTTTTTAACGAGGTTGTTATGTTGACAATCATACAGTATTTAATTCAGTGTTCACTTTGAGTCCCGCGAGGAAACAAAGTGTAATTTTTGATACCGTACTGTGGATGTTTTACAAGGTCGGATATTAAACTGCCGACGATCAGACAATGAAAGAATTCAAGCCACGGTAGAGATATCTGTGTAATTTTGAGACAAAATAATGGACAAAACAACAGTATTTAACGAGATTTTTATGTTGACAATCAAACAGTTTTTGTTTTCTATTTTCATTATAAGTCCCGCGAGGAAACAACATGTAAATGTTGATACCGTACTGTTGTTGTAAGGTCGCATTCTAAACTGCCGACGATCTGACAATGTAAGAATTCAAACTACAGGAGGAGATATCTGTGTAATTTTGAGACAAAATATCGAACAAAACAACAGTTTTTAACGATGTTGTTATGTTGACAATCATACAGTATTTAATTCAGTGTTCACTTTGAGTCCCGCGAGGAAACAAAGTGTAAACTTTGATACCTTACTGTCGTTGTATTACAAGGTCGGAATATAAACTGCCGACGATCGCACAATGAAAGAATTCAAGCTACGGGAAGAGATATCTGTGTAATTTTGAGACAAAATAACAAACAAAAGATGAGTATTTAACGAGGTTTTTATGAAAACAATCATACAGTATTTAATTCTGTGTTCATTTCGAGTCCCGCGAGGAGACAAAGTGTAATTTTTGATACCGTACTGTGGATGTTTTACAAGGTCGGATATTAAACTGCCGACGATCAGACAATATAAGAATTCAAGCCAAGTAGAGATATCTGTGTAATTTTGAGACAAAATAACGGACAAAACAACAGTATTTAACGAGATTTTTATGTTGACAATCAAACAGTTTTTGTTTTTCTATTTTCATTATGAGTCCCGCGAGGAAACAACATGTAAATGTTGATACCGTATTGTTGTTGTAAGGTCGCATTCTAACTGCCGACGATCTGACAATGTAAGAATTCAAACTACAGGAGGAGATATCTGTGTAATTTTGAGACAAAATATCGAACAAAACAACAGTTTTTAACGAGGTTGTTATGTTGACAATCATACAGTATTTAATTCAGTGTTCACTTTGAGTCCCGCGAGGAAACAAAGTGTAAACTTTGATACCTTACTGTCGTTGTATTACACGGTCGGAATATAAACTGCCGACGATCGGACAATGTAAGAATTCAAGCTACGGGAAGAGATATCTGTGTAATTTAGAGACAAAATAACAAACAAAAGATGAGTATTTAACGAGGTTTTTATGAAAACAATCATACAGTATTTAATTCAGTGTTCACTTTGAGTCCCGCGAGGAAACAAAGTGTAAACTTTGATACCTTACTGTCGTTGTATTACAAGGTCGGAATATAAACTGCCGACGATCGCACAATGAAAGAATTCAAGCTACGGGAAGAGATATCTGTGTAATTTTGAGACAAAATAACAAACAAAAGATGAGTATTTAACGAGGTTTTTATGAAAACAATCATACAGTATTTAATTCTGTGTTCATTTCGAGTCTCGCGAGGAGACAAAGTGTAATTTTTGATACCGTACTGTGGATGTTTTACAAGGTCGGATATTAAACTGCCGACGATCAGACAATATAAGAATTCAAGCCAAGTAGAGATATCTGTGTATTTT
The DNA here is from genome assembly GCF_041260155.1 of Ptychodera flava. Classification (NCBI taxonomy): domain Eukaryota; kingdom Metazoa; phylum Hemichordata; class Enteropneusta; family Ptychoderidae; genus Ptychodera; species Ptychodera flava. Next base: position 3,332,935 of record NW_027248279.1, read on the forward strand.
GAGACAAAATAACGGACAAAACAACAGTATTTAACGAGATTTTATGTTGACAATCAAACAGTTTTTGTTTTTCTATTTTCATTATGAGTCCCGCGAGGAAACAACATGTAAATGTTGATACCGTACTGTTGTTGTAAGGTCGCATTCTAAACTGCCGACGATCTGACAATGTAAGAATTCAAACTACAGGAGGAGATATCTGTGTAATTTTGAGTTGAAATAAAGGACAAAACAACAGTTTTTAACGAGGTTGTTATGTTGACAATCATACAGTATTTAATTCAGTGTTCACTTTGAGTCCCGCGAGGAAACAAAGTGTAAACTTTGATACCTTACTGTCGTTGTATTACAAGGTCGGAATATAAACTGCCGACGATCGGACAATGTAAGAATTCAAGCGACGGGAAGAGATATCTGTGTAATTTTGAGACAAAATAACAAACAAAAGATGAGTATTTAACGAGGTTTTTATGAAAACAATCGTACAGTATTTAATTCAGTGTTCATTTCGAGTCCCTTGAGGAAACATAGTGTAATTGTTGATACCGTACTGTCGATGTTTTACAATGTCGGATTCTAAACTGCCGACGATCGGACAATATAAGAATTCAAGCCACGGTAGAGATATCTGTGTAATTTTGAGGCAAAATAACGGAAAAAAGATGAGTATATAACGAGGTTTTTATGTTGACAATCATACAGTATTTATTTTTCTGTTTTCATTATGAGTCCCGCGAGGAAACAATATGTAAATTTTGATACTGCACTGTCGTTGTATTACAAGGTCGCATTCTAAACTGCCGACGATCGGACAATATAAGAATTCAAACTACGGGAGGAGATATCTGTGTACTTTTGAGACAAAATAACGGACAAAACAACAGTTTTTAACGAGATTTTTATGTAAACAATCATACTGTATTTAATTCAGTGTTCACTTTGAGTCCGGCGAGGAAAGAATATGAAAACTTTGATAACTTACTGTCGTTGTATTACAAGGTCGGAATCTAAACTGCCGACGATCGGACAATGTAAGAATTCAAGCTACGGGAAGAGATATCTGTGTAATTTTGAGACAAAATAACAAACAAAAGATGAGCATTTTACGACTTTTATATAAACAAGCATACCGTATTTAATTCAGTGTTCACGAAATGTAGAACCACACTGCATGCACCAAATGAACACAGGGACTGACGTTTACGAGCCTAGCTCCCCACCGTTGGTGGCGCACCACAACTGTACGTGCGGGTATATCTCCCTCGGCAATAATGCGTGTTAAAAGTACTGCGTGTGACATTACCGCACTCGCGTGTACCATTACACGTTACACGCATTTCACACCTTAAAAACTTGCGAGTACATGGAAAGAAACTTTTGTCCGGTAGGGTAGTTCTTATGGCTGACGTAGCTATTAGCTACCTAGCTATTTAGGGGGCTATTCAGCTATCCAGCAATCCCGCACCCCACTCCCTTTGGCTGTATTTACGTGTTACGGTGCGCGACTGACCCTTAAATTCATATCGCTAGAGCTAAGTATTATCCCTGGCGCTCACAGAGCAGCAACTTGAAGTCGACATCAAAATTGACCGATATCAAAAAGTTTACCTGCATCCAACTTGCCACAACATTCTATTAAATATCAGCATCTTTCAAGAGCGTTTTTAAAAAAACTCGTTCAGGAAAGGCGAATGGAAAACCAAGTAAGGCTGATCATGGCGGTAAACCCGTCTATTTATACCTCCTTCATGGACTGACATATATGATGATACACTTTATTATATTACAGTCCATCGTTCAACTGTTCGTCCACGAATCGAGTTTATAGGCACCCGGGAATGCTCGAGCTGCGTACACTCCGTGTCTTCAATCGCAGGTTACATAATCCGTACATTCAGACAGAGATCAAGACTTGAGATTACGATTTCCAAAGGTCAATGTCAGTACATTTTCTATCAATGATGAGTGCTAATCAGTAATGCGTAGAGCATACACAGGAAGGGCTTGACTTGTTACTAGTATGAATAAAAACATAGACAGTATAAGCTAACGCCTATGATTAAAAGCTTATTTGGTGAATGCTATGTATAGATGAGTGATCGGGATTGTTATTTTTGTTTCGCAATATACAGTGAAACATCATGAGAGATTGCACATTCGCAATTTACTATTTGCCTCATCGACCAAGTGCATGCCATGCCAGGGTAGGCTCAAACAACTCAGTGAAGCAAGGTGTGGCTTTGCACAATTTTGACTAGCAGATATTCACTGACTCAGTCGAAGTTTGACGTCCCGAATATTTCTGTTATAAATACCGATAGATTTTACCGGTGATTTCGGGAAGCTAACATCGATACTACCGGGTAGACGATGCCAGAATGACTTGTCTTGCATCTCAGCACGCTGGGTCTGTGAAATCGCTGATAGGCAAGGGCTTGCTTGCCTCTTGCGCCAGGTTTTGCCACTTGCAAATATGTAACAATCATATTTTTTTTCTTTTTAATTTACCTGAAATTAAAAACACTTGCCCGTAGGACTTGTCCATATAATCTGGGCAAAGGAAACGCTTTGGCCAAGCAACTATAAGTTAGATAATTTGTCATCGTAGGTCTCCCACAAAAGTAATGCAGAGATGCAGTTTCTCCTTTTGTTTGGGGGGGGGGGGGGGCGCCCACAACGATGTGCATTAGTCCGGTACGCGCTGACGCGTTACTTTTCAGTTTGGCTTTTTCGTTTGCAATGGATCGCCAACAGCGTCATCGTCATTTTGAATCCTGCCAACAGAACGTGAAAAGAAAGATGCAGCTACGCCAGGAAATCGCTTCTAACGTTTATTTCGTTTTTAGCATAGAAGAAAATATAACTTTCTATGTAGCCCATTCTTCACGATGTCCTGTCTGATGCAGCGCTTGGATTGCCACCACTGTCATGGCGAGAAATGGTATAATATCACAAGTAGATCGTGCCTCGAAGTTTATCGAAATGCTTTTACGTAAAATCTGTATGGAGACGTAATTTCTCGTGTGAACAGATTATGACATAGCAACCACAGTCCTGGCCTTGCGTACAGGTCTGTGTGTTCCCGGCGTTATACGGCCTCTCACATGTAGTCTGTATAACGTCGGGAAAACACAGCACGGTACGCAGAGCTATCTCTCAACCCACTTATAGACACGGTGAAAAAGACAATCGATATGTCCATCAATATCGATAGGCAGTAAATAGTAGTCCTCGTTTGTATACGTTGCACAGGCAGACTCACTTTCTACGTTATTAGACACACACGTTTGGATTATTTGTCCCGAATTTACTAGTATTGTGCTGTCTGGAACCCTGATATACATGATATAAGGCGTTGTAAAATGTTGTAAATTGATAAGTGCTGAAAATTCTGCAGTGTAACCACGGCACTCGAAGACATTGATTTGGTTGATAAAATGTGACATTGTTGTCGGGTTTCTTCGACTAGGCTTTGACGTGATTTTGACTGAAAGGTTTATCGTCATGTCGTTATGTTTACTTGAAGTCATGTGCATGTTATGAAAAAAGGGTACTGAGAACATCGGACTATCGTCAAACCAGAGGCGTCTTACTTATTTCTTTTCCGCATACACGTTGTTAGTTGGAGCCTGATTGAAAACACCGTATAGTCACGGTAAAACAAGCAGAGTACAGCTTGGAGTAACTCTTCAAACAAATGTCCAGACGCGATCACCGTAAAATACCGATCAATTCGACCACCGACGGAAACTGGGACTTTCTCAATCCCTATTAATTCGACCGAATTACATACCCTTCAAAAAATTCCTTCAGTTGGTGATCATGAATGAACGATATTTCAAGACATCGAAAACCACCGTTACGAATACGATGAACCACGGGTCAGACAAAAAGGCAGAAATGAGAACTACAAAGGGCTTTGTAAACGGCTTTCAGATTGGTTTTCAATGGGTCACATGATTATTTCGCTGAGTGGGAAACCTCAGTGATTTTGTGAGCTGGATCTCAGTCGCCGCTTTCGAAATATGCGTGAAATTTCAGCGTGTGTGATGTACCAACCCTCTTGTCTCTGGTTTTGTAACTATTTTCTAACCTTAATATTGAAGAAAGTCAGAATAAATTACCTACTTTCTCCCTTTCTCATCGTCTTTTCCGAATTCTTACCATCCCGTGTCGATTGAAATTTACAGACTTTTTCTGTGTGTGAATCAATATCCCTTCCTAATTTGACAGATATTATGTTCTGAACCACATGTTGCTTGTTCCTAAAACACATAGACAGATGTGCCCCGTGCACTAAAAGGACGAGTTTGCGAAATCTTTTGCGAACGCTGAAAAAATTGCTGAGAAAAATCAATGTTACATGTCGGTAAGTACGGCCGACGCTGCCGTGCCATGCGTTCTTATATATACCGACTGGGAACAGACTACTATTTTCAAACGCAAATGGGGACAGTGTCAAGGAAAGAGTAAGACGACGACTTATTTTTTCAAGCCGAAGAAAATGCTCTTTCTGGTTGTGTTAATGACGCAATCGAATATTTTTGTTCCCAATTAATAAATCATAGACAATCAGTTTATGGCAATTTTTGTCGACCGATAAGTCTTTCCATCTTCAATATTCCACTCTAATTTCACCTATATAATATCCTAACCTCCTGTGACTTTCCTTCTAAACGTTGATTTGCCTTGTGCACCAAAAGAGATGCTGTATTTTATGCCAAACGATGAAAAAATAGCTGAAGAAATAACCATGTATCAGTCAGTACGGCAGGCGAAACCCGGACGGCCATACCGATTGGGGACAGAGCAGAGTAGATCGAAACGCAAACGGGGTGTTATTATAGGAAAGGCAGTGACTTATTTTAAAGCTGAATAAAATGCTGTTTCTAGTTGTGTAAGTCTGTTGATCGAAATATATATTTTGTTCCCAGTTGATTAATCATGGGGGGATTGCAGTCTCGATCTCCCCTTTATGGTTCGATATTTACTGACTCATTCCTTCTCATTTTTGTCAATCGATGAAAGCATTTTCGTCTTCCATATTTCAATCTTACTTTGACTGATGTTATGTCCTGACCTATAGTGTCATTAGTTTTGACCAACGTACAAAAACGTGGCCCATGCGCCCGGTTGACGAGATATTTTGCAAAACGGTGAAGAATTATTTGAACACGTACGGCCATACTGTATGCATGGGGGCCCGGGAGACATCGATGTCAGTCTTTCCGGACTGTTTACATGTAGCTTAGGGGATATCAAAGGAGATGAATCAGTTAGTTGAATAAAACATAACTTTTCGGGCATATCTTATGTCAACTTTGTCAATGTCGGACTTTTGATTCGATTGAGACACCAGAATCACCTACATTCGATCGATGGTGATGAACTTTCTCCAGACCGTGACATGTCACCAGTTACGAACTTTACCGGTTTTCGATACGAATGATGCAATACATTACCAGCGTTGTTCACGTTGTGTTTTGAGTCTGGTATCGAATATAACAGGAAAATAACGACTAGAGTGACGACAGAGACCATGCCCGATACAGGAAATTGACGTCAACTTTTGCATTGAGCAGTGACTTCAGATTGATATATAAATATCGAGAATATAAAACGTTGAAAAATGCCAGAGAGAGAGAGAGAGAGAGAGAGAGAGAGAGAGATAAACGCTGTCGCGAACTGATACTCTTTCGGATAGACGATACACAGACATCCAAAATGTTCACCTATTTTCCAGAAATTCGACAAGTCTTATAATAAGAGTAGAACAAATCCAAAAGTGTTGGTTGAAGTAAATCTTCAGATGTTGGTTTTCCAAAGTTAGACAATACTTACAGAAATATGGTAGTCATAGTCTTCTCTTAAAAACTATTATCTTCAACACCACGTTTCTTATGATCGGTGATGTCATTTTTTTATTATTTTTACAAACTTTCAATGCATCAAACGCCATTAGACTATCTCATCTGCCTGCCAGGGAGTTACAATATATTTCCAAGGGCTGGCACACGATGTCAACTTACGCGTCGTCCGTCGAGCGGCCGGTGCAGTGTCACAGATCGCTCCGTCTGTAATCGCGGCCACTTTGATTTTGATGTGACACCCACGTGCGTTTGAGTTTTTTTTACCTAATTTGTCGACCTCACAAAATTTCACAGTCCATGCTTTGAAGCAGTATAACATGGCAAACATGTCTCGCGTAAATTTCATCCTCGTCGTTCCAATTAATTCAAGACTGCCCATAGCATACAGCCCCAACACGGGGAACACGCAACTCTCTTCACCTACACGCCTTTCGATAAATTTTCACGTAGTACATGCAGTTTCAGCGACCTGCAGCGCAATGTTTAGTAAGCCCGATCTCCATGGGCCCGATCGTGATTTTGTGCTACACCAATGCACATCGTTGGGGGCGCCCCCAGTCCCTCAGAGTCCAGTTTTTAACTCTCTGCGGGACGTTCCCTCAGAGTCCAATATTTTGCACAGTGCGGGACGTCCCGCAGAGTGACATAAATTGCAGTTTGCGTGTCCCGCACTATGTCCCTCACTTCTCCGTTTTTGATACCTCGAAATATCTGACTTTTATATGATATCCGATATTAACGGTTTCTGGATATAAGATTTTATCCACGACTTGACAAAATCTAGTATCGTCAAGTATCGAAGTTAGAATCAGTCCTTGGAAGTCGGGTTTTACAAGATCTGTAAGGTGGTGAAATACCGATATATATGATATTTAGCCGCAATTTGACAAAATATAGTATCGTCTGGTATCGAAGTTGAAATCAGTCCTTTGAAGTCGAGTTTGACAAGATCTGTAAGGTGATGAAATATACCGGATATTTACCAGCGATTTGACAAAATCTAGTAGTCTCTAGTGGAAAGTCGGGTTTGACAAGATCTGTAGGGTGGTGAAATCACCGATATAGTGGTTATTTACCTGCGATTTGACAAAATCTAGTATCGTCTAGTATTGAAGCTAAAGTCAGTCCTTGAAAGTCGGGTTTGACAAGATCTGTTGAGTGGTGAAATCTCTGATATATTGGATATTTACCTGCGATTTCACACAATTTAGTATCGTCTAAATATCGATAAACATCGGCGATTTCACAGACCCGACGTGCCGAGACAAAGGCAAGTTATTTTAGTATCGTCCATAGTATGAATATTAGAGTCCTGTAATTGCCGATGAATATCAGATTTAATATCAGCGATTTCACAGACCTGGCAGGCAGATGCACAAGGCAAGTCATTCTAGTACCGTATAGTATCAATATTAGAGTCCCGAAATGGCCGAGAAATATCGGCGATTCACAGACCTGGCGTTGATTCTCCAGGGACACGACCTCGCATGTTTGTGAGTAATCCCGCACGTTCCACTGTTGATGTACGGTACACATTGATGATACAAGATGGACCTTCGGCTATTCACAACAAAATCTAAGTTTTCTGTGCCGGGTTGTACACCAGTAATAGCGGACATGCATTGTCTTGGTGTATGTGGTTGTTTAAGGATATACAAAATTCGCATTCCGTTCGCTTTACGCCAGGGTAAGCGAAAGGTACATCGCATCAGCGTTGGCTGCAAGAAGGACGTCTTCAATTGCGCATTATCTGAGGACCAGCAGTGGCCGAGCATAATCCACTGTATGGAGGGACGGTGTAATCTTACCAAGTATGACTCTTTTTGGTTTAGTTGTGAATTTTGGAAGATTTCTCCAGGTTTTGGGTTTTTTCTATGAAACATGCGGAATTCGTGTCATTTTTCACATAGAATTATCTACTTTATACAAGAGATTACTAATTTGAAATTCATAACCCAGTCTACTAAATTGCCTGTTTGTAGAGTACCATTATGTTGAAGGATCCACTCGAAAAAATTGATCAACATGTGAAGGAGAAATCTAAGCTGAGATTTCAAAATATTGTCCTTGGATTTACATATATCGTCTGATCGCTCAAAGTAAAAGAAATCGTTCAGTAAAAAAATTCAAAGCAGATTAAGGTTATAAATGAACAGCAATGGCCAAGTTATCCCGACATAAAATAACAGAAACAATGAACTCGCAAATACTAAAAGGTGTCGACAAGCATGTCGTATAATTTACTCCAATCACAAAAGGAATGGTCCTAACATTTGCTAATTTTAAGGGGGTAAAAGACCTTAAGTATAAAACACTGCAAACACGTATACAATTCGCTCATGCAAGTGCCAGTCAGAACCAAAACAAAACCAAAAACATGAAGAATCGAGTCACTGATAAATTTACCCAAAGGCTAAAAAAACTGACCACTCTCCCATACGAGTTGCGGTAAATGTTGTCGCGAAAACAAGACAGATCGAAGATAGCTTTGATAAATCAGCGAAACCTGGTAGTTCTGCAATAGGGTATAAAACTATGAAGTTGCTATTTTTGTAGTCATGGTCAGTTGATTTCCCACAAATAATACTCATAGTTCGTCATGTTTTCTAAGCATATCGTTGCCTTACATAGCTTATATTATATCCTCCCTCAGTCCATTCTAGGCACAGTTGTTGATAGTACAGTTCTCGCGATGATAGGTTTGGCCACCTCACTATAAAACAGCGAAAAAGCTTATTAAGTATGTCAGGGGGTCGCTGCAATCGCGAAGTCGACCTGGGATTTTGAGGAATATCAAACGTTAGTGGGCAAATTTATACACCAAAGCAAGAAAGCTACACGAAGCAAACTCTCTTTGCCCCTAAGTTTCATGGAAAACTAGCAGAACGAGCAAGGGATAATCAGCAAAACATAGATTTATTCACTGCACACCTCCAATCGCAGCATGCAGATAGTACGACCATGCTCGTAATGTTAAAGGTTTTTAAAGAAGTAAAATTTAGGTGTTAAAACTGTATATTTATTTCCCTGGGGAATTAAATGAACTGGATACACATATTGTGACAGTATCCAACGATGGTCGGATAATACGACTGTTTTGAGAACAGGGAAAAACCGCTGTGTAAGTATCGGTACATTCACCACCAAAATAGCTTTAGCCGGATAAAAAGACAATACGGCGATGTAACATTTAAAGAAGAAAGTGACTTTAATAGCGAACAAGGCGACATCAACACTGGGACGTAAAGTCCATGTCTCTTCATGACATCATACATTTACCGTCTGAAAAACAGAAATTCGTTCAGTAGATCATTTCCTAACAAAACATACGTAAATGATAACGGCAGTGTCCCGACATAGTAAAGTAATAATAAATACCAATGGCATGAACTTACCTGTAAAAACATCGACAAGCATATCTTACAATGTATTCCTATCACAAAAAAATAGCAAGACACTGACAAACTCAAAAGATCTGTGTAAGTCGGGACTTTTTCACCTCAAAAATTAAAGGATAGGTTATCGAAAAGTTCACCCAAAGACAATCAGACGGCAACAGTTAGCAGCTTAGTGCTCTTTGAATATTTTTTGGTCACTACGCAAGTAAGATTGCGGGCTTTAAAATATATTTTAAAACTCAAGGACTTGTTGTGTGACTTTTCAATTTAAAATGCCAAGGGAAAATTACTCGCACTCCATATAACTGTGGCAATTTGTTGCTTTGATTATTATCATGAAGTTCCAAAGGTAAAAATGAGCATTAAGGCGCACTTGAAGAGAAAAGAAAAGAGTTTGCTATTGGGCTTGCCAGCTCGATGCATACGGATAAAGTTTTTCATTTTGCCTGTGGTACGTACTGTGATCGCTACACATTATGAAAGCTGGGTTAGGTTCAGTGGTTGCAACGTAGCGAGGCCGCGCCGGCCGGCCGGATACGTCTTGCGCGGAGATCATTGACGTAAATGTACTAGGTAAGTTTTACCATGGACATCTTTCTTACCGTCCATGGTTTTACCTTTATGTAGAGATCCGATTCAGTTTCCACATGGCATGGCTGTGTGCTGGCTGTGCCACACGGCTTGCGGAACAGCTGGTAACAGTAACTTAGTCCCTTCAAATCTTACTGTCGGGTTCACGGATTTTTTTGCACATAAAAAAAATTACAGGCGATCTTCTACAGGCCATCCCGATGCCCGGGTCGCTAGAATCATATTGAAATGACAATTACAAGGCAATAATCTCCATTTGCAAAGTTCAAACTAACACACATATACATATAAACTGCTATTCTCCGTGTATGCTCGACTGACAAACTCCAAATGCTGTGTTTCCGACCAGTGTAGAGGGGTTGATCATGATGATTGCAAAGTAGTACCAAGTAGTTGCAATGCATCGTACACGGGAATTATAAAAGTTAACTCGAAAATTACCCTAGGGGGAAATGCCCAGTAAAGGTGTGGTCGAGTAAAACATCCTCGCGTTCATGTAAAGGCGTGCGCACGTACACGGGTCGAGTACTCGAATTTGCCACGCAAGATTGCCGCGAGCAAAGGTTAAGTTTCCGATTCCGGTAGGGTACACCTTGGTTTCTCAGGAAGTTAACAGTGTCTTCCTGACGGGCTGCAATCAATTGTTCGCAACTGTCGAAAGAATGATTGTTATCTTGGCAGTGCAGGCATGGTTTCTGTTGAGCTTTCTGTGGTTTGGAGGTCGAAGTGTTGCTCTTCTTGCTCCATTGGTTCATCTTCTTTGTGTTCTTAACACTAGTGGCAAAGGATTGTTCCACTTTGTCTGTGCCTTTCTTATTTTTTACCGGATTGTTGAGACTTATAGCCATTGCTTGTCTGCTGTAGTCCGGCATAAAAGTCTGCTTGCTTCAGACTTCACCAGATCGACGAGATCTTCAAATTTTACATTCCTTTTGGCTTTGAGTATCTTGGCTGTACGTTTGCTCCAAGAATCTTGGATAAAGTAAGGAAGCTTCTTGACGATCCGCTTCATATTTTCTGAGTGTTCTAGTATTTCTAGGCCATCAACGTATCAGGTTGCTGTCTTACATTGATTCAAGAAGATGGCGAACTTGTCTAATGAGGCAACGTTGTCTGGCTTGATTGGAGGCCAGTCCAAAACCTTCCTCAGGTAGGCGTTGGCTATCTTGTGCGGATCACCATAGCGCTCTTCCAGCTCCTCCATGGCACCTTGATATGCTTCACTTGCATCTATACCTGCATAACCCTTGAACTATTTCATGGGCTGTGCCTTCCGTGAACTGTCTCAGCAGAATGAATTTATCTTTGTCATCTTCTGCAGTCGGTACAAGTTTGGTCTCAAACTCATCTATGAATGATCTGTGCTCCATGATGTTACCGTCAAACTTCTTTATCACTGTGGACATTTTCTTTCTTTTCTTGCTCTGATCATCACACACTGTGCACAGTCACGTGATGTCTTACTCATGCTACTGTCGCTACTTCTGATAGAAATTCTGGGAGCTACTACGCTGACTGCATCTTCTAGATCATCAGACTCACTGTCACTCTCCCTTTCTATCGCAGTTGTTTTCTTCTTATATACTTGTACTGGTGTTGAGGTCTTCCTCGTTTTCTGTTCTGGACACAATGGATTTGTCCTCCTGTGGTTCAGTCTAAATATTGATAGCAATGTCGTCCTTGAGTCCATCACCAAAAAACTTATTCAGAGATGTAGCTCTGGCATCGGGTACGGCAATCTACGTGTCAAGTTCATGTTGCTCCTACTTGAGTTGACGCTCATGTCTTGCCATGGTACGTTCCATTTCTTGTCTCTCATGCTGCTCTTCTTGGACTTGAAGCTTATACTTTGCACGCTCAATTTCTTGCTGCTGCTAAAGCTTGGCCGACATTGCCAACAATTCAGCCTTTCTCCTGAATGGTGGTTGAGTCCACTCTACCGACTACAGAGGGTTTCGGTGTGACGACTTGAGAGACACTATCTTCTAATTCTACATCATCTTGTGGATGAACTGGTGTTGGGTTCACTTCATGTTCGCTCAACCATATGCATGCACGGTGTCCTTAAAGAAGGTCCCTAAAACGTTTTCGATGTCGACCAGCGAACGAAGGCGTTCGTCTGGCACCTGATCCTTTGGGAGTAATTCTTCGTATTCATGGCCTGTGGAGACAAGGTCTTCATGCAGCTCCTTCCACACTTCAAACTTCAGTTTGATTGTCAATAAGTCTGCCTTATCAGCGATGAGCTCTTGTACTTCACTGGACCTTTTGGTTAGTGAACTTGGTGTTTTCTCTAAGAAGCTAGCTTTGGTAGCTAATGTATGTTCAAGTCCTTTTTCAGACGGTGTTCTGATACGGCTGCTACGCCTGAGCTCTTGCAATTCCTTTTCCAACAGCGAAGCATGTAAATTCTGTTCTTCGTCTTCCATGGTTTGACTTAGGTGAATATCACAAGTCCGATATAAAATCGTTAATGAGAAATGTAGTGTGAAAACAAATTCCTAAGACTCAAAATTATTTGTCTGCAACTTCTTTGCTATAGTCGTCTACAGCTGATATTCTGTAATGTGTTCCCTCTTAAATAAGACGAAGCAAATATCCGATCTGAGTTTCACGTGGTTTATTCAAATATAAGCATGTCTTCCAGACTAGAACAACAAATTCTCTGTGTAGAATGTTGTACTAAGAATGTTGAGAACGATTAACTGTAAACAAATCAAACAAAAGGATACAGGAAGTGAGAACTAAGGTACGTTCACACTATGACACAGGAAGTAAATACTCTCTATGAACAGGAAGTAAATACACTCTATGACACAGGAAATTGGAAACAGGAAGTAACTAACAGGAAGTAGTACTCCCTCTGAGATGACTCAGGGGTCAAAGGTCATAACAGGTGGGATGGTCATGTGACCCACCTTTTATGTGGGGCTGTATAAGACTATCGCATCAACAGGTTCAAAGCTGTTCCATCAAAATGATCTTTACAAGCAATCTGGGCGAGAACTATAGCCGGTAGCCTTCAGAGACATGTCCACTGTCTGAAGGTCAACTTAAAGTGCCTAAAAGCACTCTTGGAATGGATACATGTGCACATTGTGTACCGTAAAAACCCGATCAATTCGACCAGAAAAAAATAATTACGATTTGAAAAACGTTGAATTAATAGGAAATTAAAACTGCCGAAATAATTCTAGAGGTCGAATTAATTGGAACGACGAGGATGAAATTTACGCGAGACATGTTTGCCATGTGGAGACTGCTTCAAAGCATTGACTGTGAAATTTTGTGATGTCGACAAATTAGGTAACAAACAACCCCTCAAACGCACGTTGGTGTTACATCAAAATCAAAGTGGCCGCGATCGCGATTACAGACGGAGCGATCTGTGACACTGCCACCAGCCCGCTCGACGGATGACGCGTAAGTTGACATCGTGTGCCAGCCCTTGGAAATACCGGTATATTGTAATTCCTTACAGGCAGATGAGATAGTCTAGTGGCGTTTGATGCATTGAAAGTTTGTAAAATAATAAAAAATGACATCACCGATCATAAGAAACGTGGTGTTGAAGATAATAGTTTTTAAGAGAAGACTATAATGACCATATTTCTGTAAGTATTGTCTAACTTTGGAAAACTAACATCTGAAGATTTACTTCAACCAACACTTTTGGCTTTGTTCTACTTACTATAAGATTAGTCGAATTTCTGGAAAGTAGGTGTACATTTTCGATGTCTGCATATCGTCTATACCGAAGTCATATCCGAAAGAGTATAATCAGTTCGCGACAGCGTAAACCTCTCTCTCCCTCTCTCTCCCCAGCCTTTCGATGTTTTATATTGTCGACATTTATATATCAGTCTGAAGTTTCACGTCACTGCTTAATGCAAGTTGTTGATGTCAATTTTCCGTATCGGGCATGGTCTCTCTCGTCACTCTAATCGTAAGTTTTTTCCTGTTATATTCGATATCAGACTCAAAACACAACGTGAACAACGCTGATAATATATTGCATCTTTCGTATCGAAAACCGGTAAAGTTCGTAACTGGTGCCATGTCACGGCCTGGAGAAAGTTCATCACCATCGATCGAATGTCCGTGGCGCTTTTGCTTCCAAAATGACATATTGAAATGCACAGGGAACTTCGCGGTATGGCAGTTATGAATTTAGCGTGAAGAAAGTCTGTGACTTTAAACTGGCCGTACAAGCAACAATAAACATGGCGGAGCAATGATACCGACTTCAGAGACTTCGATTTTTTTTTTCATTGCGACCGCTGGTGAGAGCGAGTCGTCGAATTTTTTCCTACTGGCTATTTGGCTTTGAATTTTGAGAACGGTGTTCTCTGTAAATCAATAAGCCTTTTGAATATGAAAAATAGGACATCTGAATCTCAGCACGCAGCTTGAAAATTGTTCTCCGAATCAGGACAGGGACATCGGTGAGGTCAGATTTCACGTAGTAGCTATGGAAACCGACGGCTCGTTCGTTGTAAGAAAGCATGCGATGTACGTCTCATGCTCTCTTGGGCCGTGGACTTTCGCCGTATCGCCTCTACAGACTACACCGTCTATTACCTAACCATGCTAACAATCACACGATAGTTCAGTAACATATGTCTTCATTAATCTACCGATCATCGACCGTCGAACACTTCAAAAACAATGGTCGCGGTCACGGATTCAAGGACGTTCACAAGAAGGCACTATCAATAAGTGGCGCGCAGAATTATTTTTACTGGTTTTGAGAACTTCTAAAATAACTTGTAATCTGTGTATCTTCGCACATCAAACCGATATCGTATACCTATCACCGTCGAAGTTTATGTCTTTCACTGTAGAGTTCTTTTTATCCAAAACACATATCCACAAGAGTCCCACAGAGCAGTCAAATGAAAGGATAATTGCTTCAAACGAATGAAATTGCACGAAAGAATGCCCCCGAAAATCAACAGCACATCCTGGACGTGATTTAAGCCTTTCACCACCATGGTTTTACCCAAACACATTGTTATCAATGGTGATCTTGGACCTGTTTACAGGGAACTGGGGGTGTACAGGTTAAAACAATTGCGCTTGTGAATAGGACTATTCTATTTGAGTAACAGGGACGGAAAGCACAGAACTGTAAAAGTACTGGAAAAACGTGCCGTTTTTCTCGCAATTTTAGCAACTGTAACGACCCTTTATTCTTTACTAATACCTTTCCATAATTGAATTAAATGGGTTTAGGGCTTATACACACAGTGCACATGGATGTACAGAATTTTAAAAAGTACTCTACTGGGAACGATTGGCGCAGTAAAACAATGGTCACGTCCATAGGTTCAAGGACGTTTACTGGGAGACACGATGGCAAAGAGTGCAGTGTCGTAAAATTGCTTAGACTAGTTTTATATATGTAAGAACATACAATATCTGGTCATCGGTGTACCGCTACCTGTGAATCGAAACGACAAGTGTAGACCTATAGCTTCGACATTTTATGGGAGAGACACCACGACTAAGACCGACAGTAGCACAACAAACTATTCTGATTCCGAATTGTGCGTCTGTGTTTAATACAGACATCTCTGTAGGTGATTCTGGTTTCTCAATCGAATCAAAAGTCCGACATTGACAAAATTGACATAAAATATGTCCGAAAAGTTATGTTTTATTCAACTAACTGATTCATCTCCTTTGATAGCCCCTAAGCTACATGAAACAGTCCGCAAAGACTGACATCGATGTCTCCCGGGCCCCATGCATACAGTATGGCCGTACGTGTTCAAATATTTCTTCACCGTTTTGCAAAATATCTCGTCAACCGGACGCATGGGCAACGTCTTTGTACGTTGGTTAAAATTAATGACACTATAGGTCAGGATATAAAATCGGTCAATGTAAGATTGAATATGGAAGACGAAAATGCTTTTATCGATTGACAAAAATGAGAAGGAACGAGTCAGTAAATATCGAACCATAAAGGGGAGATCGAGACTGCCATCCCCCAATGATTAATCAACTGGGAACAAAATATATATTTCGATCGACAGACTTACACAACCAGAGACAGCATTTATTTAAGTCACCGCCTTTCCTATAATAACACCCGTTTTGCGTTTTGATCTACTCTGCTCTCTCCCCAATCGGTATGGCCGTCCGGGTTTCGCCTGCCGTACTGACTGATACATGGTTATTTCTTCAGCTATTTTTTCATCGTTTGGCATAAAATACAGCATCTCTTTTGGTGCACAAGGCAAATAAACGTTTAGAAGGAAAGTCACAGGAGGTTAGGATATTATATAGGTGAAATTACAGTGGAATATTGAAGATAAAAATACTTTTATCGGTCGACAAAAATTGCCATAAACCGAGAATTGAGATTGTGTATGATTTATTAATTATGAACAAAAATATTCGATTGAGTCATTAAAACAACCAGAAAGAGCATTTTCCTCAGCTTGAAAAAATAAGTCGTCGTCTTTCCTTGACACTGTCCCCATTTGCGTTTGAAAATATTAGTCTGTTCCCGGTCGGTACGCACGGTGCGGCGGTGTCGGCCGTATTTACTGACATGTAACATCAATTTTTCCTCAGCAATTTTTTCAGCGTTCGCAAAAGATTTCGCAAACTCGTCCTTTTAGTGCACGGGGCACATCTGTCTATGTGTTTTAGGAACAAGTAACATGTGGTTTAGAACTTAATATCTGTCAAATTAGGAAGGGATATTGATTCAAACACAGAAAGAGTCTATAAATTTCAATCGACACGGGATGGTAAGAATTCGGAAAAGACGATGAGAAAGGGAGAAAGTAGGTAATTTATTCTGACTTTCTTTGATATTAAGGTGAGAAAATAGTTACAAAATAAGAAACTAGGGGGTTGGTACTTCAAACACGCTGAAAAACTTTACGCATATTTCGAAAGCGGCGACTGAGATCCAGCTCAGTAAATCACTGAGGTTTCCCACTTAGCGAAAATAATCATGCGACCCAATGAAAACCAATCTGAAAGCCGTTTACAAAGCCCTTTGTTGTTCTCATTTCTGCCTTTTTGTCTGACCCGTGGTTCATCGTATTCGTAACGGTGGTTTTTGATGTCTTGAAATATTGTTCATTCACCAACTGAAGGAAGTTTTTGAAGAGTATGTAATTCTGTCGAATTAATAGGGATTGAGAAAGTCCCCGTTTCCGTCGGTGGTCGAATTGAAAGGGGCCAATAAAATTATGTTTTTTAAAAAAACAGGGTGGTCGAATTAATAGGGTGGTTGAATTGATCGGGTTTTTACGGTAATACAAAAGGTAAACATTGAAGGGGCGGAAATTGATGATGACTTATTTCACATGACTTTGAATTTGAACTATGGCCAATAATGGGATGTTGATTTTGACCGTAACAAGGTGAATTCACTTACTCTCAGGAAAACATTATAGTATACTAGCATGAAACTGACCTATACTAAGAGCTTGCCACTGCAACAGATGTCGTCGCACAAACATAAGCATGCCTCAAGGCAATGCAGTTAAGGTCAATCATGATAAGCATTCAATGAAAATGTATACCTTTCTTATGCTCAGTGTTTCATCTAGAGAGGGGGATGGAGGATTCCCTCTCTGTTACCATTTGGCACCCCCTGTTTTGTTAAGGGGGACCAGACGGTCCCCCTCATGAAATTGTGCCAGTCACACCTCAGAGATACAAGTAGAAACACATGATCTGGTGAAATCCTCCCTAAATTTTCTGGTAAAGTGGAAATCCCTCTGTTGATGCCATCCTGTATGAAACACTGTATGCTTCACCTAATCCCTAGGAGGATGTGATGTGGCAGTGCGTGGGTCATAATATTGTCTTTCAAGTCATGTTCAACATGTAGTGCATCTTGTCCATGCATACCTAAGTGTTTCAGCATACCAGTCCTCAAGTGTCTGTGCAGTGTGAAGAAATCTGCATAGCATATCTGTCCTACCTGTTTCTTGTGTCATGTTTTCGGTCACAGTGCTATCCTTGCATAGCAGGCAAATAGGGTGCAGTGATGTTGGCACAGGCACAGGGTTAGTGTCTTCTTAGGGGCACCAGTGTTTTTAATATCCCAATCTGTGAATGAGAAAGGGAATCAGCAATTATCTTTTTTACTGTTCTACAGTGACAACCAAACTGGTATCCAAATCTGGAAAACTAATCGACTAAATGCCCTTACATTGTACAACTAGTTGGAAACATCATTGATTGTGCACGTGAATTAAGAATGTAGTAGCCATGCAAGTGATGCCCCCTGAATTGAAAAAAAGCGATGTGTACACTCAGTGTGACAGTTTTCGGACAGGGTAGTGATTTTCGTCCAAAGCCGTTTCATAAATGACGAGTAGTACGAAATCTTATTACCATACCCTTCAAAACTTTATAGTGTTTATCCTAAAACTGTTAACACGATGGAAGTGGTATTTAGGGGGTCAAAGTTGCAAAATGTTTGACCCCATGTTGAGGGCATAGTAATCAGACGTCATCGACTCGTATTTGGAATATGATTATAGGGGCTAAATATTGATATTTTGAAACTTCAAACCCTCGATTTTCAATTTTGATGTGTTTAGAACACTGTTACAATATTTCATAATAAATTAGTTACGTTTAACCCATGGACAACACAACTATATTTCGACGTGTATGGCCCTTAGATATCGGACATGGGCTGTATCTCTTTTGCTTTCGACACCTTGTATCATATGGTTGTAGCTAACTTTGCCAAGTTTGTGGCACCTGAAATAGCTTCTACCGAAAAAAAATATATCTAAAACTCAGGTCATCCAAAAACTGTCACACTGAGTGTACTGGGTACATTTGATTCAATATCACACAAATTACCTATTAGAAATCTTTTCCTTGATTTTAGCAAATATTGTATAAGTGGCTTTAGTCACATTTGTCTGATATTGCTCCAGGAGACCTGCTGTTAAGGAAAGTTATTCTACTTGGTGCCCTGTTCTATCTGGTGTACATTAGGGGTTCAAAAATGGCCCATATTAATCTTGTACATGAATGATATGTCAAAACGTGGCAGATCGTCCATGTAGCCGACACGAACACGAACTGTCTGATAGCAGCTACCAAAAACTATGAAAAATAGTAAAGAATGAGCCACAAAATCACTATCAGTTTTAAGTTGCAGGTAGAATAAGTCTGTGCCTTTGTAAAAAATAATATAAAAATAGTAGAAAGTGAGCAACCAGCTGAAAGTTAGTTGAGGAGACCTTGACCGCATATCATTTGCATCTCATTGTCGGCTACATGGACTGTGTGCCCAAAACGTGCCAGAATACCCAATGTTATTTTATATGCCGATGATTCAAAGCTCTTTAGAACAATATGACTGCATACTGTTGCAGGATGATTTGGACTGGGTAGTTTGTTGGTGCTCAAATGGAAGCTCAGACTAAATGTTGAGAAATGTTTCTGAATTATTTTTTCAGTTAAATCCATGAAGTTATCATGCTACCATGTACCATAGGACAAGAGCTCATTCCACTAATGATAAAATACTGTTAAAGCACTTACAGCAGTGTTAAAATGGGCCCATTAAACCAACTTTTTGAAAATTGCCTAGTCAGAGCAATTGAATGTACCTATCTAAACTTAACCCGAAACAGTCTGATTTGATTCAAAGACCGAAGAATGAATTTCGATACACAGATAAAGTATGGGTCAGTAACGCACCTCTTGGTAAAACAAGTTTGGTTGATGATGAAAGACATCTCTGAAGCAGCACATTTGGGTGTGATGTACACAAATCATGATACCATGCACTTCGCTTGATTCTGCATAAGTCAAGATGCAATATATTACTGCTCCTTAAAATGAAGCTAGTACTCGTTCATACACATCTGTCAAATAAATTGACACTCCCTCACAGTAATTGCATGTCAGATATTCTTTCCGAAAGTTTGGGCTGTAATAGAGGGTGTTCTAATGATGTAGACCAAGAAGTTTAAAACAACGCAGGATACTCCTGGCGACTGTGACGAAAGTTGACGTCAGATGCAACAGGGGCAATTGTAAGCCTCTAGCTCTTGCTGAATTGGGCAACACACTCTGCACAAACATTCATCACAGTTGCAGTCATCCCATGTCTGGATTATTTCAAAATTGCTTGTTTTCTGGTACAATTTAAGTCCAAATTATCCATCAAAATTAGCTCTCTTAACATCACTATACCACCTCTGAGTGTTGCAACGGTCGACACATAATGGTACAAAACGAGACAAATGCCAAAAGCTAGGACTATTGTTCTCGAGTAATTTTACAAAAACATTTGTTACCTTTTCTTGTGATTTGAACTCTTGACCTGCTCACACATTGTTTGAATTCAATTCAGTATATATTACAAACTCACCTAAATTACAGGTAGGAACTGTATCATTTACGGTGACTTTTTCTTGATATGATTTAGAACTGACGAATGTGACACAACACTCTTATTTTAATTTCACAGACAGTCTCCCAAGTTGCACAACAGAAGGAGCAAGTTCTGAATACAAGACCATAAATGGTACCACGGTGACACTCGAATGTGACCTAGACAAAGCTGCCCCACCAGGTGAATTGGTTTGGATGGAGAATGGTATAAAGATCACAAATGGAATAAGTCCACTTCGATGGATTCTCACAATTACAAAGGCTGATAAAGACAACCAATACACATGTGAATACCAACATGAGACACTGCAGTCTACTTATAAATGTGCAAATGAGATCAATTTTGATGTACAATGTAAGTTTACATATGCACTGTTAACCATGCACACTTGCCATAGAAGGCTTTAAGGTAGTGACTCAGGTTCGTTGGTCAATTTTAGCGATTTTGTGATTATTTCATATTCTGAATCCCTGAAATATGATATTTCTATTAGAGAAAACTGTGAGGTAACATTGTACTAGGAAATGTCTGAAATTTTAGTGAAAACACGGCCTTCTAACCACTGCGCGAGTTATTATTTTCTTTTTGTTTTAACGGTCCGGATTACTGTCAGCGTTATCGTTATACCTTGAAGGAGATTATGTAAATTTTTACGCACTATGTTGCACATGCGCGCACGTCTTCATAAGAGACGCTATTCCAACATGGCTGACGACTGCCGGCAGTATAAGCGGTGTAGAAAACGTAAACGGGGGCCAAAGAAGCAAAATGGAAAGCTGATGGACGCGAGCGTTAGGACCGATTTGAAACTTTCTGAATTTGGCTCATACTACAACTGCCATTGAAACATTTGTTGGTACTATGGTAACATGGTTGCACGCGTGATGTTGAGAAATAATCGCAATCATACCAATCCATAATCCAATGACAGTAGGTCGGAATTCATAACTAGCTCCATACCCGGGCTCCATACACACGCGCACGTACAGCACTGTAGATTACACTGCCGCCCAACGAGACTCTATTTAATCTTCTCTGGAAAATATGGTTCTAAAACAGCATCCCATATTTTGGACTTAGCTTTTAAATTGTCAATCCGACACTGTTATGTCGGTCTAGAGCACAGCAACGTACGCGAAACGTCGCTTCACGATCGGTGCCGGTCTATTTCTATCTGTGGTCAAGAGAGTGTCGCTGGGTGTCGCGATACGTCGCCGTTTCAATTTTACAATCAGTGAATCTGTCGAGTATCGCCTCAGTCGTTTATTTTAAGTCATGAAGAATCGCTTTTATGTGTAACTGAAGTTGATTTTGGTTTCATACCCGGGGCCATAATAGTACATGTCACAGTAGAAAGCGAAATAGCGCACGAAAAACCCGGTATCATTCCTGATGGTGAGCAAAAAGACTGCAGCAGATCACATGTGAAAACTACAAAAACAAGTGCGACTTATCCGCATTCCTTGAACTTCTCAACTACAGATTTTTTAGAGCATCGAGAGTTGGTCGTGCCATCTTCGAAAGCAAGCAAGCAAGTGACGTCCTGTACTATAGGCACAAAAATCGGCGCTAAAATGAACTGGGCAACCATTTCACACTTGGTACGTGCATAAATTACGGGCTATGAGACCGGAAGTCGAGCGCTTGCGAGCAAGCGAGCCCTTGTGTCGTAGACCTGTAAACCATTCCGGCTGTAAAAGTTTCTAGTCTTGTAACCAGACTCTAACCGTTACCAAACAGTGTACAGTTAATATAATAATAAGCTAGATACGTATTTGACAAACAGATTATGCCCTGAATTATCTTTCTAGTGTTTATCGTGTAAATAGTACCCACCGCTTACGCTGACAAGCCTCACGTTTCTACGCACAATTTTCATCATTTTAGGCGAACTAGTGTTCAGGACTTGTCAGAAATTCTCCAATCTGATGCCCAATATTTAACCTAGACCCAGATCGAATGAATTTTTTTTAAACACACAAAAATCTGACTTTTTCGGCGATTTTGTGTGAAAAATGGGACATTTACCCAAATCGTCGATTTTCTCAGTTCCGATTTTTGCTATGTATGCGCACCTTCAAATGAGTGTAAGTCGGCGACGCGTGGGCGGATTTCCCAAATTCTTCGCATGCTAACACTTCATGACTAGACCTGAAAAACCGTGTTTTAGATTTTTGATAAACTTCCCCGAAGTGATGATAACTTGACAAACGTGAACAATAGCCGATAATTTATGCGAAAATCCGACAGTTCACACTTCGAAGGCTCACTGTGCAGAAACAAAAGCGAATTTCAAAAATCCAAAACACGGTTTTTCCCCCAGTATATCCAGCTGTCTAGTGCCGTTAACAGATCACTTAGGGGTGCTGCCAATTCTTACTTATACTTTTTTAAGTGAAAAACCTCAAAATCACACGTTTTCTGACTTAAACAAACATAATGCATGTTTTGACAACTGAACAAAATTTTTACCTTCTTCAAATATAGACCTAACAGAAAATGTACCACATGTTGGGTGTGAGACCCCGTTTTTTATGTGAAACATTTGAATGAAAATATGTGTCCACGAACCTGAGTCACTACCTTAAGTTAGCAACATTACTTGGTTGAATAACTTTCCAAATCACAAATGATTTCAAATTCAAATTACGTTATAGGAATATTAGGAATTTAGGTAACCAGAGGTTACTGCAGTAAATATTCAAAGGATAATGATGGGGCACAGGAATCTCTTTCCTTGGTAATTTTAATGTAAATTTGTAATCAAATTTAAATGCTATGTAACATGTAATGAAGGTGTTCTGAGAATAAGTATGGGTGGTCAATGTCAACATTCAATGGTGACTTGTGACCTAGGCTTTCAAGTATATTTACATTTACCCCTCATCAACGTATGTTCAATGTACAATAGCGGCAAATTCACAGGTCACTGCACCACACTAAGTGCTTGGGTCACCCTTGTAATGTGTTGACGTCTTTGCAAACAATCTTTTGAACTGTGCAGTTGAGAGAATACATACACTAACCAACTACCCAAAACAAAAGCTGGGATTACAATGACAAAAGACAAGTGTGTGTAGAAGCGTAAGTCAATGGCACTCTTGAGCCTTACGGTGAACACTGGCAAGCTGCAGTCATGTGAAGTGACCATTCTCGTCTGACTCTATTCCATACGTATAAAACAAGTCGTAACCGTAACAGTGTTTGATTGCATAATCTGGGCTGCTTGTACGTTCCTATGGTCTTTATGTTCTAAATGTCTCACCATAGTAGTTGTTTTGACATTGTTAGTTCCGATCGCCAGCTTGTTTCATGTTTGCTTTTCAGCTTCTCTACACAGTTTACAGTACATGAGTCCCTCATTACTGTCATACTCAAGCCATGGATATGTCAAAGTCCAAGAAGTTTGAAAACGACGCTTTGCCGGGAGTCGGGCTTGCCCTACCTTCGGATCTAGTTGCACTGGCGTCAAATCAACTGCATCAGCACTGGCAGTACTAGTCGTACTTGATGCTGGTTGAACTTGTGCAGAATCTGTGAGTCCACCCGTTGCTGCAGCTTCAGAGCAATGTGGCTCTGTTGATACAGCCACTCTCGGGTGACTCTTTGGACAGACTCCAACACTAAGAAGAGTCCTTTGACGTTTGGCCACACGCTCTGGTGCGGTCATTTTTAAAGTGTCATCGACCGTGATTCACATGTCCACACCACTTGTAAACACGTGCTACATGGTCCTCATACTGGGACAATTGGTGATTTCAGGACCCACCCTCTAGCGACAATTGAGGTAGATCAGTGCGCCATCATTTAGCGATCATGGAAATTATTTTGAATTTGTGAAAAATACATTACCGCTGACAGCCAGCTCCCGAAGGGTTTCTTATTTCGGAAATCCAAGACAAAATCCGAATATACGCGAGAATGTCGCGGAATCACGGCCTGGTGAGAACGCTGTAGAATGTTTCCTAAAACATCTGTTTGATTTGAAGACCAACTGTGATTAGTTGGTACTAAATGTTATAGGGTCAATGTATTGGTTATGAATGAAAAATCATGAAAATTGTCCACATTTTTTGTCCAAAAATTTTGTAGTGTCCGCGACACCCCATAACTTTCAGCCACATTCAGATAGTAAAGATCTGATGTCATTATCCAAAGTGGCCCTGTTTGCCTTCCTTACATGTTATAAAAATATAACCAATTTACCACTTGTATTGTTTTAGTATATCAAAAAGTGGCCAAATGTAGTGTCCGTGACAGCTGTAACTACACTAAATCCAGACACTGCTTGTTACAGTGATTCAAGCAGGTCATTCTATCGTTTACCAGCTGAAGTAACATTTTTATACCAGAGTAACTCAGTCTTAGAGTAAGACATCAAATAAAATATCTTAAACCTGAGAATGATGTTTACGCTACCTTTTGAGATTGTAATGTTAAAAAACTGTCCTATGAAATAACGGTATATGGGTAAAAAAAAATGAACAGAAATAGTGTTATCAGTTGTTTCTCATAAAAATATTAAAGTAGAAATGTTATTTATGGTGAAATTAAAGTATAACACTTAGGGGCCGTTGATAATAAAAGCTGACGCACGACAAACATAATTCCTTCATTTAGGGGGAGGGGTTTAAAGCTCATTTCGTTTTGTGTGCGTCAAAATCACATAGGAGTTTTGTCTTTTGTTTTCTAAACCATGACCAATTGTGCTTGTGGGAAAAATGCGGCGCTGAATTCACAGGATTTTGGAGTAAAAAAAGAGTCAAACATGAATTACAAAAGAAACCGTTGCAATTTTATTTTGAATTGAAATTGATACACTTTTCTGTATAGAGCTGAGCAGTGACACGTGTGGTACGCGGTGTGGTCAACCGACATTTTGAGCGTGCGTCACACACGTGGGCATCATTTTACAAGTGGTATAGCCACAAACTGATGACGTCAAAGATGTGCGTACTTATGGAAATGAGGTCAAAGGTTATGTTCTAAAAGGGGCGATAAATTATTTTGGGGGTAAGAGTTAGGAATGGGGGCTTGGAAACTTAGGGGGAAATGATTGAAAAGAAGGGTCCCAATTTTTTACTATTTTCACTCCTTTCCCTCATTTTGCAGTATCCTATTACTCTATCCATGTCTTCTTCAGCCAGCCTGATACCTATGTGGAAGCAACGGTTGATTAATGACAAGGGAGAGAAGTGTTATTTTTAAGTTACGTTTTTTTACACAACAACTATTACCGCTACGGGGGGTCGAACCACACACCTGCAGCATGTGAAGCACTACCTATAACCTGTACTCCACGAGAACAAGTTGCGAGAGAGGGATGCAATGTTTCATATAAACGTTAGGATGATAATGCTAAGCAGGAAATGATGAATTATAATGTTCACTTGTAATGATTTGAAAGTCTTTTACGCATTTTCCTTCTTTTATTGAATTTATGCCTCTGCATTGATTCTTTATTGCCTGTCTTTATTTTTTTCTCTGCATTGTCGTGTTTGTTGTGCAGATTTGTTATTTTTTGAATATTTTTCATATTATTTGTTGTATTTGCACAGTTAAAGTATTAAATTGTCACTTGTTTAGGATGTTTTATATGTTGAAAACTTTGTGTTTGACATTTATTATTGAATTTGTCATTTGCTGCCTTTTTTACAATACGAAAGATGTGTGTTCCGTTTTTGACAGGATACACTTTTATATAAAAGTGGTTCGTCACTCGACATGTATGCAATGCGATATTTCATTGCTATTGTAGATGAAAACGTGAACAACAATTTGTTGGATATGCCAGGAAAATTACATTATAAAAATTCCGCCGATCGACGAAGTGAATTAAGTACAGAAGCAAACGAAATTCGCCGCCAATATAATGAATAAGGGTGCATATATTGTCACTAGCACGAACTTGGTCTGGTTTGTGCATTCCTAGTGTCACACATCAGCTGCAGCAGTGGCCTCCTGAGTTGTCAATGTAGGCGTGATATTAGTTTTTAGACCGTCTCAAAACATTTGGCATAATATGGTGTTATGTGCAGAGTTGCAATTAATCGATGAAGGGGACTGTAAACTTGAAGGACAGAGAATTGAAATGAACAAGCACGCCTTAGCTTTATCGCCGAAACGCCTCCGCCACATGAACTCATAAAGATAAGTTGGAAATAAGTCTGAAGGTGTGAAGCCAATCCAATTTCGCATGGCATGCATCCACATGCCTTCAAAGGTGTTGGTGTGGGCGAAGGTTTGAGGATCCACAAAATGAAGACAATGATTAGCGGTGAAATGAGAGAACTGAGGAGACTTGGACAACGAAGAATAAGGCCCCTACCATTCATCGGAATAATATCGGAACCTGTAGGAACAAATCGATAAAGCATTGGCATTCGTACGCCGGTCAACAGAAATTAAAAAGGAAGCACAAATATCGCGACCAATGACTCCAATCACCAAATGTCTGTCACTGTGTCGACTCAAGCTGTATTTGGACTTCCGGAACTTGAATTCAATATAGATTTTTTTTTTGTTTACATCCGTGTATTCATAAATTTCCATAATACAGCCTGGCTAAAAATCTATTGGAAGGCATATCGCGAAGATAAAGGAAACAAATTTGTGGACAAAAAATTAAACCAATCAATAACAGAGTTTGAACTAATGTACAGGTGTGATTTTTGGTCTGTAGAAGAAGTAATGCAAATGAAAACATACAAAGATTTTTTGGCCGTCATATTGATTATTATTTGCATTTGAATGAACTCTGAATTCTGTTATGTAACTGTGTGCCGTCTTTGGCAACGGCTATATTGAAAAGGGGTCAATATGGCCATTGCTGTCGGGGTCAGTTTGTACATGACAACAAATTTGATGAATAAAACGTGAGAGGGGACACATTGTACCCGGAATGAGACGGAATTATTGCCGCGATCACATGAACTAACTAACCCTAACCCTAAAAAGTCTGTGATGGTCTTCATTTGCTTGATTTTGTGTCGGGTGAAGCACAGTGGGAGCCAGAAATTGGGGTTAGCTGACCAAATTGTCAGAACTCCGCTCCCTTCGCTCGCTCCGTTCCGACAATTTGGTCAGCTTATCCCAATTCCTGGCCCCCACTATACTTCATCCGATACAAAAACTAAGCAGTCTAAGATTGTGACAGTGATTTGAAGAAAGTGCAAATTTATATTATCTTAACCTTATTAGTTAGTCAGTGCCGCAATTACGGGGCGTTTTTGTTTTGTGTACGGCGATTTTGACGTCATCAGTTTGTGGCTATACCACTTGTAAAATGGTGCCCACACGTGTACAGCGAAACCACGCTTCGTGGAATAGCTATGAGTATGAGTTCAAAGAAAAAAATTGTACAACTACGTGGACAAACTACCCTGTTTGGAACTCAAGTTCCAAGTACAAGTCACCAGATATAATCGAAACATCCAGGTGACTATGAACGATTTGTTGATGCATACTGGTACAACCATGGTCAAGAGAGAACAAAGGCAGAAGTTTTGAGGGAAGCCTAGGATGTGTGGAAAACGACATACAAAAATGACCCGTCCCTACTAGAAAAATATCTGGATGATATTACCAAGAAAAGAGAAGCAGAAGATCAGGCATCTGTGAAGAAATCGTATGGGTTTGTAAAATTGAAAGAGCAAAAGTTCACAGCGGACACTATTCGTCGTTGCTGGAGACCATCACTACTCATGAAATAGCAAGGGAAAGACCTTCAGATGCACCGGGTATAGAGACCGTCTGTCCAAGCGTTGAACAACGGAGACTTTGCGGAGAGAAAACTGTATGCAGCCGTGGATGTAACTACGTATACAATTCAAAGTCCGATCAGGAGAGGCACGAATTACTAGTTCATCAAGCGGAGAGAAAAGCAGAAAGAAAGAAAGAATCAAGAAAAAGGGGAAAGACAACTGACTCAGATCCCACACAAGTATTTACTTGTGGTTTTCGGATGTCTGACGGAACGAAGTGCGACTTTACAGCGAGAACGCAATACTACCTTCGCGTTCATCGAGAACGGAATGACCACAAAATACGGAGACAGAAAAGACAACGAAAGGACATAAATGTGAAATAAAAACTTGTATGCTTTTTCAACTTGAAACATGTACGTGAAACATTTCCCTACGTGTGAAATACATGTAAATGTTCTGTGTCTTAAAAAGTGAAACGCGTAAAGTGGAGATTTGTTAATTAATGTGCACTTCCGGTATTTTTTCGTGGGCGTGCGATCGGAGAGGTGTGTGTGGGTTTGTCAGAAACGGCATCATAATACGAAATATATTTCGCATAAGAACTTTCGTTTTGAGGGGGGAGGGGGTTTCAAGTAAAACGAAGGAATTACGTTTCTTGTGCGTCAGCTTTAATTATCGACGGCCCCTTAATAAACTGATTTACTTTCATATTAAACTTCTTTCCATTGCAACTAGTTCCACGTCACGGACACTACGCCTCACAAGTGGTTAAACAGTTTTTACAGCATTTACATTTAAATGCACCTGGAATCTAAAGTAAACTTCACAGACCATGCTAAAGCCTTTCAAAAACAAAAGAAAATATAAAGGAAAATGAGGGCAACTGTACACATCGGCTCTACCAAGTTTGTTTAATATTACGATATGGTGAATAAAGGATCATTGCATTTATTTTGTGTGGAATACATGGTGAGACATCGGTGAATCAATAGTGCGTTGACCCTAGTCATGTGAACTTGGTCCCCGGCAAACTGGTTTGTTGATTGAGTGATTCGTCTTAACGGTGTTTCGGAACCAAAAATGGGGTTCCTTCATCAGTCGCTCTGTTGTTTTGTATACCCTACGTTTGGTTGTATGATAAAGTCATCTTCGTCCTCAAAGAGCCCTTACAAAAAGTCCTACAGGATCCCTGTAGGACCAAAGGATCCCTGCAGGAGTCCTATAGGGCTACCTCCATCCTATAGCACTCGTCCTATAGGACAACGCCTGTGCTGTAGGATTTATGTGTCATGTCTTATGGGTTCGTACTAGTCCTATAGGCTCATATTTGTGCCCTATAGGACACCCTACAAGATGATTCTGCCTGACTTTTAGGACTGTAAAAACTGAACAAGTAATGTTTGAGTAATGTTTATAATTATAATTATTCCCTTACGAATATAGTCTGTAGAATTTCACACATTCACATATACCCTTTCTCAAAAGCTATTTCTATTTACACACACATGCCAGGAACATACCATATTCCTTTTGCCGTTTGTACATGTCATGGCTGTACACAGACAAAGACTCTCTTTGTTAGATCCAAGGTCAAGTGAGCTGACCTGTGCCTTGGCTTTGTTATGTAAATAGTTTCCTGCATTTACAATGGGCTGATTACATAATAGTATAGCCACGCATTATTCATTTGCACTTGAGGCAGTGCACCAGTGAACATGCATGGCTCTTGTTAATGTAAAGTACTAAAGTTCAACTCCAAATTGCATGGAACATTAGGATCCAAGGTCCATTACCAAGATTCTAACAGTGTTATGGAGAAGGGAGCTCACTAATATGTCACAACTGTAAGAATCGACATTGCAGCATCAACTGAACTGACCTCTTAATTACGTGAGTTAAGATACACATCTATTCAGTTAATAATGCACTTGGCTGAGGTGACAAGTCAAAGGTAGGCCTTGCATTCATATGTGTAGGTTGCTTTATATTTTGTAGTCCCTGTATGTTGCATTGATTTCTGTTTTGATTGATTGTTAATCTTAATTCCTTTAGAAATAAACTGCATGTTTATAATTACTTGTTTTGTAAGTTGACTGACTTTTTGTGAGTTTTGCAGTTATTCATTGCATTGGTACCTATAGCAAAATCAGAAGGAGTTATTCCTTACTTAACAAAATTTCTGCACCCTTTTACAGAAGTTTGTTTGCCTTGTGCGAGTTCAATCTCTTAGAAAGTATGATAACAATATGTAAAGCATATTCTGTACCCTATAGGGCTCCCTACAAGACCCCCTATAGGGCTCCCTACAAGACCCCCTATAGGGTTCCCTATAAGACCCCCTATAGGGCCCCTATAAGACCCCCTATAGGGTTCCCTATAAGACCCCTATAGGGCTCCCTATAGGGTTCCCTGTAAGACTGCGTTCCAAAATCCTGTAAGACTACTACTGCCTGATGTCCTATAAGACCCTACATGCCTCTACCCTATAGGACTGGTATAGGATATTTTTGTAAGGGAGGAGAAGCCAGATTCGTTATTGAGAGAGTTAGCGACTATTGACCGACTCTATAGTGAGCGATCCAGTGTGTGGTGTCATATTACAATTAACGTGACCCAGTATTGACCGGAGTTTCTGGACACTTATAAGGGTTTTTGTTTTAGGGCATATTTTGAGCATAGCTAGTGCTTGTTATGTTAACAGTAAATGTTGTACTAATCTTTCATTGATTAGTTTGTTCTAGGCATTTAAATTGATTATCTGAACTTTTGTTTTTGTGTCAATTTTCATGGACTTTGTATATATTAGTGCCTGCTTTCCAATGTTTGAAAAGCATTTTGTGAAAGGCTGTTTCGAGAAATACATCATCTTATTTCTCTGTTTTTAGCCATTCCCAAGTTTTTATGGTTTCGTTAACAATATTTGCTGTAAACGGCCTTCAAATCGGTTTGGTCTAAGGAGAATATTGGTTTATTTAATTCATGTCGCCGACTTTGATTAGTTGTATGGCAGCTTTCTCAGTTTTGATTTTCTTTGCCAGATGATGTTTTTTGTATTGCTCACATGTCACATAAAGTTAGTCTCTACATAACACAGTGCAGCTCTATTCGCCATTAGGTCACTTGTTACATGTTACCTAGGTCTTTGATAGTGCACACATATACAGTAGAGAGACCAAATATTGTCTACACGAAACCATGCAATACAATATTACAAGCTGATACCTTTCACTAGTACAGAAATTTGAGAGAAATTCGCGAGAAATGACACTTTCTCGCTTTATTGCGAGAAGTAAGTGAGAATACATACTTTCTCGCAATCAAGCCACAAGAACTGTGCTTTCTCGCTCTGCATCTGCGAGAAATTGAATTCTCGCAATCAGTCATCGAAGACTATGTTTTCTCGCTCTGCATCTTTCAGAAATTATGAAATTTTTGTGAAATTGTGACACAGAAGAATACAATGTCTCGCAGATGCAGAGTGAGAAAACTAATTTCTCGCAGATTGCGAGAATTCAGTTTCTCGCACATGCTGAGTGACAAAACACAGTTCTCGCCAGCTGATTGCGATAAAATTACATTCTCGGCAATTGATTGCGAGAAAGTATGTACCGGTATTCTCACGTACTCTCTCGCTTATTCTCGCTTATGTATTCTTGCAAAAAGCGAGAAAGTATAGACTTCTCAGAATTTCTCGCAAATTTCTGTACTAGTGTTTACATTGGTATAGTAGATTGTATCACAAATTATGTGCTAGGTTGCAAGGTGTTGTATAAGTGTGTGTCTGTTGCCACAGTTTCAAACCATTTGGTACTTTGATAGAAGGTGATCCAAATTTTTTTCAAATGCACTTGACTAGGAATATTACAAGCTAAGCTACACAGAAGCTATTAGATATCATGCATACACTCACATTGGCTTGCCACATGGAACCAAATGTGAGCATTGAGCACATTGTCATTGACACTATTTTCTGACTATGACCCTCCACACACTGTAAATTTTAAGGAGTACATATTTTCTATCATACACATTACATTCACTGTAGGAAAGCATTGAATATCAATGGATGCATACATTGGTGATAAATAGAACTCCGTTTAGATGAATATGGATATAAAAGCTTGGGAAGAGGTCATTTTCAAAGAGGAAGTACCGCCAGATACCTCCCGCGGTATACCTCTGCCTCACTTACCGCCAGGATTACCGCTGCCTATAGAGCTGTGAATAGTAGTGAGAAAAGTCGTTACCGCGGACTGGAAGTGAAACATTCACACCTCTACTATGTACTCCTAACGATCGCGGTAATACCAACATAAATCAGACTTGTTATCCAAAGACTCTTGGTGTTGAAAGGTCAATTTAGACGTTGCCTGATTAAAAACATTGTCTTGAAATCGTTTGCTGAACGTGACACTCTATGCGATGATCGTGTTTGGACATGGGATTCTATGCATGTGATGACGACGTCGAGTTTGTGGACCCTGTGACGTATTTTATTTGCATAATTGATATGCATTGCATTGACCATGAAAGTACAGTGCGACTTTACCGTACATACTTTTTGAATATCAGAATCCAGCTTTGATGTCCCACCTATTTCTGTCATAAAATCGATACTTGACATGATGTTTGGTCTGTAAAAATCGTCAATGTACCGTATGTCGGAAATTTGTGACTTCATTTCTCAACACTTTTTTATTACTGACGCGTCATGTATCTAGATATCTGGGCACGCTGGGTTCGTGAAATCACCGAAACTTTACTCGAGAAATATCGGCAATTTATGACTACTCTAACATTGATGCTAGATCATATAACCATAACGTATACACTCCGTCTGTTAGGATGTCCATCTTTTACATCTGACCATATTTCCTCTGCAATTTGGGGATACCCATAAACAATACTGCGATGAAATGACGTGCCTCTATGTATTTTTACGTCCATAAATTCAGCTATACGTACGACGGTACGTCAACTCGCTGATAGAAGATTGCACTCGTAGCGAGAACGCAAAGCAGAGTGGCTTATGTATACTTTGCGCGTAACGTTTTGCACAGATTTGGATTGAGAAGTTCCGACTCACACAACATGCTCACACAGTCCCATTTCTGGAGAACTAAAAATTTACCCGGTACTTAACGCAACATTTTCGTGGCTGCCAAGCAACTTGTGGCCATGACCCAATTCTGAGCTAATGTCGATCATTCAACGGCAACATCAGAACTCTTTGGGATTCCGATACTGATTACAAGTCAGACACTGCCAGGTGGCCATGCATGAGGCCATTATATGTATCTTTCATTCATTCAGTTTCCAAATGGCAGACTGCAAAAATCAGAAGACCTCAAAACAATAGTTTACTAATGACGTGCTAAGCAGTGCCGATTTCGGTGGTCTCATTATGCATGCAAGCTCATTAAAAGCTGCTAACTGCCTTACCGCTGGTCTCTCCAGGGTTAGAGGTATATCGAGGGAGGTATTGGCGGTACCGTCTATTTGAAAATGACCTCTTCCCTAATTACTCTTATTTTGAAGGACCAATAGGTTTCCAAAAAACTTAAATTGGTATTTTTCAATACTATTGGCCCTTCTGACCAGACTTGTTTCCCTTCCCTGAATTTCAAACACACCGTATAAGATTGAAGGAAAACATGTAATATATTAAGCTTTGACTCCTGAAAATGTAAGACAGTTAAAAAACCATATCTTTAATGTCTTCATATATTTTCATTACAGATCCACCAGTGTTATCTTTGAACAAAGTTGAAGGTCTTCATATTGTAAAGGTTAAAGAGAACTTTGATATAGAGTGTACAGTCACAGAAGCAAATCCAGCAGCATCTCCTCAATGGACAATGAGCACGAAGAATGTAGGATCAGGTGGCAGAATAATCATACCTAGTGTAGACAAATCCGATCATGGAATCTACACATGTACAGCTGTAAACACTTACTATACAGGGCACGTCAACACAGTTTCCAAGACAATAAACATAGATGTTCAATGTGAGTATTCAATGATATGGGAAAGGAGAAAAACAAATGACTGATTCAAGTTTTCAGGCAACGGTTGCTAAGGAAAATTTGTCAAATCCACAAAAATAAGTGTTTTTGTAAATTAATAATAATAATAATAATAATAATAATAATAATAATTATTGTTATTATATAATCATTATTATTATTGTTATTATTATTATCATCATCATCTTATGATTATGATTATTATTATGATATGATTATGACTGTGATTATTATTATATTATTATTATTATTATTATGTTTATTCTAAACTTGAATAGTCCATAGAAAAGAAGAAGCAAGATTACAAACTTACAAAGAAAATTGATTGCTGACGGATTCTGGTCTTAGACTCTGTGTAGTCTAAGGTTATCATACAGAAATTAAGGTTTCATACATTACATGTTTACAGCTGCCTCCTCCAAAACTGTATTTATTTACTCTTAAATTACCTACCTGACTCGCATAATGTTGTTCACAAGGCTATTTGTGAATTGTTCCATCCTGCATCTAAACATATAAATATTCTGTCTAATAATTTTAACCAAGTGACATGATTCCACTAATGCGTACATACTGGAAGTACTACTAAAAGGTGGAACTCCAACGAGTTGTCTCCAGATATACCTTTTAACCTATTATTGACCCAAAGATGCAAAACAATTGCACCAAAACCGAGCAGATGCTTGGTTGCAGGTGAAATGCCTGACATTAGATATGCAAATTACAACAGCATGTTTTGAAAAGATTCAGCAACTCCAAATTGCTCAAAATCCCCTGGAGTTTTATGTAGTGATACTGACATACTCCTTTACAGTCCTTGACAAGGATTTCGGCCGTGAAACAAACACTATGTTTTGACATGGCAAATATCTATTTCATAATTTCAGACAATTTTTTAATCCTAGGTGTGCCTTCTCTCAAAATTTATTGAGAATTTTCTCAATGCATGCTTAGCCTTATTCACCTTTGGGGTGTCTACAATACCACAGAATTCATTTCAACAAATGGAAAATTGGCTGACTTTAAAACTTTTAAACACTTGCACAACAGCAGAAGGTGATAGTGCCTAGAAAACTATGTAAACAGTAATGATTTTCATGTGCAATAGCGTGCATTTGGAACTCTCCCAGTCTTAGCAATCACACATGTGTTGAATCCTTTGGTATTGCCCTAAAGGACTACATAAATTTGCTGAGATGTATCATAAGCGGAAATTATGATATATCCCAATTATTTTTTTTTTCTTTCCATTTACAAATCGTATTTTGTATCGGCCACTTGATAACTTAATTATCAGCCCAAAGTTGCAAAAATGGAATTATGACAATAAAATGAGAATTGCCTCTGAAAAAATTTGTTGGGTGATTATGGCTTTGCTATAATCATGGTTAATGTTGGGAAGAGGCACAGAGATCAAGGCCAAGACCACTGATCCATGCAGGCCACCACATATTGCTTCATCCTATCACTTCCTATAATGAGCTCTAGACATAACCCAGTCTGCACCTTCTTCCTTCCCTTACTTATCACTATCAAATCTACTTGTGTCATGTCACGTGTGTAATCACCCAAGTGCATATCCGTAGAGCCAATGTCACAATTGGGACACCTTAGCTGTTACCGCGATTAAGTTCACATCATAAAACTTCAACCATGGTCAAGATAAAAGAAAAGTAAGGTGACCATGCACTTGGCCACCTGCTTATCAATGAGGTCAAAGCGATGCCCAGTCCACTTCAACAAGTATGCCATGTATTTAGGAATATCAAAAATGGATAACTGAGGAACCAAGCGCGGGGCACGCAAATGTTTGGGACCTTGCAGGGTCGACTGTGAGCCGAAGGGCAAGGCCTGCTACATCTCCGGCAACAGCCATGCAATATCCTTTGCACATACAGCAGGGACTATGATTCAAGCCAGAGTGTTTTGTGCAATAAACAAAACCTGGCTGACATCCCGCTCAACTTATTTGAAAGTCCATTGTTAGAAAGTAGTCACAGGACTTTTGGCTTCATTATTTCATGATCGTATTTGCTTCGTGATCTTTTGGGGGCGCTGCCGGTCAGTGTTTGATTAAATTTCATGACATGCTGATGGCCGCTTCTCTTTAGTGCTGTTTCGTATTCAGGGCAGGCAGATAATCTGGTATAACCCACCATTCAACAAAGCGTAAAAACCAACATTGGCTGAAGATTCCTGAACCTCATCAAATTACGCTTCCCGCAAGGACATCCATTACACAAGATATTCAATAAAAACAATGTGAAAGTCAGCTACAGCTGTACAAAAATATGGGCAGTATAATCAGAGCCCATAACAACCACCTCCTACACAATGACAACGAACCAACCAAGTCATGTAACTGCCGGAAAAAAAGACGATTGCCCATTGTCCGGAATCTGTCTCACACCCTCAGTAGTATACAAAGCCACTGTAAATACAAGCAATGATACAAAGCACTATATCGGACTCACGGACTCAGCTTTCAAAACAAGATATACATATCACAGATATACTTTCAAAACATCAAAACACAGGAACAGCACGGATATGGACCCTCAAGGACAGCAACACAAAATACAATGTCACATGGTCTACCATTGACAGAGCCCAGCCTTACTCAACCAAGACAAAACGCTGTAACCTCTGCATCACGGAGAAATTTCACATTATTAACTCAGACAAGTCAACACTGCTAAACAAACGTACAGAATTTCTTTCGAAATGTAGACACAGAAGCAAATTCCTTCTCATTAACACTTGAACGCGCCAGAACAACAGCCTTGTTTGCATATACACCTGACCCTATATATAGGTAGCAACGAGCCCGCCAACATCACTCCTGATGATTGCCAAGCGCATGAAACAGTCTGTAGAGTAATCATGACAAGTTCCACATCTAGCAATATATATATATATATATATATATATATATATATATATATATATATATATATATATATATATATCAGTGGATAGTTAGATCAATCGACGGATAGATAAATATAGAGAGAGTGTAATGTAGTCAAGTGAACAATAACGTATCAAATCAACCGATGACGTATTGACTCAACCAATAACCTAGCGAAGTCAAAGAGTAAAGATTTCAATCAACTATCGACACACTTTCTAAGTACCGGGGACTTGGAAAAAAGGTTTTCAACATGACCAATTATAAAATTTCGTTACTTACAACGTCAGTATATCAAAATGACAATAAGTCTTTACAATGTAACTCTCATTCTGGGACTGAATTACAGGTAAATCTGGACTTATTGTTCAATTGAATTCCTTATAATCAAAATTCATTAATTTTGCAAATTACTCCTGTAAGCAAGCCAAGTCAACAGATTTTGTAGACAACATATTGCTTTTTCTTTCCTTTTATCCTTTCTGTCGTGATTCACGTCAAGTCACATCTTATTTGAAGTAGGATTACGAAGACATCGCAAAATTGTTGAATAGTCGTACTTAGTATAGTGCTGATAGAAAAAAAACGCTTAAACCAGAGTTCACTCATACATTTATATTAGGTTCCTGCATATTAATCACTGATATGCTTACCTTTTTCAAATACACCTGATGGAGATTTTCAATAACATGAAAAATCATCAATTGTATAAATAAATCATTACATGGGAGAAAATGCCAAGAGAGTTTGACCGGTTGACCTCGCTGTTAATTTTATGCAGGAAATTACAATAACAATGCTTGGTCGAATGACGCAGTGCCTTGAGGGTGGGATCACCAGTGGTATATGGGGAGGAGTACCTTCCGATGGTGATAAGTGGTGCAGATTACCGTCGCCTAGGTGACTGGCGTATACGCGTGCCAAAAGATACCTATGGTTGATTTCCTGTTGACCAGTCGGATGGCAGAGTTGCAAATACCTGGACTGAACCATTTGGTTTTTTGTGGGTGTCGGTGGTACTTTGACAATATAAGTAAAGATGCACATATATTGAGTTTATTGTCTTGTTTATGAGCGGCCAGTATTTCCAACAGCATAAATTATGTGCATTTGCCCTTGAAGGAATAAATAATTTTCGAATAAAACATCGCGAATGTAACTACATTCCTTAAGCTCGACGTACACTTAAGTGCCCCAAAGAACCATGAAATCGCCCGACTTTCGATGAAGAGATGAGTTTTGCCAAACCCCGTATACAGAAAAAGTGGCAGATGACTTTATTTTTAGAATCATAGACCGTATAGCGAGATGTAAAAAATGTGAAACAGGCTCCCCACCTAACTATCCTAAATGTTTTTGTGTCGAGTTTGTGTTTGATTCGTTTCGAAAATGTGTTCCTACATTCTTATCCGATTGTTTGTGTTAATGAAATGTTTGTTTCGCTTTGGATATTTGTAGAGAAGTTTGGATTAGTGTGTACGGTAATGTTTTGTTTGTGTGGGGAAAGCTTATGGCGAGACGCAGCCGGACCTATGTTGTTACAAAAGTTGATAGAGTCGCCCTTTGACGCTTGCGTTTCGAAACCCAAGTGTGGTTTCTCATCAGTCGCAGTGTAGATTCTTTCCTTAGTTTGTGTTTGTGAAAATTTATTTTAATGCATTCTAGTGGTCTTGCATTCCGATTAGCGAGGCAAGTATATTAATTTTGTTCACGTTGTGAGTCCGTTTGGTGGTTCGGTTTGTTTGTTCTATATTTCTTTACTTCGGTAAATTTTGTTTTGACTGGTGTGTCTTTTAGATTTTTGCGGAGGTTTGTGAATTTTTAGGCAATAAGTACCACTGCGGGGTACGGATATGTTTATTGGATCAAGATACTTACAAGTATCCTGGTTGATGTGCTTGTTCTCGTACATTTTAATTAATAGTTCATTTACTTTGTTACTGTTGTTCTGGCTTGTTGTGTATAATACTGAGTGTTACGTAATTGCCTTTCACATTCGAATACGTAATCGTTTGTGTTTACAATAACGAAAAACCGACCCTTGTCGAAGGGTTATTTTCCCAAAATTTGTCCAATGTTTGCAAGCTGGTTTATCGCGATTCTTTGGCACGCGACATGTTTTGTTTCCTTGTTTGAAAGGGTATCTCTAGAAGTGCGAGTTTAGAAGCTTCAGATAGCTTTCAAGTTTTTGTTTTTTTGTTGTTCATGGAGTCCAATTGGACTTTTCTTTGAATGGTGTTGTTGCGATTGTTTGTGTCTCACGCCGAGCGTAGTCACATTATACGACTTTATTTGTTGAAATCCTGAGGTGGTTTTATTCTGTTTGGTTTTGTTGGTGTCCGAATGAATTTTAAGGCTTTTGCCTAGTACTATTTTCGGAGTTTCATAGTTTGAGCGATGATAGGTTGTTGTTGAATTTCATGTTGTTGTCGGCTTTTCTTTGGAAATAGCTGATTTATTTCCACGGCCATGTTTTCTGTCACGTTACTGTGATTGTTTATTTTGTATTTAATGTTGTGTTTCAGTTGTTTGTTATGTGTACGATTTTTGTTATTTCTTTTAAGTGTTTGTGTGTTCTATGTCGTTTATCGTATTTTTTGGTAGTTCCTTTTTGGAGTATTTGGTGGCCCTGAAAAGGGCCGCTTGGTATGGGTTTTTGTTAGCGCTTGGCGCGTTTGTTTTGGCGATGAGCCTAGCTTTTTTATGCTTCTTTTCGCCAATTCGATGTGCTTGGTGAGTAGATATTTGCCGCCTTCTTGTCACTATGTGTGCGTACATGGACAGTCTGCATAACCCTTGAATGTGGTCTCGATTTTGATCAAACTTACAATTTAGGAGTATATATCAAAACTGATAAATGATTTATGTGATTACTGTAGCTATAGATAGGCTACATTCAGGACGGGCAGCGACGGGCAGTAATTAGTAGGCAAAACAGGTGGTTTTCACCTTGGGCAGAACTCGGTGCAATGATACTGAACATTAATAGTAAGCCTGTCACCTTGAAGGTAATGCTGTAGGTGAAACAAGGACTTCAAACACACGATGGTACAAACAACACCACAAGTGAAACGTACACATAGAAATACACGCGTTCCTACGTTGTGCCCACCCGGGCCACGCGATTAAAATATGACTGATACTGCTGGATAGTGTTAATTGGGTCGGTAAACAGTCAATTAATAGTTTAATATTGACTACCTTGGTGATTGGCAGGTCGTGTCCAACGACACGTATGCAAAGCAGGCCAAAAGACAAAAGCCCCCAAAGTTATTGACAGCTGGCCAGGGGTCACCATGAATACGTAATGAAGCTTCACTACGCAGAAACTGCGTAGTCAAGCCCTTCTTAACCGGTCAAACTCTCTTGGCATTTTCCGGCATGATATTCTTTGGTTAATCACTAATACGCAGTTACTTCAATCGGTGAAGTATCCAATATGTGTGCGAAATTTGTGATGTTGGCTGTCGGTGATATCACTATTGCAATTGGTCTGCTAGAGCCAAAAACAGTCCTGAGGGGAAAAAGGTCTTCCATTTTGTAGCTGGTCCGATTACTTTGTTAAAAAACTTTTTTGTGATAATCACATTTTTATGGGAAGCAAAGTATTCCTACGACTTGCCTGTACAACTTTTGTTGCACGAACGACTAACTTCTAAATGTTGCTACACTACTGGAATGGGTTTGGAAATGTTTCTAATCTTGCTATTACAACCATACGTCTCTCTGACTTGCAGCCGATACATACACATAAACAAGATTGAAAATGTTTTGGATAATTGGATCTTCATATTTTTCAAATTTCTCAAAAATCTTAGGTGCCCTAATGAATGTCTCAATTTTACAAATTACTCATAAAACAACTGTGTAACATAAAAAGAAAAGCAGATGAGCTCACATTTGCAGATTTTAAAGACATTACTTCATCATCCAATTATCCTAAATTAGTTCCAATCGTGTTCATAATAACTTTCTTTCTTGGTAGGGTTCTCTGTGTAAACCAACAGTAGCTCATTCCCCAGCCTTTGTTTCATCAGTACTTATACTATCTCTTTGAATTTTACCCAACTAGAACTAAACTGTATAACTACTATAGCAAGACTAGAAACAACTTCCCAAACCTATTCCAGTATTTAACAACATTTAGATCAACTTAGTCGTTCATACTACCATGAAAACAGTCGAAACACGATTGATTTGCTGCAGAAATTTGTAACAATTTACGCTAAACGGAAAAAATAAATAGAAGAAAAGAAAATTGAGTACGAGACAATGTGATAACAAATCGCTCTATAGATCTATCTATCTATCTATTGACAAATTTATCGAATCGATCGAGCGATCTATCGATTAATTGAGCTATTTTTCTATCGAATTGATAGATCCTTCGTTCTATCAATCTATCCATCAATTTATCTATGGATCACTTGATTGATAAATCAACCAACTATCAAACATTGATAGATGGATCGATCGTTCTATCGATGGAATGGTCGATTTATCTATAGATACATTGATCGACCTTTTATCTATCTATCTTTCTATCTATCTATCATTCTCCATGAATCCTGTATCAGATATTATCAGTTTATTGATATGTTATAGGTTTTTTGATGCAGTATACCACGCCGTAGGTTGACTTTTCTACGTTATCAGTTGATTTAATTTGTTATTGGTTCATTGATACGTTATCGGTCAGGAAAAATTACTAAGTTATCGGTAAATTTTCACTACGTTATGGGTTAGAAAAAAATTACTACGTTATCGGTTGGTTACTACATTATCAGCTCATTTACTACGTTATCGGTAAATTTTTACTACGTTATCGGGTTTGATATGTTATTGGTTAGTTAGTACGTTATCGGTTGTAACATGGCATCTTCTGCCCTTTGCATTTGAGTCCCCTTGGACACCGTCCGGGGGGACTTATAGGTTCGGTCATGTCCTTGCGTGCGTGCGTGTGTCCGTCCGTCCCTCCGTTCGGGCAGATATCTCAGAGATGCCTGGAGCAATTTCATTCAGACTTAGTACAAGGATTACTTCATATGTCATACACATGCACGTCGATTTGTTTTGTGATACAATCCAATATGGCTGCTAGGCAGCCATTTTATTACAATTTTCTCATGTACAGAGCCATAACTCAGACAGGTTTCAAACAATTTTATTCAAAGTTGTTACAAGGACAGTGACCAATGTCATAGATATGCACGTCAATTTGTTTTGTGTTACGATCCAATATGGCTGCTGTGTGACCATTTTGTTACGATTTTTTCATGTACAGAGCCACAACTCAGGCATATCTCAACCGATTTTATTCAAAGTTGGTAAAAGGACATTGACCTATGTCATACTAGGGAGTTCAGTGAAAATTTGAATCCATTAATTACCAGTTTTTGATCCCATAATCTTGCTAAGCAAGGTGAATGAAGCAAAACAAAAAAAATTGAAAATCCGTCAAGTAGTTTTTGAGTTACAGTAGTCGCAAGGTCTGGAAAAAACCAACATTTCCGGGAAAAAGTACAATAAAATTGTGCTTATAACACAAAAATGACTTTTTTAGGTGTCAAAACTACCCCTCAAACCAAAATATCTAGATATAAAATAATAACAAACTCATAAACTACTTACTTATAAGTAAATTAGAAGAGATCAGCCAAAAATGAAGCTTTTTTGCATGTGAAAATAGAGAAAGTCGGAAAATATTTTCTATGACTTAGATTTTTCTGCGTGGCACCACTCAATTTTTTAATTTTTTCCATATTCGGAGGACTGTAATGTATGCAATGTGGAAAAGTATGCAATGTGGCTTGGTAAAACTTACTCATTTTTCTTTGCTTTATATGTTAAATCAAAAGTGATGACTAGTTAAAGGAAATGAGTGTCTACTTTTTTTACAGAGGCACTTAAAATACAGAAAATGTCAATTTGTCCAATTCCTGACAAGTGAAGAAAATTTGAATTTTGGCGACATTCAGAGAACGATAATTCAAAAATTATTCATAGCATCTTGGCTGAAATTTGGTGTTTTTATTGTATTTTTTATGTTTAAACAGTAGCAATAGTTAAATTCTATTTTTTTTCATTAATATTTTTATTAGAGAGCACAAAAATCCAGAAAAATGTCAATTTTTCATAATTTTAGCTCATGGGGTTAATTTTGACTACATTCCAAAAGCCATAGTCCAAAAACTGTACTAGGATCTTGGAGAAATTTGTTTTTTAATTGTATTTTTATGTTTAAACGATAGAAATAGTTAGAAACTGCTTTTTTTCATTCATATTTATATTATAGGGCATAAAAATCAGAAAAAAAGTCAATTTTTTACAATTTAGGCTCGTGGTGGGTTGAATTTCGGCTACATTCAGATCACTGTCATACATAAAGTTAGCATGGTCAGGTTTTGCTAGTATTCCAGTTTTGTCACTGAAAATGTGTAGGCTTCAGGAGTAAAATTATCTATTTAAAGACACAGATGAAGGTACATTGTATACAATTTTATGAAAGACAAGACCTAAGCTGATCACTTATTAATGGTGGCAATGAAGATAAAATTTTGTGATCACGAAGTAACGGTAAATTCCTATAGTCAACACTAGTACTGTATTTTAAACAAGTAGTGATAACCACACGATAATCATGACAATGAAAGTCCTACAATATCTTACCTGAAACTATAGTCAAGCTGCAAGTACGGGGGTTTTGTATGGTTCAACATAAATTGCAAACTAACCATAGCTTTTCATTTTTTTTTTTGAGTCATTAGAGTCAAAAGTACTGTTAAGGGAATGCTGTATACAAGTTTTCTACATCAGAATGTTTGCTACTGACCAAGCACGCAGTAGAGAATCCCTTGGAGCCACATGCATTTTTTTAAAATAAACTTCAAGTCAACAATTGCCACATCATCTTTGTTAGGCCATTAAAGGGATCTTTTCAAAATCAAACAGCCCGGCTTGCCAAGCGAGACCGGGGCACTCCGCGTGGAGCCTCGGGCCGCCTGTTCATGCCTGTAATATACTCCTGATTAGCTAATTAAACTTCATGAATATTTTCAATTATAATTAGTTACGCTGCACCGCAGCCACTTGACTCTGTCGGCTTTAGACGGCAATTACCGGACAAGATCGGCGTCTACAAAATCTCGGGACGTTATCAAGAGTGATTGATATGGTAATTAAACATTTGTTGACATTGAAAAAAATTAGGAACAAAATGTTGCAAACATATGCAGCTACGCTGAAGGCACTATCGGTTTAAATATTGTTCATTTCATGCACATTTTATTTTACTATTTTGTTTTGTAATGAATGAAATATACATAATAGAACAAGTCATCGTTGATGACACAGTCCCCACTTGTTAATGGGTACTTTGATTACAGGTCCTAAGAGAGGATAGAGTCCTCTTCATTAGGTCTGTGATAAAAATACTTTTGAATAAATTCGCTTGATACATGTCTGAGTTGTAGTTCAGGACATGAAAAAATCGTAATAAAATGGCCACATGGTGGCCATATTGGATCGTATCACAAAACAAATCAATGTGCATATGTATGACATAGATCAATGTCCTTGTACCAACTTTGAATAAAATCGGTTGAGATATGCCTGAGTTATGGCTTTGTACATGAAAAAATCATAACAAATGGCCGCACAGCAGCCATATTGGATTGTATCACAAAACAAATTAAAGTGCATATGTATGACATTGGTCAATCTCCTTGTACCAACTTTGAATAAATTCGCTTGATAGATGTCAGAGTTATGGTTCTTGACATGAAAAAACGTAATAAAATGGCCACACTGCGGCCATATTGGATCATATCACAAAACAAATCAATGTGCATATGTATGACGTAGGTCAATGTCCTTGTA
Organism: Ptychodera flava; assembly: GCF_041260155.1. Taxonomy (NCBI): domain Eukaryota; kingdom Metazoa; phylum Hemichordata; class Enteropneusta; family Ptychoderidae; genus Ptychodera; species Ptychodera flava. The sequence continues at coordinate 3,377,715 of NW_027248279.1, forward strand.
CCAACTTTGAATAAAATCAGTTGAGATATGCCTGAGTTATGGCTCTGTACATGAAAAAATCATAACAAAATGGCCGCACGGCGGCCATATTGGATCGTATCACAAAACAAATTGATGTGCATAACTATGACATTGGTCAATGTCCTTGTACCAAGTTTGAATAAAATCGGTTGAGACATGCCTGAGTTATGGCTCTGTACATGAAAAAATCGTAACAAAATGGCCGCACGGCGGCCATATTGGATCGTATCACAAAAAAATTGACATGCATATCTATGACATTGGTCAATGTCCTTGTACCAAGTTTGAATAAAATCAGTTGAAACATGCCTGCGTTATGGCTCTGTACATGAAAAAATCGTAAAAAAATGGCCGCCTGGCAGCCATATTGGATTGCATCACAAAACAAATTGATGTGCCCATGTCTGACATAGGTCAATGTCCTTGTACCAACTTTGAATAAAATCGGTTGAAACATGCCTGAGTTATGGCTCTGTACATGAAAAATCGTAATAAAATGGCCGCCTGGCAGCCATATTGGATCGTATCACAAAACAAATTGACGTGCATCTGTATGACATATGAAGTAATCCTTGTACCAAGTTTGAATGAAATCGCTCCAGGCATCTCTGAGATATCTGCGTGAACGGACGGACGCACAGACGCACTGACGCACACACGGACGCACGGACATGACCAAACCTATAAGTCCCCCCGGACGGTGTCCGTGGGGACTAACAAGCATGAAAGGCAGTAGTAAACGGTTGTATGAGTGAAATGAACGAGAGTACAAACATCACTTTGTGATACATCGTATTGTATGCTGTATGATGCAAGCTTGTTGCAAATACATACTGTCATTTATGGTCAATAACTAAACATTTTGTGATTAAAAGAGCTCAGCAACCCTTGTGTTTTTTTCACATGTCCACCAGCACGGTCAATGCATTTTGATCTGTGGTTTGCTGGCAAGTTTAGGCGTACGCCATGAGCTCATGTGACCTGGTGCATGATGATAGAGCAGACGTGAGCATGAGTTTGGCCGGGTGCTATCTATTTTGAGTGTTCCTAGTGTGGTACGAACGAGTCTGTGTTCTAGGGATTCATGATCAATATAATTGGAAGAAAAGGGCGGACTGGCAACAGAGACCATGTCATTGGAATTACAGTAAAAGGCAATATTAATATAGGTATATATTGCAAATAAAAACGGAAATCAAATTTCGAGGTATGTAATTGTCTCGAAACTGACATTGTACGAGCAGAAGTACTGGCTCGTACTTTCATATTACGAGTGACGTATGCAAGCTATAAGTCACACATGCCTTTTGACCTAATTTTTTATGAATATGCCTAGGACTATGTTGTATTCCATGGATGAAAGATTTTTGTTTATGTGAAAGGAATTTACGACAAACGAACGCTTAGACACATTTTCTGTGTATATTCGAAACTCGGAAGTAGGAGCGGGTGTGAACTTCGTATGATTATTTTTTTGGTCGTGAGAGCGGGTTCAGTGCAGTGCGGAGGAATACTTTTAGGCTTTGACTTTAAGACGAGTCTGTACGTACGGGTCAAGACTGGAGACGACGCGACACTCTCTGACTTATTATACGCCAGGATGGTAGACTTTTTTGCAGACGTCGATTGTAACATTAAGCTGTTAAAGAAGAACCAAAGAAGAGGTTGCAATGTCCGAACATCAAGGAAGAGACCTCGATTGGTTGTAATGCACTTGAACCTACCGCCGTTGTAAATCTTTTTTACTTTCTCGAATTCGAAAGTGCAATGATTTCACAGACATAAAACCTGCGTGGCTCGCGAGTCAGCTTATGACCTCGAAATAATCTGATCACCACATTATGTTAATCACAGTGTACAATGAATAATATGAAGGATTTTATGAGTTGGCGGGTGTTTTTGTGGTACCCTTGTGTACCTCATGTTTTACAGTCTATTTGAAAATGACCTCTACTCAACAATGATTTTAAAGACTAACATTTTCTGACCTCGCATTCAACTTCAAGTTTTGAAAAAGCACATTATCGGAACCACACTATTATTGATGTGTATTGTTGAGAATACGGCCCCGCCTATTGAATAATGGTATAGTCAGGTCACTGTGGGGTCAATATTACTGTTTGTCATCGCGGAACTTGCAGAAGCCATACAAGATATCGATGCTCGATACTTCTATATTCAATTCGTTCGTTCGCGCTCCTGAACAACAAAAAAAACATCACTCAAACCAACTCATCACATTCCAAACTTACCTAGCTACACTCAGTTCGGTAGATAAGTTCCAGGCATCAGTCGTAGTATAAATGCTGACGTCGATTTGTCGACGTCAATGAAGTCGGCGTCGACATAATAATGTATTTTTACAAATATATTTATTTATTTAGCGTTATTAGAGGAAAATCACATCAGAGGGTGGATGACGTATGTATTACAATATCCCGGGTAGGCTAAACTGGCCGTTTTGTTTATCGCTATTATTGCCTACTCCCACCGTACACGCCCATCGTCTGTAACTTGAAGTTGCACGCGATGTTTGCACACGAACGAACGCCCAATGCCAGTCACTCAGAGTCGTCGGTTTTCTTGCTACCCAAGTTGAAATATATGCAATTATGAATGTCATTTTTGAAAATTCACTAATGCATGCAATACAAATTACGATGAACCCACAATTTATTGTTGTTGAGATTTTGTCAACAGTGTTATAAATATAGTGCTGCAAAGTCAGTAGTAGGGCTACCCACGTGAAAGACATTTTGAACTCGTTCCCGTAATTGCTATATTCAAGCTGAAATCAGTCAAGTCATTACGTGTTTATTTCGCATATTTGCTATATTTCAGCACCCGTACTCAGAACCCCTCTTTGACATTCTGTTTGGCATGTTTCTACGTTCATTTCGAATCCTATTTTGTCTTTTTTTTTCAACGCTCAGCTCGACGCTGTTTTTGTTTTTCCACGCTCAGCTTGACGCTCACTTTGTCGATTTTGGGACCTGCATTATGTCACTCGTACTTTGAAAGTACGGCACATTACGTCACTCGTACTTCGCTCGTACGAGCTCGTAGGTCTGCACGTAGTTCGTCCGTTTTGAGACGATTAGATAAATGAAATTTCGCATAGCTTATACGCGCATCACGATTACTCTTGCTGTGGTACATGGTCTGGCCAAGTATTTTACGTAACGGTGTGGAGCGATGTTAGTTCTACAACGATTGGGTAAAGTTGATACATGTTGATGCGTTCAAAGGAAACACTGATACTGTTTTGAAAGAGAGAACAATTTACTTTGGAAGGTGGAAGGCTGTGATGATATGGTTGCACCCAACGTAATTTCGGCATTATCACAAACTTTCATTAGCCTTTGCTTAGTATCATTCGCTACGTGTGGAGCTATGTAAGCGGTCTGAAATCACCAAAGTGCGCCTGCAAACTGCGCCGGCGCATTTCAAACTGCGCCCCATTTTGCGCCGGTATATTGCGCCGCCCAAAATGCGCCCTACTCTGCGCCATTGCGAAGTTTCAAAGTCAACCACGGTATTAATAGTCAATTTTGGTTTAGTCAGGCGATTTCAAAGAAATATTCATGTTTTTGTGGGAAATATGGTGAAATGTGTCACTAAAATGCGGAGGATGGGAGTAATTTTTTCAGACACGTATGTGAAGTATGTAATATCATCACCCGAGAGGGAAGGTAACTCCGAGCCAGTCGAGTGTCATTTGCATCGTAAATCGACCTTTAAATCTGTTTGTAGTTTCTACCCAAACCTTGTCGGTAAATACTTTCACAGGTTAAAAAAGACGCTAAATTTTACTCTCAAACTATTTCGATGGCCAAATATCTCTGCCATTATACATTTCGTAAGGTAACTCTATACTCAGTATATGGCGAGAGTGTCCTGGCTGTCTCAGTGTCTGAATAGGCGCTGCAGCCGTAAACCGGACACTCCATACTCATTCCCTTGTTTGATCGGAACCTCATGGACCGTAATTCTTGCTCTAATTCTGCGACCTTTGAATCGTCCAATAATTGCTACTTCCAATTCATGACGACCCCAAATGATAAGGAATGCGACTGATTCTGAGACTCTCAGTTCATAGAAGAGTCAAAGTGCGATCACGTTTGCGACTGAACTTGAGACTCCCATTTCGCTTTGTGATGCACATTTGCGAGTGAATTTGAGACCTGGTCTGATACTCTCATTTAACGTGCAAACAGCAAATGCGACCGTCCTTACGACTGACTTCCTGACGTAAGGTAAGTAAGGGTACCGGAAATCGACAAGTGCGAGGCTAAAGTTAGGAGAGCGAATGTGAGGGCTTGAAGTGTACGTGCTCACTATGAAAGTGCGAGCGATAGTGAGGATGTGAAGTGAACTCGGCTGTACATTAACTGTTAGTGCTTGTCAGCATTTATTTCATAACTTTGGTCCAATGAAAACTTACGATCAAAGTCATTGCTAAAACAGCGATACGATCTCCATGGAAGTACAGTGCTGTGTATCATGAGCGAACCGCTGAGTGAATTCATCATTGAAGTCCCCGATGGAAATTATTGCAACACTCTTATTTCCAAACACCAAGAAGTTGATATATTCGTCTAAATAAAAATATGAATGAGACATTCATCTTTACATAATGGAGAATAGAATATTATATCAGACTACGAAGAACATTATTTACCAGGTTTTAAAAATCAGCGAGAGACTGATCGGGCTGGGACGTACGATTCACAGACTGATTCAAAGTACTGGTCAAAGTGAAAGGGGACGCCATGAACACTCAATCCCGATGGGTATTTATATAGTTATGTCAAAAACAGGAGTCACGACCGTGATTAGGTTATTCAGAGTCAATTAACCTTGAAACGGACCAAACGATAGCACACAATTACATACAATCTAGGTCTAGTGTCCTGTGACACTATGGCGGGTTTCCGAGTCCCTGTCGCGGTTTGGAAAACGACCTGCCGACAGCTGATGACAAAACGCGCTCATGCTTTTGATCATAGACCCTGGAGCGATGTTTTGATGGATTTCTAGCTTCCTTACTCTATAAACAACTTGAAACTAAAATGAAAGATGAAAAAAGATCCGTGAACGTACGAGAGATTTCCTGTAGAAACTTCAGATATTTACTGAGGCGGATCATCTATTTTTTTACATCCATGGGCGGATCATGGCAGTGAATTTTACCTCAATGGATGGATCAATCGGAGCACCGAGAATATGGCATTTCCCGTTCGAGTTCCAAAACATCATCGTGGAGTTTCAAATTGAAACGACAACTGATATCGTGTCATTTAAATACGGGCTTTTAATTGTTCATTCATTTTAGTTACTATCATCGTGCCGTTTTAGAAGATTTTTGAGGACCTAAACGACATCATGTGTTGGTCCATTGCCATGGAATCCTATGCCAACGAAAGGTGGTGACTTTTTTCAAAGTTGAATAAAATTTCCTTTTTGGTTGTGTTAGTCAATTAAGGTGGTTGGAAAGGCTATTTTTGCACCAATTCTTTTCTCAGAGTTAATGTCAAGTTTCAAGTGTTAGAATCAAGATATTTACTTCAAATTTTCAGGATAACTTCCTTAGTTAATATTTTCTCCAAAGAATATAAAAGTTGTATATTTGCAGCCATGATTTTGAAATATGACACCAGTAAATATAAAAATTTAATTTTTCATATTTTTTTACATATTTGAATTTCATAATAATTGGATAGTATTAATATTACCAAATTAGTTATAAATATGTTGACACTATTTATTGTAAGATTTGTACGGCAGGATTTGTAAATAAAATTTGTTTTTGTGATTTTACATGGGTTTATATATCAAAAAATTATTAAAATTTTTTTCAAATTTCAAAATGTTATTTTTCAAAAAGTACTTCAAATACAGGAAAATTGTGCCGTACAAATCTTATCTGTAACCTTGTTAATAGGCTGTAAAAATTCCATGTCCATATCTCATTTCAAAGTTGGATTAAATTGGTATACAATTATGTAGGAAAAACTGTTATTCTGTCAAAAATGTTGAAAACAAGCCATATTTGCACCCCTCTTTTGAAGTCATAGAGCAGTTTTTTTTGGTTAATGTCACTTTTGACACCTCTTTGACACTCAAAGAATCTAAAAATGCATTTACAATAGCAGTCACTCACTCTGAATGCCAGCACCACCTTGTCAAACTTTCCTGAAAAACAGCAAATAATGACTTTCCCTTTTCAAACATTTTATTAAAAGCTAGGGGACCTCTACCATAGTTAATACACTAAGGACTCCCCAACTTCTTCTTATTTGGTCAGTTTTTCAGAAGTTTTAACAGGCTATAACTCTGCAATGCCTTTGTGCCCAAATGTCTAGTTTTTTTTATTCCACAGAGAATGTTGACTACTTTTATATTTTAATAGTTTTGTTGAAATTTATAACTGACGCTCTAGCCTTTCCAACCACCTTAATCGAAATATTTTTGGTCCTAATTGATCATAAACCCTCGATTCTCCCGTCTATGATTCGATATTCACGGACTCATTCTTTCTCTTCTTGTCGATCGATGAAAGTAATTTAATCTTCAATACTCTTTGACAGATGTAACATCTTCACCTACATATTGTCATTAGTTTCTAACCAACGTCCAAAAAAATTGGGTCGAGCGTTTGCCAAAGCACATGGGTCTATGATTGCGTGAACGGCCGTACTCTATGCATTGGGAAGATATTCATGTTGCAGTCTGCTCGAAAACAAAACCCGAGGATGTTTAGGCGATAACAAAGGCGATGTCTCAGTTGAATAAAACAAAACTAAACTTTTCGGACATCATATTTTTATCTTGGCGTCGATTCGATGTGCGACTATACGCTGATCGCCCATATTCTCCATAAACAGATAAAGCTAGTTATAACAATTCTGCGACAAATCCGTGGTGTTTCTCCCCGTGAATTCGAACGTCCTTGAACCCGTAGCCGCGATCATTGTTTTTTGATGTGTTCCGTGCTTGATGATTGGTAGAATTAATGTATCAAAATTTGAAGACACATGTGACTGAATCCTGTGATTGTTAGACAATTGATGGTGTGTAGGGGCGAGACGGAAAGCAACAATCCAAGGACCAAGCTAGGGAGCATCATGCATTGCATGCTTTCTAACAAAGAGCTGCGTGTTTCCATATCTATATACCATACGAAATCCGGCTTTGACCAATGTTCCTGTCCTGTTTCGGAGGATAACTTTCGAGCTGCGTAACCGATGTTGAGGTTCAGATATCCGAATATCTTTCATGTTCGAAAGGCTTATTGATTTACAGTGAATACAACTTTTGTATAATTAGTTTACGTGTACATAACCAAGCACACGGGGCAAAGCCAAATACTAACCAATACCAGGTTGGAAAATTTCACCGAGTCGCTCTCATCAGAGGTCGAAAAAAAATATGTCGGTATCGTTGCTCCGCCATGTTTATTGTTGTTTGTGCGACTAGTTTGAAAGTCATAGACTTTCTTAACGGTGAAATTCATATTGCCATTCAATATTTTACACACGAAGTCACCTGTCACCTCCATTCGGAAGCAAAACGTTTACACAGAATGTTTTTATAGTGATAACTAGCTCCAGGCCGTGACATGTCTCTAGTTACGAAGAAACTTCGTAAATCAAAATCGACATCAACATTGAGCTGTGATCGTGAACCGTTAAATAAATGTCGGCAAAATAAAACATCAAATGGCTAAACTTTTTTTTTTTTGAGAGAGAGAGAGAGAGAGAGAGAGAGAGAGAGAGAGAGAGAGAGAGAGAGAGGGGGGGGTTCTGCAGTCGCGAACTGATCATGGTCTTTAGGATGGATAAATGCAGAGTCGGTTTACACATTTGCGCTGCACAGATATCGAAAATGTACAGATACTTTCCCGAAATTTGACTTATTTTATAACATGAGTAGAACAAAACCAAAAATATTGACGTTACTCTTCGGATGTTTGACTCGCAAGTTTGCTAAAGTTAGATTACATGTATACTTACAGAAAATGGACGCCGTAGTCTTCTGTTCAAAAAATATATGTTCTTCAACACCACGTTTCTTATGATCGGTGATGTCAATTTTATATATTTTTATAAATATAAATTAATGCACCGATTTCAAACCGTAATTATTTTTTCTTGTCGAATTGAGAGTTTTTAGTAGTTCTGTAGACAAAACGATCGGAAACAGCAGAGTATCTTGGCAATGGCACGACATCTACGCTATCGTTTAGCTGCAATATTTGTACAGTTGCAGCCAGAGCCCCGGGTAAGCCGAATTCGGAACGTAATAACGCCAGTTGCAGCGGCGTCCTAGATTGACTGTACCTTTGTCATTTCTGTTGAAGTACACCTGTTATTGCTACGAGCATTGTGGGCTTCATGAAACGTTGTTTCTCTGTACATGTATACCGGTCTCGCCGTTATATTCAGTGTCGTATAATCTGTTGTTTGCATGTCAACACATTGGCCTGTGTACAACCTCCTGTGGACACTAATCGTGGCCGTAATTTACACAGACATAAACATTCGATCCCGTCCGGGGATGTCAAAGGTGAACGGGATTAACTTGATCCCGGGTATCAAGTCCCTGGCCTTTATGGAGATGCAAAATTCACAAATTTTGACTGCTGCTGAGGCCAAGCCACGATACCGCCAAGTGAGTGTAATCCGTCCCATTAAACATGGTCTCGTACCTCCGAGACTCCGTGAAAACATGTCATATCATTTTTCTAGCTGCATTTTTAGGGCACGGATATTAATATCTACAGTCTACACTGCTAAAGCGTCCTGCTAGTGCTACGCAAGTGCGACTACTCGATGTTGTGACACTCGGAAGTGTTTTGGCGCAGAGTAAGGGCGCAGTTTGGGCGGCGCAATATACCGGCGCAAAATGGGGCGCAGTTTGAAATGCGCCGGCGCAGATTGCAGGCGCACTTTGGTGATTTCAGACCGCTTACATACCTGACGTGTGGAGAGACCTTCATAGAACGTGTCCTTTGTCAATTAACCATACGGCGGTTCTATTTATAAATGCTTGGTATACGCGGTAATGCCCACGGAAACAAAGGTAAAATTCGCCGATTTAACCATCTATCTGAACAGTCAAAATGATTTCAACTTATCTTAATCTTAAAAGCTGGTTTATTTATTGAGTTTCATGGCCCCAGACAACTGCATTCAATCTCATTTTTCAGCCATGTCTTTTGTGGGTCAGTAGCCACCCCTTTGACAAAAAATGGTAAGATCTAAAACCAAACGTTGACACTTTTGCTTACGGAGAGTACCCTACTTGGGTCGAGACTTTACCCGGCAAAATAAAGCAAAGTGAGCGCAATAAAGTAAAATGACCTATACCTGCCTGAACTCTGATTATTGGTTATTCCCTAATTCCGTTTGTGAACAAAATCCCTGCCTGGTTCCTTTACGTATTTCGGCTGATTTTCCAAGCAGTACTCAAGATTTTCACTCGGGCGCTAAAATATGACTTTTATCGATATGCTAATAGAGAACGTTGTGCGTAAGGGACAAGTCCGCAGCGCAACCGGAGTAAAATCTTGACCTTTAGAGAAATATAATCAATGTTGCGGAAAGTCCAAGTGCCTTGTGAAGTACGCATACCGGTATGCGTGTGAGGCAGTTCATCTACCGGTAACATAAATAAAAGTAATGAAACAGAGGTCAAACTGCAAAACGTTTTTATTAATGGCGTATAAAAACTATTGCTTTCTACAAAAGTATTCGCAGATTCGATTCACATTTTCAGACGGAAGTAGAGTTGAAAATCTTGGCCGACCTGCACCATCATGCTCACCATCTCGTTTGTTTACTTTATTCCACCATTGATCACAAGTTTACATTTCACTAAACAAAACAAATTTATCATTACAGCCACGTAGAGGTACACGATCCACGGTGTGTACACTCGAAGGCAAAGTGGGTCGAGGGCTGCCGATTGTTTTAAGAGGTACCATTTTACGACAGTCACACAGAACTCCTATGCTGAATGCCAAAATGTCACAAAAATTTACGTCTTTCAAAGTTTTACGGTAGCATGAACTCATGATAATTTCGCGATCGTTTTTTCAGAAGTATCGGGTATCTGTCCAACTTTTCAGAGTCAATTTAATTATTTTAAGCTTTCAAACAACCAAGAGACCTAGCAGTTGCTCAGTTTCCGTGAGTGGGGACGTGCAGTGCCATAGTAGACATTTTCTCCCGGATTTTCTCCATGCTCTCTATAGCGTAAGCAATATGATCCTCGTTTGTCACGCATATTTAGGTATGAAATCTTGCTGCGGCAGGATAACCATTTGTATTATGAACACTACGAAAGAATACAGCCGCCAAGAAATCGGAGTTGGTTTGAAAATGTATGAATGAAGGGCTGTACTTTGTACCTTTGTATACGTGTAAATACCCAACCGTAGTAGTGTTATTGAAGTGTATAGGCCCGATGCCGATACACTATCACTGGACGAGTACTATTGTAATACTGTATCACATTGTTGCACCTATATCGATCCATTCCATTGGTAGAATCTGCGTGTCGAGACATAATTCATACTGAAATGAAGTGAACTGAACATGAAAGCATAATTTTATTAGCTACACTGTGCTATGCGTGTTGATCGGAGGAAATAAGAGTATGTTACTTTTTGGATACAACGTGTGCCTTTGGTATCAAAAACTTGGGTTCCAGTCATGGCGCGAGCGGCTAATCGCTCTCGCGATTTTGATTTGCGCGCGAGCGGTAGGCGAGAGTGGAGCGATTGCTAGCCTCAAAACATAAGGCCTGAAAACTATTACAGATGGCCTACCACATGTTTAAGATTGACAGCATAGAAATTAGTTTTTCTTATTTTCCATTGGGTTTCTGAAATTCGGTTGATTTTGAGCGTGATTCCAAAGGTGGGACTTCGATCTTTGATGCATGTTTAGTCTATTCTTGACTGCAGAGTGACGTCACTTTCACCTCACGCTCGCGAGTGAGGTGAATTGGGATTTGACTATACAGGACAGTGAACAATGCAGAAATTATGTGCCAAAGGACAGAACTGAGTGTTCATCGTTGACGTAATGTTGAAACTTTGAATACTGGTGTAAATGTTGAAAAATCCACACTTCAATATTTTGTTCTCACGGCAGTGTGATGCAAAAATGATGTGAAAAACCGCAAGTTCCCGGATGTCCGCGGTCAAGAATATATCCGCTTGGTGTTTGTTGACCACGTGTTTTCTGATCATTCAAAGTGAAAATGACAGACGCTGAGATGTATAGAACAAAAAATAACAGACAGAGTCGTGGCCATCGTCAGACAAGACCGTTCAAGTTTTTTTCTACTTCTGATGTACAAACAAAAATACTTCAACATGTGACGCTATAGGGAGAAGGTGAACAAACAATCATGGAAAACATGCGTGACACAGGCAGTACGAGACGTGCATATTCTGTTGCACACCATACCGGTTACACGTCAGCTGAAAGAGACATATCTTTATTTGTCACCGGTTGCAGATCTACATGGAAAAAAATCATGGAATCATCAGAATTTCTCGAGACTCCGCAGTTGCAGAAGCAGTGTCAAAAACTGTTCCAAAAATCATTAGAAATTTCCACGATCTTGTAAGGATCGGCCATATAAACTTGCACAAAGTCTACACATTGTGTTTTCAAACCATCGCAAAATATTCGAACTTCAAAACTTTCAGCAAATGTTCAAAAATGTGCCATCTTTCATTCCACATGGAATATTTTAATCGTAATATCCGTTTAAAAAATAACGATCATAAAGTAAAACACGATGCAAGGCAATGACACATTGTCCGTACTTCTGAAACAAAATCTCTAAAAGTCATATACTAGCGTAAATACTTCAGTATACTAACCTTCAACTGTTGAGACGTCACGGTGGGGATTTGAGGTCTGTGATACCTTCTGAAATTATGCTTTGAGAACGTCTATTTCTAGGCCATGCTCGCACCGTCAGAATAACATCGTACCGGCCAAACTTTTCAACATGGATTTTTTTTGGAGTCTCAGAATGATTTTCTTTGAATGGAATTATTTTTGATTGAAATTATTTTGTGACTTACGTTAAAAACACTGTGACCTTCTGTGAACGCACACAAAGTAATTGACATGTCAGCTTCATTGCCAACCCGAGTTCCCCAAGTCAACTTCATTGCATTACCCTAATTCCCGATAATGGTTTTCTTTGGCTGTCACACATGTACAGTACTAGTATTCAACAACACGTCTTTTCAGTATGCAGCCATCCTTCCTCCGCTGTTACAAACCATCTTTTTTGTCCTGATAATAGTGATATGTAGCACTAGAGCAATTTCCGAAGCGATTCTATCATACAAAGAAATTGGGGATTCGAACAGAATTGAGTTTGAAAAAATGACTGAAAACTCCTTGTTCCAAGCTCAACGCACTATCTGCGTCAATGTTGCAATATCTGTTCACAGTTTTATCAATACAGCACACTAACATCTTGTGCGTCTCCAACCAAATGTGGCGGTTTTTTATTTATTATTTGTGCGGGTACCCCATTGCCGTATTTTGTGCATGCATACGGTTTATGTAGAAAATGCATCCTAGAATCTCAGGAGTGATTCATGAATATAACCTCAAGAATCGCAAGCCAGTACTATCATAGCTTCAAAATCGTGTAAAGGTTGAAAACAGTCGGCGTGGGTCAGATTCGACCGGCTTTTCAGTGGTGAGCTACCACACCGTCCCACCGCGGTGCCATCTGGGTCAACTTATGAATATGCGTACCTCATGAATACGTTTGCATATCTCATGAATATTCCTAGGCGGATGTCGGGGACCCGAGAGGGACTCAGCTAGCCAGGCTGTTTGATTTTGACAAGGTCCCTAAATAAATTTACAACAGCACTACTTCTTGACAGAAACTTGACTCTGACACATGAAGCAGGAATACTCATTACTTCACAATTCTCCTTCAGTTCTTGATTTTCACTTTCATTTATTTTCTCTTTCACCTGTTGCACTCTAGTTTCATTCTCCTTCATTTCCATGACCTTCTTTTCCAGCAGCTTTTATCATTTTGGAGATTTTTCTTTTCTTTCAATATATGTTCTAATGTTTTGTTCAGTTCATGTGTTTTCTTTTTTTAATTAACTTATCACTTCATTTTCCTCTTCCACTTGTCTATTCAGCTCTGATATTTTGTCATCTCGTCGCCTCAATCTTTTATTAAAGTTTCTCGTGTTAAAGATGCATACTTTTCTTTCAACGTTGTAATATTACTGATCTTCTGTCTATAATTAATGTTTAAAGTATTGATTTCTTTAGCTTTCTCTTCTGCAGCTAATTTATCATTTGACATTTCTTCCATTGCCTGAGTTAACTTACTTATTTCCCTGTAACTATCTGCTAAACTGCTTGTTATGTTTCCTAGTAACTTCTCCATATCCCTGTTATTCCACTTCATCGATATTTCTGCTGGATGACCTCTCACTAGCTACATGTATTCCTTCATACTGACTTTTCTCACAGGTAGTTCGTACGTCTGACCAAGGAAGCTGTCTACATCACCTTCATTTTTCTTTTTTTCAATACATTGGTAATGAAGTCTCCACCACTGCTGTCTTACTGCATGAACATTTGTATTAAACTCATTTCCTGGTATGAAAGCTTCTAGCCAGTTCATAGCAAATTTTTAGGGCAAGTGCTGAGTTACTAGAAAAGTCCTCAACTCGAGTACATGCTTAACTTCCAAATTTGTGATTGTGTAATCTTTACCCTCAACAAAACTGCATGTTTTCAAAGTGTCAGCTGTGATATCTTTGTCTAAGAAAATAAAGGATAGCTGAGGCTGAGAGTAGGTGACTGGAATGCTACTTTGCATCATGTCAGCTTCATTTCCTTCCTTCCTAGCTCTATCAATCTTCTTTCTAACTTTCTTTATCAAGTTACTAATTTTAGATGGCAAGCCATGATAGTATGCTCAAATAATCTGATCATCCCTGCCAATGACTGCTGAATATTTCTACCTATGGCTTAAAGACTCTCATGAATATTAAGAAGGAGTATTGTTTGTCAAAGGATCTGCTAAACCTAATTCTGCAAGAGTATAGTCTCGCCTGACAATAAAAGGTTGATGTTGTCAACTATTTTATACGTAGTTTCCATTGTCTATGTGAATAAAATATAGCATCTCAAACTAATTAATCAACTGTCTTTGACTTTACATCTTTTTATAATCGAATTATTTGAAAATATTTCTAACGTAAAAGAAAAGAAAACCCTCAGAAGCTTTGGGAAAGAACACTTTTTACATACTGCTGTACTACATGTACCACAGTATACATAACATTACTTCTGGGTTTGGGGATCGTTGACAATGAGTTTGAAAAAAGGGTTTCAAGGGAAAAAACACCCTTTTCAGAGATTATGGTTTCAAAAACTTTATTTCTTGTAAAAAAAACCTGGACATTCCAAGGTTTCTTACATTGTTCTGTGATTTCGCTAGCAACCATGATGATATGATCGAGCCCCTAAATTTTCTGTATGCGATGATGTAAAGAAAACGGGTACCGGACCATCTCTGTACGCGTCGCTAATATTTCTTATTGCACAATCAAAAATTAAACGTTTAATAATTTCACACTGATCAAAAATACGTATGATCGGCTCAAATTCTTATAATTATGCATTTGGTGACAATTTTTTTAATGCTAAAGCAAACGATCGCCAGGACATCGACGCACACTGACTGAACTAATTTCGTGGGCCGCCATGTTCGACCGACCTCTTGAGTGATACCGGTGCACTCACCGATATCATTTTTTGAAATTCAATTCCGAAGGGTTATCTTATTGGCTATCATCTAAGCATGGTTTAAAAGCTCTTAGCGGATTGGCCACCCCTTCGCTTTTCCATTTTATATCAGGCACCCCGCAACCAGACGGTGCCGTGCTATACAGTCGTAGAGCGCTGTAAGCCATTGGGCGATTTTTCCACCGGGAGTGAGACTTCAAAACTGCACGTACGCCCTATTTTCAGCACGAAATCAGTGTAAATTTGCTTTCTTCAAATAATTATCATAAATTGAAGGCACAATAATGACCAGAGTTGCTAAAAACGACTTGAAAATTGACATCTTTTTACAGTGTGCTTAAATTCGTACGGCCGCCATATTGGTTTCTGAACTCCCTAGTCATACATATGCATGTCGATTTGTTTTGTGATACGATCCAATAAATTAAATTAATTAATTCTAATTTGCATTTACTTGATGAGCTTTCGTTTTTAGGGTGAATGTCCAGAAGCACTGCATCAAACTGGTACCAGTGATAATCTATCAGTGTTATGATAGGATGCAAAAATGTTTCGCAACATCCTGTTGATTAATTCCTAGTTGACTCATTTAATGACATTTAGGATGGTGGCCTACATTGGTTTTATGTTTTCATCACCATGGAACTCATTCTTGGCAATTGAGCGACATCTGTATCAAAGTATTTTTATCACAGACCTAATTAATGAAGAGGACTCTATCCTCTCTGAGGACTTGTAATCAAAGTACCCATTAACAAGTGGGGACTGTGTCATCAACGATGACTTGTCTCTAGTGGAAGAGGTTTGATTGTTGATTCTACTAATACAGTGCTGTACACAGCCTAGCACTCTACAAATGTCCTGATGTGTAGGCCACTCGCTTTCTCCTTTCCACGGGAAATCTGGTCCTTGCAGCCATCTTTTGTTTTGCAGGAACTTGTCTACAGTCAGTCCCCTAGATGCTTCATCAGCTGGGCTGGATTTCGTGTCAACATACATCCGCTGCTTACTGTCTGAACCTTCATGTATAATGTTAATCCGGTTGGCTAGGAAGTTGTTGAATTGGGAGGTTTCATTGACACAATACTTGATCATTGATGTGCAGTCTGTCCAGAAGTGTACCTTGTCATTCTTACTGTCGAGTTCTTCCTCCAACATTCTGTTCATTCTCACGGCAACTGTAGCTGCTGTTAATTCCATGCAAGCGATGGTTATTTTCTTCAGCTGTGCAACCCTTGATGCTTTCCCAATAAGGAAGGCATAGTGAATTCTTCTGTTTTGTTTTTCAGTCTTATATACAATGTGACACTGGCATCAGAAAAGTGATGTATCTCACATACCTTGACTTCGCCAAAGTCTGCTGCTTTGTAGCACCTCTGAGCTGACACGTTTTCTAGTTTTGGAAGATCTGATAGCCAACTTTGCCATTTCTTTCTGTCATCTTTTTTGATCTTTGACTCCAAGCCAAGTAGTATTCATGCAGGTAGGATGAATGGAGCTGCAAGTTCAATGGGATCATATACTGAGCTGATAATTGATGTATGCCTCTTCTTGTTGCAGGCCTGTTTTCAATGTCGATCTGGAATCCTACTGCATCTGGCTCAAGCGACCATGAAGTACCTAGGGCACGCTCTACTGGTAGTCAGTCATATTCCACCTTCAAATCTTTGATTTCCTTAGCTATTTCTTCTTTTCTAATACTTCACTACTGTTGCTCACCCACTTTGTTAGATGGACACTGCCCTTTCTGCAAGCAGCAGTCAGGTCTTGTGTCAACTTGATTGCCTTCCACTGACTTGAGGCAGTCATCTACATATAAGTCTCTCTTTATTGTGTTGACAATTTCCTTGTCTAATAGGTGTCTGTTGTCGTTGGCCATATTGTGAATAGTGCTGTGTTCACGCAACTTGGTGATGATACTGCACCGAATGGGTGAACCATCACTTTATAGACTCTTGGAGGCCTTTCTATGTATCCATCTGGCCACCAATAAAAGCGTGGACAGTCACTGTCTAAGTCCCTAAATAAGTTTTAGATAATGGATTTGAGGATAACACTGCCATCAATATTAATACTGAACCACAAGAAGACGAATCTATTGTGTTAAGAATAAAACAAAAGATCACACTACCAGTACATGTCTATAAGAAGAAAACCCTTCGATGGAAAGTGAAAATTGATAGTGAGTCTGATGTTCAGAGGATGCAGCCAGTGCAGCAGCTTACAAAATTTCCAGCAGAAGTAGTGGAACTAGCATGAGCAAGACATCACGCTGAGGACGATGATCAGATCAATAAAGAAAATGGCCACAACAATGAAGCAGTTTGACGGCAACATCATGGAGTACACATCATTTATAGATGAGTTTAAGACCATTTTGCGCCGACTGCAGAAGATGACAAAGATATACTCACTCTGCTGAGACAGTTCAGGGAAGGCACAGCCCATGAAATAGTTCAAGGGTATGCAGGTATAGACACAAATGAAGCATTATCACGCTTAAGGTGCCATGGAGGAGCTGGAAGAGCGAGATGGTGATCCACTCAAGATTGCCAATACCTACCTGCAGGTATGTAATAGGTCCAATTTATATACTCTGCGCCAGGTTTGCGCCAGGTGCATAGTCAAGAAAAGGCACTCTGCGCCAAGGGTTTGCACCAAGCAGCTCTGCCACCCTTTGCACCATGCAGTCTGCACCATGTTACACTCTCGCGGTTCATCGGTACGGTCCTTTTGCACCGGGCAATCTGCACCACTTTTCTCTATGACAGGGTCGAAGTGTATGAGTTGAGAGGAGGAAAAGGGAAAATGAACTTGCAAAAAAAATTGCAAATAACATACATCACTTGGTACGTCTAACAAGGGTACTCTAGTGGAGTGACCGTGGTCTCAGTGGTCTAGCATGATGAGAACCTCCCTGATAGGTACGATCGGCCGACCAACATTCTATTTCAAGCAACTGATGCCCTTGAAACTTGAAACAACTCTGTCGATAAAGTCCTAAAACAATGTGATAGAGGGACCGTGGTGAAAACTCTGTGAGTTGAACTACAGTGTACGGTAGATTAACCGTGGTCGACCTATAGCTTATTTACCCAAGAATCGTTTCCAGCTCAGGCTTGGCACAGGAATGGGTTCATTGTGAACAAAATACTTTACTTCAAAAACTGAGCCCCTACTTTTTGCAATTGTCTCTATTCATTTAAATTCTTATGTTAAATATATAGTTTCGCTTGTAACTTAAAACTTATCTAACGTCTTGTTGCTGACTGTCCCACGACAATTCTTTCTTCCACATTCTGGACGTTCCGCTCATGTTTTTAGCTACTACAGACTATAGTCTACAAATCAATCAATCAATCTTTATTTACTCAACACATACTAACAGAGAGTATGGTATGGTACATCAAGATGTGTTACAAATGTAAGTGAACAATACAGAGAAAGAAAACAACCATTCATCTCTGTAATACGAAAACATGCAATAATTACATTCATTGGAGCTGCTTGAGCTCAGTATAAACATGTGCTCTTTAAGAAAACAGTAAAAGTCTGAACAACAAATGTACAGAAGTTACCAGGACATTTTTCAGCCCGGAGCTGCTGGAGGGTTCAGCATACATTTGTATTTTTTAGAATACAGCTAGATCAAGAACATTTGTTCCATTAACTTTTTAACAACTTCTTCTTTTTCTAAGAGACTATAACATTTACAAAAATCTGTACCACTACTTTGTCCCAATAAAATTCTTTCTGAAGTATGATTTTTACATGAAAATAATAAATGAAATTCATCATCAATTTCATTATAATCACATCTCTGACAGATTCTTTCACTAAAAGGTAATCTAGGTTTACTTTTTCTTCCCATTTCAATACCCAAGTTATGGTCACTCAATCTGAATTTGGACAAATGTTTACGGAGTGTAAAGTCAGACAAGCGATCTAAGTAATTTTCGAAGACAAACTCAGTTTTGAAAATTCTATATGTACGTAATTTGTTACCATTTCCATTTTTCTTACATCATCAAACAGATTTCTCCTCCATGAACCCAAATATTCACTTGTAAGATTTTATTTTATTTTCTTCTTCAGTTGACAATATGATTTCACTCCCAATGAACTGAAAACATGTATATGATTACAATC
Organism: Ptychodera flava; assembly: GCF_041260155.1. NCBI lineage: Eukaryota > Metazoa > Hemichordata > Enteropneusta > Ptychoderidae > Ptychodera > Ptychodera flava. The sequence goes on from NW_027248279.1 coordinate 3,396,713, forward strand.
CCCCAAATTGCGATTAATAAATTTCACCAAAGAAGACTGAATTTTTCTGTTTTCTGTGAGTGCCTTTTTAAGAATGTGATTTGAAGGCAAACTGTTCAGTCTACACCAATATCTTATAACAGACATATAAAGTGAGATCTTCAATGGTAGTCTACCCAACTCAGCTCTTATGCCTTCCAAAGGAGTACGTTTACTGACTCCTAGAATAAATCTGTAAAACATACAACGACATACAAAGACTTTCAAGACAATTATCAGTACTAGTGATTTCTGTTGCCCAAATTTCAGAAGCATATGAAAGAATTGGAACAATCAATGTGTCAAAAAGTTTTAAGCAAAGTCTAGGATTTAACATTCTTTCACATAAAATTGACCTTTTTATGCTGAATAAAGCTTTCATTGCTTTGTTTTAAGATTATTCTGGTTTTGTTTGAATTTTCCATTTGGTGTAATAAGAACACCAACATATGTAACGTGTTTCACTGTTTCAATCAAATTGTTTTCAAAATAAAATTCCACATTGTTTATGAAACGATTACTCTTGTTAAATACCATTGTTTTTGTCTTATCTACATTAACTGTGAGACCCCATAATTTACTATAAGAAAGTAACTTATTCAGACAATTCTGTAAACCTTCTGCAGATTTCGACATAAGTATTAAGTCATCAGCATACAAAATACACCTCATTTTCAGGTCTCCAATTTCTGTTGGAAAATCAGACATATCACCAAAAATACCTGGGAGATCATTCAGAAAAATATTGAAAAATATAGTCTATAGAAGCAATTGGGATGGGTATCCGTCCGGTGTCCGTTGTCAGTCTGTATGTATGTATGTATGTATGTCCGTTTGTGAGGCGTCCGTCCACTCAAATATCTTGAGAACCACAGTACTTACTGATTTGTATTTGTTGTGTAGATAAAAAATATGATTTTGAGAAACTATTTTTTTTTAAGTTTTTGATATTATTGAAAATAGGCAAATTAACGCCAAAAAAGGCGTTTTTGTTGAAAAAATCTTCTTCATAACTGCTGGTCAGACAGCTTGTTATTTGGTAAACAGGTCCCTAGGGATAACCAAACTTAGATTTGTTAAAACTGTGAAGAAATATGCAAATGTGTATTTTTAAGAATTTTTTTGTCATTTTTGGTCAAAATTTGACTTACATTGTATGTTATTCTTGTACTGTATAACCCTATCAATTCACCCAGATAGAAATAATAAATATGATTTTATAATAATTGAATTAATTGGGAAATCATCAAAGCCAAAATAATTTTAGTGTAGAATTATTAGAAAGTTCAACTTTTTGACAGTTCATAGTGAAATGCTTACCATCTTGGAGGATTAAAATATGTAAAGGCAACTTTCCTGAATCCCAACTTTGACATATTCTGAACCATCATTTATTGTACTCTGTATGTTATCTAAAATAAATTGCTCACAATAGTTTGTCATGCTAGAGTGATCAAATAAATAGAGATAGAGAAAGTTCCAATTTCCATTTATGGTTGACTTGGTAAGGATGAAATTAAATTACTTTTTGAGGAAAAAAAAATAGAGTGGTCAATTAAAAGAGTGGTCAAAGTGATAGGGTTTTTATGGTTAAGCTGGGCTGTAAGATTCCTCATGTGCTATTTATAGCAATTATGCAATCTGTGTAAACAGTGCAATGAAAGGTTACATGATTCCTTATAATGCTTTTGATGACCTTGAACTCTTAAGTTTCAAACATTTGTCTCTTCTGTGTGCTTTCTCTGATTACCTACAGGCTCAACTTATTCAACAGAACTTATTTGCAATGTTAATTTGAAAGTTAAAATGTGCTTGGTTAACAGGATGAAAATTCTGATAACGATAACCAGCTGAAGATTCTTTATAACCTGACAGATATGCTGTTTTTTATGACGTAAATCTTGATAAGCAAGTCTTGTTTACTTTAATTAGAATGTAATTAACTCTTGTTTATTAGCTACTATAGACTAATATAGTCTATAGAAGCTATTGGGATGGGTATCCGTCCGGCGTCCACCGTCAGTCTGTATGTTTGTATGTATGTATGTCTGTCTGTATGTTCATTTGTGAGGCGTCCGTCCACTCAAATATCTTGGGAACAGCAGTACTTACTGATTTGATATTTGTTGTGTAGATAAAATATATGATTTTGAGAAACCATTTTTATTAATTTTTTGATATTGTTGAAAATATGCAAATTAGCACAAAAAAGGCATTTTTGGTAAAAAATCTTCTTCTTCATAACCACTGGTCAGACAGCTTTGTTATTTGGTATACAGGTCCCTAGGGATAACCCAACTTAGATTTGTTGAAATTGTGATGAAATATGCAAATCTGTATTTTTAAGGAATTTTTTCCCATTTTTGGTCAGGCCATCCTGAAATGAGCTATCAAAGATATCCACCTTCTTCATCAATACATGTGTCACAAAAGGTTATTCTTTACATAACACAGCAGAGCTCTGTCAACTGTTGGGTCGCTTGTATTTTCAAAACCGCTGGTCAGATAGCTTTAATATTTGGTTTACACGTCCTTAGGATGACCTTAGTGAGATAATTTCATACAGTCAGGAAATACTTAATTTTGTATCCATGTCTATAGTAGCTTCAGGGACTTTAACCCTATGTTTTGTCTTGTCCGATCTCCGTCTTGTCTCGTCTTGTCTCGACATACTACAGTCAACAATAGTTTGTGACTGTTTCCTATAATTTGCTCCATTTCATTTCCATTTTGATATAATTAAATAGGTTTTTGTACTTTGTATTATTTCCCAACCCAGCATTAAATAAGTTGCTTGTTACACAAATGGTACACGGCGTGCAGTTTTTAGATGGGAGGCACTGGACAAGTGAGACACTTGGGCGTATACCCTACCGGACAGATGTAAGTTGACCACGTCACGCGGAAATACCCCATGTTTATATAGATCAATTAGCGGTAACGTCCGCGTGAACAAATATGTAAACACGAGAGATTACAAGATACCGCGGAACAATTACCTGCGTGATAAAATCGTGTATAGGTTTGGTGGAACACGCCCTCAACGTTCATACCGTTGTCATTCTAAATCTACCCGGAAGGTATGGCCCTGCATTTTACGAACACATTTCGCTCCTTTTCATTTTGTTATTGAAGTGTTTTTAATGTTATGAAGTTTGTTGGTATTCTGTACTTCTTAAATGTAAGATCCGTCCATGCCATGGGCGATAGTTTCACCCAGCAGGCTACGTGGGACCATTTTTACCCTGCGTACGTGGTGGTGCGGTAGGCCATGTACCGCACTTGATCACGTTGCACGCGTATTGCATTTATGTCAAATAAGAGTGCCTAAGAATTCTATCTTCGACTGGTACGTCTGAACTCGCGAGTCTTTTGTCGCAAGTCCCAATCAGCGACTGTCTCAAAGTATATCTGCGTCTGTCTCCGATAATATCTTTGTTCAGATGAATTTACCTCTACGATCATCGCAGCTAAAGTTTACGACATGTCAACAATTGCGAAGAGTGCACATCTTGAGCAGTTTTGGCAGGGTACGTGTGATCAAAGAAATAAAATACATGAACGTAACAAGCTTGTTTTCTTATTGTCTGTATTATTTCACGCAGAGGGAACGACTGTCTTTGGATTTTGACGCTTGAGTGTTAAGTAACGTGTTATTTTAACGTGGATGATTTTCCGACCTTAGTTATCGAATATTATTAAAGTGGCACAGTTCGGAAAAATTTACTTACGTCGCAAAAAGCTTGTCATTTTTTCAACAGACAATCTCTTCCAACATTGTTATCAGTAGTAAATGTAATAAATGTACAAACCCATGCCCTTACTTACTTTCAAGTGGGGTGAATTAACCAATCATAGTGTCGCATTATCTTTTCTAAAACCAAAAAAGCCTCTGCCGACTTTGACATCGATTTATTTCATTTACAGCTTTATGGGCCTTTTCATTTGATATCGGGACACGTTTTCAAATGTCGAATTATCTCTTCTGACTTTATCAATGTATTTAATTTACAAGCCCATGGGCCTTCATGTTTGCAATTTTGGTATCAATTAACCTATGTCGCAATTTTTTGGAAGAAAATCCCATCCAACTTTGTTGTTGACGTATTTTATTTACACATCCATAGGCCTTTTTCCGATATCCACCCGGGACTAATGTACCGACGTTGTAATCACTTTTTCTGAGTCGAATTCCCTTCCGACATAATTGCCATCACTGCATTTATTTCTAAAAACACGGTGCTCTGTACATTTTCAGTATCATAACAAATGTTCCGATGTCGTGCCATATATTATTCTGAACCTGAAATCTTTTCCGACTTGACATTTCGAGGAATTAACGAAACTGTACAAGAGTTCATCTACTTTCGTAGGGATAATGGAGATGACATGTAATGGGTAACCGAACTAATAATCGAATAAATTTTTTTCATGAGGTATTTGATAAAAATTCTCACATAATATTAGATATAATATACGATAAATTACCAAGTTTTCACATGCAAACAGACCAATGGTTGCAAAACTGAACAACACGTAATTGTCAACGCATACAAAGGTTAGGCTCAGCCAACCGGCCGATGATGACTCGGACCGGACAAGATACATGGTACATGAACGCATCAGAACACTTTATTAGTTCATGATCCCATCAGGAATGCAGTCTTGTGGAACTTTTTATTAAAATGCTTGCTTTTCTTACTACGGTCATCTTCAAAGTTCCTGCTTTCCCGAGATGTCCAAGTTCTGGCTCTCCCGATTTCACCCATGTCTGTGCAATATGGATCAGAATTGACCTTCATATTTCGAAGATTTGACTTTATAGAAAAATCCTTAACAATATAATTTGCAGATTCGACTACGGGGATGACTGTAACTTGAGTAAACTGATTTAATTATCGAATTAATTGCTGTTTCGGTACGTACTGTTTGCGAGAGTAAGGCACAGAATTTGAAATGTCATTTCTACTGTTTGATAAACGCATGCGTATTTGATTCATACGGGTTGCAACATCACCGTGTACGTGTCGACATGCCTAGTAAAACATTGTTTGTTCAGATCGAAAGATGGAACCATAAAAAGAGTGACAAGTGACTACTGCACCACGTCGAGGAGGCAGACTGTGTCTACAGTTTCTCGCGAACCACCGTCACGGTACGGTCGATACGGTCACCACTGGTAAATACGGTCCCCACGCGACAAACAACTGCCCAAATCGAGCCACACGGCCAAATGCTCGAGGGCGATGCGAAAGCACGGGTTAAATTTTTAGATGCACTGACAACAGCTGAAGCGGCTACGGGCAGTCTGCGTCGATATAGGGCCCAGCGAGGTTTTTAATCGAGTGGTACTGGCATGAAGTTGAATCATAGACCCTCGAGAAAACGAAGGTCTGTTGAATATGCCAGTGCTGCGTGCAGTGTCACTTATGCAAGCATGGCTCGTTTGCTACCCCAGCCATTTCACCTCGTCTCAGTGAAGTCTTATTGAAATCCTGAGCAAGCATTTCGGGCGTTAAATGTGATTTTGATGACTATTCAATCAAAAGTTTAAAACCATTTCTGATCGGAGTTTATAGGAGATGAACTAGTGTAATTCAAAGTGGCGTATATAACGGCAGTTCCGTGTGATGATCAACTTCGCTAGCCAGCGGTGTTTCCTCGGGCAAGGACCCGGGCAAGTCCCTCGGAATGAAACGTTGACCTACCAACACCGTGCGGACCCAATGATTTGTAATGTGAACCGGGCCGTAGTCCTTCCATTATTCAATGGAGGTAACAAATCACTGAGAGCCGTTAGCATTCGTTGATAATCTAGAATCCTTCAGGTCAAATTGTTATTTTTCGGAAACAAAGAAAAACTGCAGTCTCCATCATCAATGGTCATGGTCTCATTTTAATACGACGCGTCGACGCGATGAAATGGCCATGCAAGACCAGACTGAGGGGCAAGACAGTCAGTTGCCGATCTTCTGCAGTGGAGGATGATACAGAAGTGGGCAAAACTGTCAAAATATATAGCGTGCAGATACCTCGCCTTTCAATATGAAAAATGTAACAATATAAAACGGGGAGAGGGTTGCGGAAACGCTGTCAGGCACGCAGTGAACACAACCAGAACGGTGTACGTGGTCTGGACGCTCAATCGAACGTACACAGTACATGCAGTGGGTGCATTACGCCAATGATGGGTGATAAAAACCAATCACGTGCACACGATAGTTTGTAGAGCTGTACTTTATCATATCGATATATGTATATTTCCGAAACATTGTGACGCTACCAGAGTTAGGCAAACGCAAATTTTTTTATTAATTTATTCATTCTATATGTCAAGTTCTGTTATTGTGTCGACATCGCCCTTCCAACGTGCACTCTATGGAGACGTCATCAGTCTTGATAATACCGTACTTGTCACGCGTTCACGTGCACAGCAGAAAACGCCAATGTTTTTGTTTTTAAAGTTTGTTTACAAACAGCTTTTCTAGGCTGCCGCAAAGTATGAAAATGAACGTGTTTGTGTGCTGGGATTGGTGAGAGGCTTACTTAAATTCCTAGAAAGAGTACTTCCACGTAGTATGGGTTATTTGCTTTAGTTTTACGAGAAAAAAAATGACAATTTTGATTCATATTGCAACTTTAAAACCTTATGTCTGATAAAATATTGTCTTTAATACATAACTCCTGTAAAACCATGGAAATATGTACAAAACCACGTCTATTAGCATTTTATTTGACCTGTTATGAGCTGGCAATGAAGCGACGTGACTGATTGAGTGGAAGGACGGGCGCGTACGTGAAACGCCCCTGCAACAAAGTTGAATGAACTTTTGGTGAACTCTATCCCTGAACAACGGTAGTTTTGCGTTCTTTCAAGGACGAATCGCGGACAGTCGAGACTCGTTCAGAATGGCGTGATTGTCTAGATCAGTTTCTATTTTGTGTTCAATTTTATGGCTGCAATATTATTTTTTAAAAAGTAACGAAACACAAAACAGTGAATTTTGGTGTACGGCAATAATGCAATGACCCGGATGAAATCATACCTTGATAAAATAATGCCGTTAACATCTTTTTAGATTTCTTGAACGTCACGAAAACGGGTACAAATGATCGTGCAAACAAAGATCAGTATAGCAGATTCTACTTTCGGTTCGTCGTATTAAAATCATGAAACCCGGTCAAAACAATCACTGATGCCAACAACAAAATGCATGTGGCGAAGGACCAGTTGTTTCGTCCCATAATGCTCAGAGAAGGAATTATTCTCAGGCCTTCAGGATAATTTCTTGTGCCGTACAATTATTCAGTAACACTTCTATTTTGTCTATGGAGAAATTTACATCATTACATCACAGCGGCCACTGCCTGTCGCAAAGTGTGGGGACGGTAATATTTGCTCAATAAACACTGAAAGACACTTCCAGGTATAATCTGTTTGTCAAATTCTAAAGTAGTTAATCAGCAGTTGACAGTTTGTTTGCAGATTAAAGTCTGGTTTATATTTCCAACTTCACCTCTCAACCTACAAAACGATCACAGCGCGTTGTGGCATTTTGTACACAGTTGCTTTGTGGCGGTCTGACGCAAGTTCCGTGAATTGCTTCGGAAGAAATTCCATTGAGGGAATCTCAAGTTCTAAATGAGGAGTAATTGTAATGTCTCCAGAAATGAAGATCAAAAAATTAATAACAAGCATTACCGCGCAGAGGAGTTTGGCAGCGATGGTGAAAGTTCAGAAAACCCCAACCACTCATGAACCTCCATGCTCCAACCATAAAGGGCGGTTGTCATGCCAACGGCGTTGAAGTGTTGTCAGAAGGGGTCAATAAACTTCCAGGGAATGCGGGCAAAGGGGCAAAGGCATTCACTTGACTGTTGGTTCACTCTAAAGAAAATCATGTTACAAGTTGCAGTACTGAAAGTTATTACTGTGATTACCAAAGAAAGCAAACAGAATGCCATACCAACCAGCATCATATCAAGGGCATCAAGTGTTGTTGACACTGGACAAATCCCACTGAAACCAGGGACGGTGTAAAGTAGTCCTCTTTAGGGAATACATTTGGTCGTGCCCACGTTTGGTGGTATTTGAGCCGGCGTAATTTAAAGCCCTGTGCTGTTTTATATCATGATTTCATGTTATTTTACATATGTAAAGCTCAAGAGGGGACAATATGACCTCTACCGTACTCGCTATAATTAGCGGAGACATGGCAACAATTTCTCTGCCTTGATTATAAACTTTTTTGCAAAACGTCATGAGCAACTTTCAAAGCTTACGGACAGTTTTTAAAGGTTTACAGTAAATCACTGCACACTTTTTGGGATTTGCCGAACAGTTTGGCTTTGTATGATTTGTAAAAACCGTGTTACCGGTACACGGGACCCATCTCAACGGATGATTTCGATCTCTGTCACAGGGAGGTTTACATGATACAAGTGCACATAGTCCTGGATGGTTAATGTTATTGGAAAATACAAGTGCCAGAGAAGTAACTCGCGATTTTTTCCTTTCTGATTTCCTGACATTGACAATGACTATTAGAATAAGATTCTCTTGACGTCTACAAAATATTCACTTGTCCTAAACTGTTCCTGTTTGGAAAAAATGACCTTCACGTGTTTATTTTCAGTCCTGGTGAGGTAAAAACATTTTTAACATTTATCTGTCGTACGTACAGAAAACCTTTAAGAAAGGTGCCCCGTACAAAAGAATTTTATTCTCAACATTGTGAGCTGGTCACGTCTTTTTGACCTATAATAAACATCCGATAAATTATCTTATGAAAAAATAAGTTGGGCAGGCCTGTTAAAATGAAAAGGTTAATATACAATGTTGGACGTCAACACTAGCAATCCAGCAATCCGTTCACTGTCTTTTAGTTTTGTGGTTAAAACCTCGAAACCAAGTGTAAAGAAAACTGAACTTCTCTTACACATGTATGATAGTTGCTTAGTAACAATGACTAAATCAGTGTATGTGAATATATTGAAGCGAAAAGGCGTTGAACCCACATGCCGTATTTTCAATGTGTTCAACGTCAAAAGAAAATTGGCAATCTTCAACGCTGGAAACTACAAGTACTAGTAACTGAAAACTCGTCAGCCTTGACATAAGGCATGTCAAGTTAGAATTTTGATGGTGACCGGGACGTCTCGCATAATTTTACAGGAGAAATACCGTCACTTTAGTCAATGGCGTAAGACAAATGAAAACATAACTCTGGTAACCCGACGCCTCGATGAAAATCAAGAGACCCTAAAGGCCTATTTTATTCAAATCATGGCCTTAACTTTTAAGGTTGCAGCTTCATATTATTTCAGAAATGTATTAACGGTTGCGGCAACGGTCAGGTTATGTGGTCGGACTCGTATCAGGATCATTACGTCACGCATTGACATGACGCATGGGTCGAACTGCGACAATAATAAATGGGGTTTTGAGCCTGTGAATCGTAAAAGAATTATTTCTCATTAAAACATAACAGCAAAGTAAACAGAGAAATAAAGTTTTAAAACATTTTTACACGATATAATGATAAAAGTAGTATAATCATACTGCTTTCGGTAACATTTGTTGGTTGTGAAATACCGGTAGTTACAAACACCAAAAAAATGTTCCGAACGTAAAAGTGGATGTCTTTCAGTGTTGAGAGCATGATATCGGTTTTTTCGTTTTGCTTTCATTTGCCATATTATATCACTCAGCGTGAAGAAAAAAGTCAACTGCTAAACCAACAGCTGACGTTACAGTGTGAAGGTGATACGGAAACGACAGAAGTTTCGTCGTATGACTTGACCTGCTATTGCCACACTTTTCTTCAGTTATACTTCTAAGGGGGAAGGGGTTCAAGTAACGAGTGATACAAAGCCAAACACTTTAGATAAGATTGAAAAGACGTTATGTTGTCCAAAAGTGCAAAATGTTGATGCCGGGAGATTAGAAAAATATAAATGCTGCCCCGAACGCGTGTACCGCGGTAATTAGTTTCAGATCACACTGGTACCGGTCAGACGTGATAAATCATACCTGTGAGTAAACCTTAGAAAATGAAATGAAATATTTTTTCCAATAACTATGCCTCAATGTACCGTAATTCAATCTCACAGCACTAAACTTTGTTTTCTCTGCTGAAAGCGGAAGTAATGTAACTAAGGATGATTTCAATTGTGTCACGCAATTAACACAATTGGAACTAATTTGGGATAATTGGTTTTTAATATTTTTCAAATTTCTCAAAAGTGTTAGGTGCCGTTTAACTGAATGTTGCAATATTGCAAATAACTCGTAAAAACAAGTGTAATGTAAAAGAAAGACAGATTAGATTACATTTGTAGCTTAAATCGGCATTAGTTCACCGTCCAATTATCCCAAATTAGTTCCAATCGTGTTCCTTAGGGTTGTTTCACGGCATACAGGACCGCCTGTGACAAAGAAAGGCCCATTCGCTATGTCATAGGAGCAGTCCGGCGCGACTGTGATGACTACTGTCACACATGTCCGACCGACCTAATTCAGTACCTCATTTCTGTGTGATCACAAAACACACTTTGTTATTCGCCTAATTGATGTTGTCTGAGAAAACGGCACTTGCGCTTTGCAGATACCGATTTCATATGATTTGTATTGCAATAGGGCGAAAATCGTTTGTATCAATGAAAGACAGTAAAGATTCATAAAAATCGTCGAGTGCGTTAAAGCTTACGGTATCGGGAAATAAACTGGCACCCAGCCACGGTAGTGTGAAGTGAATTTCCGCGGAAGATTCGATCGTTCAATAGCTGCGGCCTTATATACCCCAAAAATTAGTGGAAATTATAAGGCTATTAGAGAGTTGGCTCATACCGAGGGCACGTCCAGCTTTTTTTTCTAACGTAACAGTAAACCTTCTTACGAGCATGTTACTGTAAAATGCGGCCAGGAGAAATTAGTGCATTGACCTTTTAACTTGCTGCGGTAATTTCTGCATATTGTTATCTGCCGCGCGACTTGCTTTTATTCCAATAGGTTTTCAATAAATGATATAATGAGAAACAAGTTTAGACTATGTTGAAGACGTATTATGTTGTTCAATATTAAAAAATGTCCATGGGCGATGGGAGATTCAATGGTTCTCTAAACGTGAACTTCCGCGGTAATCAGTTTTAGGTCAGAGTCACACCCGTTATGGGCCATGGGCCGTTTGTGAAATATACAAGTAAGCCTTATACCGAGATAGATCAATACTTTTAAATTCATGAGAGTCAATCTTGTTTACGCCTACATAAAATATGTCAATCCAAGGGGAAGCAGTTGAAGCAACGAGTGATACAAAGCCAAACACTTTGAATTAGATTGAAAAGACTTTATTTGTCCAAACATGCAAAATTTTGATACACGCCAGGAGATTAGAAATGTACCGTAAATGCTGCCTCGAACGCGTCTACCGCGGTAATTAGTTTCAGATCACACTGGTACCGGTCAGACTGTGATAAATCATACCTGTAAGTAAACCTTAGAAATGAAATGAAAATACGATTCCAATAATTCAATCTCCCAGCACTAAACTTTGTTTTCTCTGCTGAAAGCGGAAGTAATGTAACTGAGGATGATTTCAATTGTGTCACGCAATCCCATGTTACTATGATTAAATTGAGAGTTGTTTCACGGCATACAGGACTGCCTATGACATGGTAGAAAAGGTCACTTCGCTATGTCATAGGAGGCAATCCGGCGCGACTGTGATGACTACTGTCACACATGTCTGACCGACCTAATACAGTACCTCATTTCTGTGTGATCACAAAACACACTTTGTTATATTTGCTTAATTTATGTTGTCTTAGAAAATGGCACTTGCGCTATGCAGATGTCGATTTCATAATTATGATTTGTATTGCAATAGGGCGAAAATCGTTTGTATAAATGGAAGACAGTAAAGATTCAAAAAATAGGTGGTTAAAGCTTACGGCATCGGAAATAAACTGGCACCCAGCTACGGTAGTGTGAAGTGAATTTCCGCGGAAGATGTTCAATAGCTGCCATATTTACGCCGGGCCTTATATACCAAAAACAAATTTTAGTGGAAATTATACGGCTATAATAGAGAGATGGCTCATACCGATACCGAGGAACGTCCAGCTGTATTTCTTAACGTAATAGTAAACCTTCTCTCGAGCGTGTTACTGTAAGTGTGGCGAGAGAGAAAGTGCATTGAACTTTTAACTTGCTGCGGTAATTTCAGCATGGTATCTGCCGACTTGCTTTTATTTATTCCATTAGGTTTTCAATAAACGACATAATGAGAGACAAGTTTAGACTACGTTGAAGACGTATTATGTTGTTCAATAGTGAAAAATGTCCATGGGCGATGGGAGATTCAATGGTTCTGACTCATTCACAGTAAAGTGCACTAATAGTGTGACATAGACCCCAAAAATTGAAACATCAAATTTGGTAATGAAAGTGGTTTGGTTAGAAAGAAGTGTATGGCTACAATACAAAAAATGATATGAGAAGATAACTTGATGTGAAATTTCATCAGTAGAGTAAAATGTTTGATGTGCTATCACAGTATCTGATAACGTACGTAACGGGGACGGATTTTTATTGATTCCCCCACTTTATAGCTGTTCTAATTATTTTGATTACTTCAACATAAATGCTTGTTAAACAATTTTACAGAGATTCCCTGTCTGTCTGAATCTCAATTGCTTCATATAATTCACTCTCTATCATAATTTTCTGCAAAGAAGAGAAAATGTAGAAATGTTGGTAACATACATAACATGGACGGAAATCTCAACAATCCAATTCAGAACACATCAACAAATTTAATTTGTTGATGTGTTCTGAATTGCATTGTATGCGATAATATTTGAACATGGGGATTCAGTTTTTTACTAATTGATGATTATCAATTTCTGTCATAAATACTTGGAGAATTCTGGAAATATAGGTAATGTAACATACGTAACATTTTGGACGGAAAACCATTCACTGGCTCTGTTTTGCAGTAATGGCAGTCAACAATGGTAACACAATAATGTCATGAACTATTACCTCCAGGTTATCCTAAAAAAGTGATATTTTTCGAACAGCTTGCTACATAAAGTATGAGAACCATAATTTCAAATTTGAGATAACATACGTAACATAGTGGATGGAAAAGTTTGTAAACTACTGGAAACCTACAAATTGAAATAATGAAAGTAGGGAATGCCCCATGGAAAAAGATTTCTTAGAGGACTTGTTATGGTAAAGACTGTTGGTAATGGAAAATCTTTATTTGCACTTCAAGAGGCTTTTCCAATATATTGCCAGAGTTGGACGGACACCTGTTACGTATGTTATCCAAATTTTGGCAACATAATTACAGTCTACCCATCAATGAATTTGGTCAATTGTTGTGTAATTTATAATTACTAATAAACAGTTGGTATGACATATTTGAATTATATTCTTAGGTGATTCATAGAAAATGTAGACATAGAGTTCACATGAGGGAAAAATTGCCACAAATTAGAGTAAAATAATCAGCTAATGTCTTATGATAAAATAACTTAATTTATGAATCATCGACCTAAATTACACAGTTTTATTTTTTTTATCTCTTAAGGTGTTATGCTTGCTAAAAATAACTAAAAATTAGCTGTATGCTGCAGTGGGTTGAAAAGCCAGTACTGAAAACAAAAGTATGACAAAAAGTGCACTTTACTGTGGAATGACTCTTCTCTAAACGTGAACTTCCGCGGTAATCAGTTTTAGGTCAGAGTCACACCCGTTATGGGCCATGGGCTGTTTGTGAAATATATCCAGTAAGTCCTATACCGAGATGGATCATACTTTTTAAAGTCATGATAGTCAATCTTGTTCATGCGTACGTAAAAATATGTCAACCGAAGGGGGAGCAGTTCAAGTAACGAGTGATACAAAGCCAAACACTTTAGACTAGATTGAAAAGACGTTATGTTGTCTAAAAGTGCAAAATGTTGATAGATGCCGGGCCGGGAGATTAGAAAAATACTGTCAAGGACAGTGTGCTCACATTCAGTTTGAATTGGTCCATTCGAGAAATATTTAAACCAGGAAAAACAAGAATGACAAAAGCAAATAAGGTCTCCAACTTAGGTAATGGAGGTCATCTTTAGGAACATGCGTATCAACTTCTGTAGCAATGGAACAAGCAGATCCAAAATACATAAGCAAATATCAACAACAAAAAATAAACAGAGAGGGCTTGATAAAAAGAAAAGTTGGGAGTGGGTAAAAAAATGTAGAAGGGATCTGGTAAAATAGTAATGCTACCTCATCAATCTTCTAGACCCTACCCCTCCTGAATATCAAATGTTCCATCACTTGGTATTACATAATCCAGATGACAGGAAATGTATTTACAACCTTGTTCAATTAATGTGATGAGTGTTATCATTCTAATGTAAACAGCACTTAAGTTAGTTACAGATAGTGAAATGCCTTCCACTGTGGGCGGTGATAACAACATCTGGAATTATCCTGGATCCAAATTTCTCATCAGTTCTTGTATTTCTTACAAAGAAAAGTTGCAAAAATTGGTCCGCAATGAAAAAATTCACCTCAGCTTTGTTTTCTGGATCAAATTTTCCTACAAATTGATACCAAACATGAAAAAATTAAGTTCACAGCCTTCGAAACTGTCTCACAACATATCCTAGGTTGGTGTAGGTCATTTAACAGTTAAGGTCACAAACTGAGAAAATTACCTAAAATATACAAATTTGGGGGTTTCCCAACACTTTGAGCAGAAAATTTATCTAATAACATCCCTCGGGACTTTATACCAAATTACAAAGCTATCAAACAAGTAATTTTGAGAACAAGTTTTCTTGACCAAAAATGACAATATTATCTTAAAAATACAAATTTATATATTTCAGGACAATTTCCACATATCTAACTATTGTCATCTCTGTACGTCTGTGTACCAAATATAAAAGCTGTCTGTCCAGAAATTTCAAAAAGAAAATACTATGTAATTTTTTTTTTGACCAAAAATGTCAAAATTGCTTCAAAATAGCAATTTTCTAAATATTGTCATAATTTCAACAAATTAGAAGAATAACACCCTTGCAAAGATCCAAACCAAATTTGAGAGCGATTGGGCTAGCGGTTTGAGAGAAGAAGAATTTTTACTGAAAATGAGAAAAATCACCAAAAAATTCAGCAAAAATACAAAATTAAGGATATCTTCACAATATTCACAAAACTGTATAAGGTTTACCTAAGGTACTTGCACACAAATTTTCAAAGCAATCAAAACAGCGGATCTCGAGATATTAATTCTTGACCATTTTCACATTTTGTAAGCTTATTTGCATAATTTTGGCAATGCAGACTTCATTTGAACAAAATCCCATCTATAGCCCAGGATGCATCCACACACCAAATACCAAGCTGAAACGTGCAGCGGTTTGTGTGTTTTTGATGTTGACGGACATACTGTACGTACATACATACATACATACATACATACATACATACATACATACATACATACATACACACATACATACAGACGCCATCGACTTCAGCCTATACGATAAACTCACATTGGTATAACCAAATGTGAGCTAAAAATGTAAATGCTGCCCTGAACGCGTGTACCGCGGTAATCAGTTTCAGATCACACTGGTACCGGTCAGACCATGATAAATCATACCCGTGAGTAAACCTTAGAAAATGAAAATATGCCTCAATGTACCGTAATTCAATCTCCCTGCACTAAACTTTGTTTTCTCTGCTGAAAGCGGAAGTAATGTAACTAAGGATGATTTCAATTGTGTCACGCAATCCAATGTTACTATGATTGCTATAATGACTTGAGGATTGTTTCACGGCATACAGGACTGCCTATTACATGGTAGAAAAGGCCACTTCGCTATGTAATAGGAGCAGTCCAGCGCGACTGTGATGACTACTGTCACACATGTCCGACCGACCTAATACCGGTACAGTACCTCATTTCTGTGTGATCACAAAACACACTTTGGTATGTTAGCCTAATTGATGTTGTCTGAGAAAATGACACGTGGGCTATGCAGTGATCAATTTCATATGATTTTTATTGAAAAGGGGATAAAATCGTTAGTATCAATGAAAGACAGTAGAGATTCATAAAAAATCGTCGAGTGGGTTAAAGCTTATGGTATATCGGGAGATAAACTGGCACCCAGCTACGGTAGTGCTTACTGATGTGAATTTCCGCGGAAGATTTGTTCAATAGCTGCCATATTTACGTGGGGCCTTATATACCCCCCTAAAATTAGTGGAAATTATACGGCTATTAAAGAGTTGGCTTATACCGAGGGCACGTCCAGCTGTATTTCTTAACGTAAGAGTAAATCTTCTCTCGAGCGTGTTACTGTAAATGCGGCGAGAAAGTGCATTGACCTTTAAACTTGTTGTGGCAGTTTCTGCATATTGTTATCCCCTGACTTGCTTTTATTCCAATAGGTTTTCAATAAATGATATAATGAGAAACAAGTTTAGACTATGTTGAAGACGTATTATGTTGTTCAATAGTGAAAAATGTCCATAGGCGATGGGAGATTCAACGGTTCTCTAAACGTGAACTTCCGCGGTAATCAGTTTTAGGTCACAGTCACACCCGTTATGGGCCATGGGCCGTTTGTGAAATATATCAAGTAAGTCTTATACCGAGATGGATCAATACTTTTAAATTCATGAGAGTCAATCTTGTTTACGCCTACGAGATGATGCCTACATAAAAATATGTTAACCCAAACCACACTTATTCAAATTGCTCCGATCTTAAAATGTTTCTCACCGTGCACTTGAAATGAAAGTGCGCGGGGTTACGCGGGAATGTAATGAAAAGAGGTTTTTACTTATGTCACGCATAGGCCTACCGGTAAACATGTCTTTTTTCGTTCAGTGTTGAGAAGTTTTTTTCGAAGATTTTTTGTTTTCTGTATGACTTATATGCAAAATGGGTATGTTTGCTGTTTGCCTTCTTGTGCTAAATATTGGTAAGACCCCTTTTTACCCGGTTGTGCAATTGTGTACCACTCTCTCACGTTGTTTACCCGTGTTGTTACTGACTGAACTCAAAGTTACCGTATACGGGGGTTCATTAAAATGAAAATCAAGTCTCAAGCTACATTAAAAATACAGTAGTTCTTTACTCTCAGGAAGAGTCATGTGTTTACCGCGCGGTATTAAAAGCAAATAAAACCCGACGTCTGCTTGAAATTCCGCCCACCTACCCACTGATGACTTCGACCTTTTTTCGACATTATGGCCTGAACTTCTGATATTGCAGCTTGGTAGGATTTCAGAAATGTTACCAATATTCGGCCGGAGTTTTATTGCAGCACTGTATCTTAACAGGTCTCAGGCGAACTTGTAAGCCTACAAGCAACTCAATGATTGGACGTAATTACGTGAAACGAAACCCGTACGCACCGTACCTAAAAGGATCACTTTAAAATAGTATAAACTCGATAGTGAAAAGTATAAAACACACGTATCATAAACGGGGCAAGTGATTTAAACCTTTATTGTGTGTAACACTGTTGCAATTAAAGAAATTCAAGATAAAATAGCCTCACTGATGATACCCAATATATACATGTGGAGTAAGACTTGTAGCATTTTGAGTTGCCCGATGCGATCACTGTACGCATGGTAAACACATAGATCTATTTTTTACATCCATGGTAAACAGTATAGCGATTACTGTAGGATTACTATGACAACTCATTACCATAAAGGTTGCGAGTTGGTGAAGGGTAATGTTTATTTCACACCATGATACCGGCAGTCGCAGATCATTATTTTGAAATCGCAGCTTGCATGTCGATGTCATATAAACCGGATTTCGGTAGGGTAACGTAGGCTATAGGGGATGTAGCCACCGCGCAATGGGAAGTTGCGTGTCACGGGCTTTTGTGTACAGAGTGCGCATGTCAATGTGGCAGATCGTCCATGTAGACGACACGAACACGAAGTGTCTGTGACCGGCTACCAAAAACTATTTCACCAAAAACTCTGCCATGCTACATACAAAGGGGTGAATTAAGTTTAGTCACAATAGTTGGTCGATATCGACTGCCGACCTGCAGTGACGAGCACAGTGACCTGGGAGAACGTGATTTCCAACGCGTTTTGTGTTGTCCCTGGGGAAAGCAAGCATTAATTTATTAATTTATTTACGCAAGCTTGTTTATCTGCAGCAATCTAGTAACAATCATCAGAAAGACTGTCACATCGCGGGGTCAATCAAGCAAGTTTCATCGCTGTTTTGAGCTATTTTACCCTTCAGGACATTCGTCGACCTCAGGGAGGTTGTCTTCTGTTCCCTAAATCACGGCCCATTTCTGACACAATTTAAATGTCTGTCTACATCTACCGATTCAGATAAAATCCGATGTTGAAAACATTTCCCGTTCACGCTATGGCTAAAATAAACCTTAAAATTTGTTTCGTTCCTGATGCTATTTCACAATGTTTATCGGTAAAGATAAAATCCGATGTTCAAAATTATTCGTTATTACAACCGAAAAACTAAGTTAAATTGGGTCCGTATCTGACACCATTGATATTGTTTGCAGTTAATCTGAAGTTCAAATTTGATATCGTTCCGACGTTCATTTTAAGGCTAGAAAACTTAAAATCGGGTCCGTTTATAATACTATTTTAAATAGTTTGTCAATACAGATAAAATTTGGAAGTTCAAATTTCATACTGTTCCTATGTTTTTACGACAGAAATAAAAAAATATCAATCGGGTGCGTTGTAGGTCATCAATAAAGTCCTACATTGTACTTTCAAATCATCTCGTAACTGTTCTGTGCGGAGTGACTGACCGTTAACAATAATTTAAGTAGGTCACTAGAGTTTAAAGATTAAGTAATGCGGATGTCGGAGAAAACGTACTAAAACATCCAGCGATTATTAGGAAATTACCCCTTCGGCCCCCAGCTATGGATGTTGAAAACTTTCCCGTTCTTACGTTTTAATGGCTCTAAACAAGTTACGATTCGGTTCATTGCTGACACTATTTATGATTGTCGGTACAGATAAAATCCCAGGTTTCCGATTTTCAAAACTGTTCCTGTTCAGACATTTAAAATGAAAATTGGATCCGTTACTGACAGAAACGTACAATGACCCTACAGTTGTAAAATCCGATGTTCAAACTGTTCACGTTCCGGCGTTATTACAACAGAAAACTAAGGGACCGTGGTTAAATTGGGTCCGTATCTGAGACCATTCACATTGTTTGTAGGTAATCTGAAGTTCAAATTTGATATCGTTCCGACGCTTCTTTTACGGCCGAAAAACTTAAAATCGGGTCCGTTCATAAAACTATTTTGCATAGTTTGTCGATAGAGATACAATTTGAAGTTCAAATTTCTTACTGTGCCTATGTTTTTACAGCCAGAAAACATAAAATCGGGCGCGTTTGTAGGTTGATAAAATTCTACTTTCAAAACACCTCGGCACTGTTCTGTGTGGAGTGACTGACCCTGAAATGAGTACGTCAATAGAGAGTTGAAAGGTCATGCAATGCGGACGTCGGAGGAAACGTAACATCCGTCAATTGATTCTATAGCCCTCAGCTATCATGGATTATGGTATGCGGTAAAACACTGAATTTACGTTGGGTGCGTTACCAGTTTAGCCAAGGCAAACAAAGACGGCACACGGGGAATGTTAACAATCTTATCGACGATATTTCCGATGTGCGTTGGTTGTCTACACATGGTTAGAAACCTTGGTCAATCTACATAACTAGCCCTGCGTACGATGCTGTGTGTTCCGCTACAGCTAATCGCCCCGCTCACCACAGCCCTGCAAAGACCCATACGTAGGGTCGGTGACTTCAAATCCATTTTGGGACTTGACGTAAAAAGCCAAATTACTGCCGAAATTCAGCGTTCTTGGGCCCAAGTCGTATCCCTGCCTACCTCAGCTACTCGATCGCTTCCAAAAATGCCAGTCTTTTATTCACTTCTCGTAAATAACCGTCGATGTCGGCAACTCTCTCGCTAGCCCTGCGTACGATGCTGTGTGGTAGGAACACACAGCATCGTACGAAGGGCTATCTACGTAACGTGATCCCCCGCGTGACGATGAGGTTGGAAAACAGGGCCCATGAAAATAATAGGTTGTTTCCTGTGTTGCGTTTTCTTGAACTTGCCTCGTTTCCTCCATCATTATGATGAGAGGCTTTTTATAAGGAAAGGGGGTCTAAAGAGTGAATTTCTCGGCAATTTATATCACGCAATATACCGTTTCAGAAACGAATAACCTCACACACACAGCCTATACTGTCTACATGCTACAGTCGGCGTCATCAGTTGCCGATGGAACGAAAATCTGTTACCCGTCCAATAGAACTAAACGAGGTTGATTTTTTTGAAAAGTCTGGTTTATTTGAAAGAAATAAACAATGTTACTATTGTTAGAAATACAATAAAACATGACAATGAACATTGCATGGCATGCACTATAGACAAAACAAATAATTAGTCTATGTTACGTAGGCCTGTATGAAAAGTTCCTATTTTTTAGCCCTGCAGGGCTAGTATTTTTACCTCCCATTTGCCATACATATATGGCAATTGGGAGGTTATATGGTTGAAAAAAGTCTGTATGTGAGATGTCTGTCTGTATGTATGTATGTATGTATGTATGTATGTATGGATGTCTGTCCGTCCAACGCAAAAACTCAAAAACCGCTGCACGTATTGAGCTGATTTTTGGTGTAGTGATGCCATATATGATGTAGATGTGCCGTTGTTAAAATGAACTTTTTAGTCCCATAGATATGCTAATGAGGTAGAAAAAAAAGCGAAAATGGTCAAAAATCAATAACTCAAGAACTACTCATCTGATCATTGTCATATTTGGGTTTTAGGTACCTTGGGTCCAACTCATTTAAACATATAGATTTGATGTCAATATTTGATGCTTTCTATTTTTAATGAATTTTTTTTTCTTTTTTGCCATTTTAGTAAAAATCTTTTCCTCTTAAACAATGGTTGGATTGCTTTAAAATTTGGCATGCAGGTACCTTGTGAAAACTCAAAATAGAATTCATCAAAATTATAAAACAATTTGCAAATTTGTATTTTTTGGCATTTTTGCCATTTTTGTTTAAAAAAATCTTCTTTGAAACTGTGTATGCCATTACTTTCTAATTGGGTGTGCAGGTTCCTAGGAGTGACCTGAAGATGACTCTCTGAACTCAAGCTGAAATTTGCAAATTTTGTGGTACTTTTTGTCATGCTTTCAAATTTGGTACATAGGTGAAATGTAGCAGGTCATTCATTCAAAGTCAAGTACTGCCTGTGTGAATGAGCAGATTATGATTGTGCTGTTCCAGGTTGAGGTGCTATTTATAGGAATGATGCAATGTTAGACGGTAATTGATGTTTACTGAATTGACTACATTGTAAGTAACTCTTGTACTGTATAAATCCTATCAATTTACCCAGAAAAAATAATTAATATGATTTTAAATAATTGAATTAGTGAGGATATCAACAAAGCCAAAATAATTTTAGTGTAGAATTATTAGAAAGTTCAACTTTTTTGACAGTTCATGGTGAAATGCTTACCATCTTGGAGGATTAAAACATGTAAAGGCAACTTTCCTGAATCCCAACTTTGACATATTCTGAACCACCATTTATGTTATCTAAAAGAAATTGCTCATAATAGTTTGTCATGATAGGTTGGTCACATAAATAGAGATAGAGAAAGTTCCAATTTCCATTTATGGTTGACTTGGTAAGGATAAAATAAAATTACTTTTTGAGGAAAAAAATAGAGTGATCAATTAAAAGAGTGGTCAAAGTGATAGGGTTTTTATGGTAAAGCTGGACTGTAAGATTCCTTATGTGCTATTTATAGCAATTATGCAATCTGTGTAAACAGTGCAATGAAAGTGTTACATGATTCCTTATAATGCTTTTGATGACCTTGAACTTCTTAAGTTGCAAACATTTGTCTCTTCTGTGTGCTTTCTCTGAGTACCTACAGGCTCAACTTATTCAACAGAACTTACTTGCAATGTTAATTTGAAAGTTAAAATGTGCTTGGTTAATAGGATGAAATACTGATAAAGATAACCAGCTGAAGATTCTTTATAACCTGACAGATATGCTGTTTTTTATGACGTAAATGTTGATAAGCAAATCTTGTTTACTTTAATTAGAATGTAATTAACTCTCATTTATATTATTATAAGCAGTAGTATCAAGTTGATCAAGCTAATATTGACAAGTTGGTCAGCTGTTGGAGGTTAAAAGCTGTAAAAATAAATGTATTCATGTATGCATGTCTATCTGTTTGTCTGTCTGTCTGTCTGTTTGTTCATAGACCTGCGTTTTTTGGAGGGTCTATGGTCTGTCTGTATGTATGTATGTATGTATGTTAGATATTGTGCGGATGTATGTCTGTCGACATTAAAAACTCCTAAATCGCAGCACCAACCATCTTAGTATTTGATGGACAGGTGCATCGAGGCACGGTCCCTCCACAAAACAGTCAAGAAACGCCACCAGTTTCTTTTGTTAAAGTCCGGGTTTCGATTGGGCTTTCTGTTGATTTTACTGATGGGGATAATCCCGGATTATCACGCGTTCAGCGGGAGGTGTTAACAGTTAAGTGCATAAAATTATCGTAAGCAGAAACTTAATTCTCCCAGAATGCATTCTGATTATTGTCTGCGCATGCGTCTAAAGGCCAAAGTTTGTTTACATCTGCCTGCCGTGGAGTCACGCAGCGTGAACTATGTACAAGTTCGGAGACGATTTCGTCAATTTTGACGACTCCCATGTTGATTAGGACTTCATTTTGGAAGATAAAAATCCTGCGTCGACACGTACTGCTGCGAAACCCAAGCCTTGCGTGGTCTTCCAATGTCCACAGTGTAGCAACCGATACAATCAGTTTGTATATAAATACCCATCGATGGGCTGACCACGGTCTCTCGTGGGTAACATACGAAACCCATACACGACATGATTTGTATCTCACTTGATCCTCAATCAGGAAAATCCATGGCAGAGAGTTTGGCACCCAGGCTTGGGGAGGTCATGTCACCAAAATGTCGCGACACTTGTAGGGTTTCTAGATTCTCTAAATTTGGCGGTCTGAGAATTCGAAAGGTCGACAAAATCAAAACATTGGGTTCGGCAGTAACTTGTGTCTTTAAGAAAGAACAGATTCCGTCATGAACCTGATTGCCTACTTTTGAGAAGACTGAACAATCGGTAGGGACGCACTTGACACTCTGAACGATCGATAAAGGAGAAAAAAAGGGGGAAAAACGTTGCACTATTACTATAACGCCAACTCTCAATGGGTCGACGCCACGGTCGACGGGAGCACCTTGCAAAAACAAGGTCATCGTAAGAGTTCCTTGATTTCGTGCATTGAATTTTGTTGAAAACGATTAAAAATTCAAATCGACCTCTCAAAGTTTGGAACTGAGGAATAATCATGTTAAATCGATATCAAAAGGGAGTTAAGGAAGACATTTTAGGATTTTCCATGTAATGCAGATACGACTCGTCGATCCCAAGCGACGCCATTTTGTTTTTTGTTGAAAATATAAACGCGGCAAAAAAGACTAGTTTTCTTGTCGAATTAGGTTTCAAAATAACAACACAACACGATTCCCTATTTTTTCGAAGTCTTTGCCTTGTTAGGAGGTGCATGACTTACTTTTTTGATGAAAGGTGAAAAAACAAACGGGGGAGTAAAATTCACAGTGTTTCCGAAATGCATGGCGTCGGTCAAGATCACCTCATGGCTGAACTCAGCCATAAAATATCATCCAAGATTTCTCGATAGTGACCTTGATCTTTAAGAAACTGTTTTACTCATCTTCTCACCAGTCTTCAAATACATGCGAAACAGTGCAGAAAGATGAAAATAAAGTAGCTTGATTGACTGAAAATCGTAGGATACCGGAGCGGGACCGTGTCACAAGACGCCACTGAAACAAGACGCTAACTTGCCTATGACGTCATTCGCTTCCTGCGTCCACCGCAACGCGGACTGTTGCAACTGTGTAGGTGATTAGCACCTTTGAACAAAAGCGTTTCTTGACCGTTTGTGGAGGGACCGTGATCGAGGGGTGGAGATGTGAATTTGTTGAAAGAAACGAAGGGGAAGGGGAAAAAAAGGAAAAATCCTGCAAAATGCTAAAACTTTGTAACCACTGGCCAGATTTGGTTGAAACTTGGTATGCAGGCTCTTTATAGTGACTTAAGGTACATTTCTTCAAATTGTGGTGAAATTTTGAAAGTTGTATTTTTTGGGCGATTTTCCCGTTTTTTTGTCAAAAAATCTTTTCTGAAAGCACTCATCCCATTGCCTTGAAAACTTGTATGTATGATCCTAGGGTTGACCTTTGTCAGATTTGTTCAAATTGTGGTGAAATTTTCATATTTGTGTTTTTGGGGCAATTTTTCCCATTTTTTGTCAAAAAATCATTTTCTCCCAAAGTATTAGTTGGATTGCTGTAAAACATGATAGTCTTGATCCTAGGGTTGTTTTCTGTCAGACGTGTAAAAGTCATTATGAGATGGAGCATTTCATATTGCTGGGGTATAAGATTAATTTGGACTTGCAATGGAATTTTCTTAGTCAACCTGTAAGAATGCAATGTCATGTGTGTACTAGTAGTTAGTATCGCTGCAAAATGGGAGGACAGTGTCATTGACACTATTTTTTAAGTTCTACATCGGCCAATCAAGACACTTTGCAATACAACAAAGGCACTGGCGTTTCAAACCTGCACTATTCAACACACGGCCATATCCGTCATTTGATCGGGGACCTGCAAGGTGGTTCTGAGAAATTCTCGTCTACGATGATGAACCGTAGGTGGCGCTCACACTTACTGTTCACAAGCAACGCACTGTGTTGAAGTACACGCAATGTCGTGTTTGCTCGAAGTACACGTTCATTGTTCGCGTGAAGATTATAACCCACCCGCGGTACACAATGTCCGATAACGATGTTTACCTGAATTAATTACGATAAAATACCGTCGAAATACTGCGTGAAGTGGTCAACTTACATCTGTCCGGTAGGGTACTACATCTCCTTTATATGGCTACTTAGCAAGGTAGTGGGGTTGAATAACCATGTACTTATTATTAATTATTACAAACGTCACTTTAACGAGTCCTGAATCAACAAAAATACCAATTTTCATTTTAAGCGCTGGAAATGAGAAAAACGTGACAGCATAGCACAGTACAGGTTTGGATCAGCAAGATGATATGCTAATATTGCGAGGCGTTTACCGACCTTGTAATATTGTAAGGCGTTAACGGACCTTGTCACACACGTAGTACTTCTCCCTGTGCCCTTGTCAGATATTTGCATTCAACAGTTAACACCTATTTGGTAGCCCTTTTATGAATAAAGCGACTCAGCAAAGGGCGGGCTGAAAAGTGTTTGCATACAATACGGTCAATAAGTGACCGTTCATACAACAAATGAATGGGAAAAAGTAAAGTTAATTACAGCCGACCATAAGTAAAGTCCTTTGATTAACCAAATATCGACAAAAGTGCGGTCCATACTCTGTGGACGGAATTTTCATTAGCTTTCTCCCTCATTCGGTTTCAGCGTTTGATGGCAAACTTGGTAAATTGAACACGGATATTCATTATGATGTTTCTGGAATCCGAGACTGTCACTTTTTACTGTCAATGTTAGATTTGTGTCTTTCCTCTATTTGCAATGTGTTTTTACAGCAGAGTCGTGTCTCAACCTATCTGTAACATTAACAGCGATGGGGCCTACTTTTTTCAGATTGATGTCGTTGCTGTTCCGACAAGGTCCAAGTACGGTATAAGCATGGACGTACATTGGTCAATTGCACAATCCATGGTTCTAAAATTACATATCCCCATGATCGTTTGCAAAGAATGATGGAATAAGCATAACACCAAAATGATGACTATTTATTTAATTTCATGACCACAACTGTATTGTCAATTATTGTTACTTCAAGTTTGAGTTTCTAGATCGTTTCTTTACGGTGAAACGAGTTTTCGGAATATATGTATTCGTTGCACAATAAAATCAGAGATTGTTTTGTGTATTGCTATCTTCTACATAGATCATAGGTCAGCAATTTATTTCTCTATTAAAAATCTTACGTAAGCAAATAGTCGTTGCCAGTTTACAACTCGTTACTACAATTTGTGCCGCTCCGCTCCGTTACTATCTTTGTTGCGAAAAACGGGGCTGCAGTTGTATGGTAGCGTGGCATTTTGACAAAATGGCGTGCTGAAAAGACTGTTTCCGTTTGTCAGTCGAAAGTATTACCACTGATGATAGACAGAGACTTTTGTATCAGTGGGCGGGGCGCAAGGACTTTGTTGCACGCTTATTGGTAGGTGTAGTCTGACTTGCGTCAGAGTAAACATGTGCAATCTAGCAAGGTCGTTGTGTTTGCGCACAGCATGTGTGAATAGGGTCTGGACAGACAGGAAATACCGTGCAGACCGTTCATGGATTCATTTATTGATCACAGAATAAACTTGGACAATACTTTCATCATAGTAAAATCGTCGGTTTTACGGAGACTGAGATTTCATTTTTCGTTGAAGTGGTAAACTTGAACATTGTTTCTGAAGACACTACTTTAACTTGCCAACCGCAATCTGAACGATCGCAATCTCCATTGTTAGGAAGAGGGACTTTGTTCAGAGGTGTTCAAGTTTATCAAAATTGTTTGAGGTTTTCTAAAAACTATTTAAACGGTAAACTCATCAAAGATAAAAATTTTGGTGGATTTCACAAAGCAAAATTTGACCAGTAAGACTTTCACCCAAAATGGTTCACGTAACACACTCTCTGTACAACTCCGAGTACAAGTTTCGTGCAAAAGTGGCACAGATTGCCCTTCGCAAAAGGACCGTACCGATGAACCCCACGAGAGTGTAACATGGTGCAGAATGCATGGTGCAAAGGTCGGCGCAGTTGCTTGGTGCAAACCCGTCGCGCAGAGTGCCTTTTCTTGACCATGCGGCTGGGGCAAACCTGGCGCAGAGTATATAAGTTGGATCTCTTGCATAGCTCCTACCTGAGGAAGGTATTAGACTGGCCTCCAATCAAGCCAGACAACGTTGCCTCACTAGACAAGTTCACCATCCTCTTGAATCAATGTAAAACAGCAACTTTATGTGTTGATGGGCTAGAAATGCTTATATATTCAGAAAATATGAAGAGGATCCTTAAGAAGCTTCCTCACTTTATTCAAGATTCTTGGAGTAAACGTACAGCGAAGATACACAAAGCTGAAACGAAAGTAAGATTTGAAGACCTCATTGATCTGATAAAGTCTGAAGCTAGCAGACTGTCATACTCTGACTATGGCATCCAGGCCATGGCCAGTCTCAACAACCCAGTAAAAAAGAAGGAAGCTACAGGCAAAGTAGAACAAGCAATTAGAGTAAATGTTACGCCAACTTTGATTTGCAGGAGCAATAGGCAAGCAGAGAGATAGCTCGCCTCAATATGAAAGGCTTGGGGAAGCCTTTATTTGTTGTTAAAAACATATGCCGAAAAATCACTATCCCATCGGATTAGATATGAAAGCATTTTACTGGTCCTAAAAGAAAATTACTGGACTTAGGATAGTGGGGCTAGTGTAAATGTTGAACCCTGAATTATTGTTCCAGATTTTCTATAGATATCAATGTCACCTACAGGCAAGAAATAAATTAGCTATCAACTAGCAGTTTCAGGGTAGATAATTGGAAAAACAGGAATAAGAATATTTAAAATTAACTTCTGCCATTTGCACGATACCTTGAATAAACCAGCATTTAGGTAGGTGACTATATAAGAATTTGCATTCTGAAGTTGTAAATACCATAGCAATCAGTTTGCTAATGCATTGACATGTAAATGCTGGATGCATTTATCCATGGCCTTTGTGTATTATTATTATTTCTGTATACCTATTTATAGCGTTTCCAGGTATGTAAGGGTGCCGGAAATCGACAAGTGCGGGGCCAAAGTGAGGGCTAGCACAATCAAAGTGCGAGCGAATGTGAGGGCTTGAAGTGAGGGCTCTCACAATCGAAGTGCGAGCAAATGTGAGGGCTTGAAGTGGGGGCTCTCACAATCAAAGTGAGAGCGTATTTGAGGGTTGAGACTTGCGAAAATCAGTACTAAATTCACCTTGATCGAATGAAGACTTGTGATCAAAGTCACTGCTAAAAGCGCGATACGATCTCCACTTAAGTGTAAACGGCGCAGCCCTGTGTATGAGCATGCATGGAGCAACAGCATCGATCGAAGCTTCACGATATGAGCGAACGGCTGTTAAAGTACATGATGTCCCTGACGGAAACAATTGTCAAACACCGTAAAAATGTGAATGAGGCATTTTGTAATCTTTACATCGTTGAGTTTCTTGAAGAATATTATAATGTCTGGCTGATTTTAAAATCGGCGACTGACTGATCGGGCAGGGATCGCACATTCAAAGTGCTTGTCAAAGTGAAATCAAACGCAATATGTGCGACAGGCAGAAATATTAAACCATCAGTCATCGCCATGATTAGGTTATACACTGTCAGGACTGAAAAACACTTTCTTGTAAAGCTTTTAAACTTGAGACAAGCCCATCGGGGGATTATCGTTATTGAAATTAATGCCATGACAATGACACATGACTGATCACGTCGTTCAAAATCTCAAGTATCTCTCGACACTCATGAAGGCGCGACTTTGCACAATTTTTAAATAACGGGTATTTACAATCTAGTATCGAAGTTTGACATATCGACAATTTTGGGACTATAGAATCGATACTAGAATCGAATGAACTGCGGTTGTCCCATGGGAAGCCGCGTCTGTGTAACCGCCGATGTTCACCGGCGTTTTTGGGGACTGTAATATCGATACTACACGATACCAGAATAAATTGCTTGGTGCCATGGCATGCCCGGTCTGTTAAATCGACGATATTTACCCGATATTTATCGGCGATTTGGGGATTCTAATATCGATATTAGACGATACTTGAATGACTTGCCTTGTGCCTCGGCACGCCGGATCTGTGAAATCTCCGATATTTACCCTATATTTTTCGACGATTTGGGGACTCTAACATTGTCGGGAATGGAAGTCCGACAGAAATAATGCAAAACAGATAGTATATTTCTGTTTATTTATCCAGGGTTCTGTACACATACTAATGACGATTTCACAGCGTCAGTTTATCTATTAGTTTATTTGTTAGTTAAATGAAGCCATAACATGCAAATCTGACCTTTCCGTTGTTTTTATTTTATGTCGACTTTGACATTTAACTTTGGTCGTAGACCCTCGAGAAAAACTGTGATCTTCATCGTTACCAGAACATTCACCACGACTGGTATCAAAAAACCCTCAAAATTCTCTGTGTCATTACTCGGAACGTGCCATGCAAGAGCAAAGTGTACATATTCAAAACGTCAGTTTGATCGTTAATGAGATTCAGTGTTAAGTACGAAGTATTGTTGTCGGGGACCGCTTGGCAAATAAACTTAATATATTCCAAGATAGATCGCACAAAAAAACCCAAAAAAACAGCAATTGCCTGTCCCGTTTTTCTCGAGGGTCTATGCTTTCGTGTATATATAGAAGAAGAACCACGGAATAAAATGTGTGTTGTAGCAGAATTACAGAACACATCGTGTCTGCATGTCTGTTCCTCAGTCACACCAAGACGAATTTCCCTCCGCCACAAATATCGATACTAAACAATACTAGAATGACTTGCCCGGTGCCTTACAGTTCTGGCCAAACCCGACTTCCAAGGACTGACTCTAGCTTCGATACTAGACGATACTGGATTCTGTCAAATCGCAAGTAAATATCCGAATGTATCAGAGATTTCACCACCTCACACTTCTTGCCAAACCCGACTTCCAAGGACTGACTCTAGCTTCGATACTAGAGGATACTAGATTTTGTCAAATCGCAAGTAGATATCCGATATATATCGGAGATTTCACCACCTTACAGTTCTGGTCAAACCCGACTTCCAAGGACTGACTCTAGCTTCGATACTAGACAATACTAGATTCTGTCAAATCGCAAGTAAATATCCGATACATATCTAAGATTTCACTACCTTACAGTTCTGGTCAAACCCGACTTCTGAGAAATGACTCTAGCTTCGATACTAGACGATAATAGATTCTGTCAAATCGCAAGTAAATATCCGATATATATCGGAGATTTCACCACCTTACAGTTCTGGCCAAACCCGACTTCCAAGGACTGACTCTAGCTTTGATACTAGACGATACTAGATTTTGTCAAATCGCAAGTAAATATCCGATATATATCGGAGATTTCACCACCTTACAGGTTTTGCGTCAGGGTAGCGTCAGGGTTCAGGTGTCCGAATTTAACGTGTTCATCGGGTCGATGGCATATTCAAGCCAAATACCGCGATGTAATATTTTTAGACTCAATACTCTCGCCATTGCTGCATTGGTAAGGTTGAAAAAATACGCGGAGTCTTTGAGGTCGGCAGTATTGCTCTTTCTTATTTATTGTTGACAGTACAACCGGCTTAATTTTGAACGTCTGAAAATTTTCAACGGTGAGTTTTAGTTACACGTTCAGTGTTTTACTCGTGCGCCCCTTCGGAAGCAAAAACTTCCGACTTTTATACAAGCTGATAACTTGCTCCAGACCATGACAATAATTAATTAAGTGTCTAGTTATGACGTTTGGCCAATTTCAAGATTAAACTGCAATGATCATTTATATCTAACACAAATTAGAATGACGGTACGCTGAGAGACCACACCCGATATTGACACATGAGAGAGTTACATATTTTACTGGGAAATAGCCACTGCGTTCAGTTGAAATATGTTTCAACACCACCTTTTACAATCGACTAAGTCTAGGTTGTTGTAAACGTAAATGCACAAAATGTCTTTGGCATCCTACATGCCTGTCACAGAGTTTATCTTTATCTCAAGGCGGATACACGATGCATGCATAGGACAGTGATGCATATTAGTTTACAGCAAGTGATGTGGTCGCAATCTGTTGCTCGCCGATAGATTGCTTGTTCTAATCATCAAGTCGTTGGCTTAAAAGTTTCAGAGCCAGGATGGCACAATCATTTCGGCTACAGACAAACAACGTATGAATGTGATGCAAGGTCGCAAAGCTTTCTGATTATATAGTATGAAACAAAGGAGACAGTCAAATTTCTATCTAATGACTACTCAATCGCTGACTACACAGAGATAGCTATGATTTCTGTGACAATATAATTGACCATGAGATTGATTCAGTGAACAATATTCAAGGGCTCGCTGACCAAAATGGCATTCTTTATTGAGGTAAAATACCCATCATTGTTAACAAAATGTAAAGGTTACAAGCATTCATGACCCCTGATATTCTGATACAATTGATCTTTTGAAATGATTATCAACCTTTGTGTACAGAGAAAATAAAAAGCATGCTGTCAGTACAAACGTAAAAAAGAATTTGTCATTTGCTGTTGTCTGATTTCTCAGTTTTAGTAGCTATTGATTTTTTTTATCCTCAAAAAATCAATCATAGAGAACCAGACAAGTCTCCAAAAATACATTTTCCCATGATCTTACTTTATCTGGTGAACAAGCCACTCTAAAATTTCTTCAAAAAAGTTTCCTCTTTCTTCGAAAATTCTCCCGCAAAAACTCCGCATACGACGCCATGTCGGATAAACAGTATCAGAGTTCACGTGCCCAGGTCGTGAACTGGTTTGACTGAAGTCACATTTATCAGTCGCGCTATAGTCGTACAATGGTACCAGAAGAAGTATCGCTCGCTTGAGTTGCATGTATTAATAATAAAAAGGATATCTGTGATATTTGAAATGCAATGACTAAAAAACACGAAAAGGTTAACGAAAAAGACGGAAGTGATGTAATGGGTCATGATCTGTACGCAGGTCATTGTGTACTCGTTCCGCGCTCAGCCGTTCGACAGTTCACAGAGCTATGCCGCACCGTGACTGTGTTCTGGAGATAGTAAGTTTTATTCAACGTCGAAAGCGACTTTGACTCTCATTTTTCGTATGTCTGAGCCCAAATTTGATCGGTTCAAGGCGCCCCTCACTTCAAGCCCTCACATTCGCTCGCTCTTTGATTGTGCTGGCCCTCACTTTGGCCCTGCACTTGTCGATTTCCGGCACCCTTACATACCTCGTGTTTCATCAAGACAGGGGAGGGGGATTCCCTCTCTATTGACATGTTTGCAACCTATAGTACTTTGTCAAGAGGAGACCAGTCCCCCATAAATAGTGCCAGTTTCACCTTAGTGATACAAAAAGAACACATAAACTGGTAAAATCCCCTTAACGTTCCTGGTAAAGAGGAAAATCTAACTATTGTTGCCATCCTAGATGAAACACTCATTTAACCATTCATAATTTTTCAACTAACCATCATGTGGTGTTGCATATATAAAAGTAGTAAATCTGAATCTTATATTCAGTCTGCACGATAACCCGGCTTTTGAGGTGTGGCCGGTACCAGTGATTTGATTGGGTATTGTAGGGTGATTGGCATGTGTGACATCATGTCAGAAACCATTTTCTTTAATGGGTGGGTTCAATCACTAAGGTATAAATAACAATTGATATTTGTTATCACATGAAGATATTTTACAATAATTTGATATTATTTGTAATTTATTTAATTAAAATAACTATTTTCTTGATGATTTGAAGACGTTGAGAACCTCAGTATGCACGTGTTCTATGACAGTTAAATTTCCCACCCTGCGCATAAATGGTTGACACTTCGACGAGAGTTGACCGCTGTCGATGCTATAACATCAAAACATTAGAACAAGAAACTCACACGGTTCTTAAAGTTACGGATCAAATTTAAAGCTAATTATCTTTCTAGAGTAGAAATAAAGATAGGTACAAAAATGGCTTTGCTGGAACGAACCTAGATTGAAAGGTCTAAATATAGCGATCACATGAACTTCCCGACCGGTCCAACTACCCGTCGACTGCATGCCGTACTGTCAAGATTCGATGTCTAAACACCACTGAAGAGCTGCTGTTTAGCCCCTGCTGATGTGTACCAGCCCCCAAAGAGTACTGCCACATTTATAGAAAGCTACACAAACTATATGCGTCTGTTTTTACTCACAATGACTGAATCCTGTCTCAAAGCTGTCATCAATATAATTTCCTGACGGGCAGTGTGTGGATACCGGATACGATCATCGTTGCATGGGCATACCACAGATGATCGTTGACACTCGCTGGAAAATCGACCGCTAGGACTATTATTTTGTTTGGTTTTACAGAGAGTAATGGGCTGTGGTACAGAGATATCGACTAATTACACACATTGGAAGGTAAACTGCCTGTCGGGCAGTGACGGGCAGCAGTATGACCCTTTGATCGAACACTTGCAACACTGCCTGCTATCAGACGTAGACCAGTTGTGAGATCGACAGAAATTTTAGTTGTCTGGATCTTTCAACAAATACGGGCTACCAAAAGTTACCTCTGAATGCAGTTGTAATTAGCAACCTCTACTACAGAAAATTTACTCATACGCCGACGAGTTATTCAGTATTGTGCAAGTTTCGTGCATTTCGAGTGGCTCGCCGGTGGAAGAGCACGCACAAGCGACTAATAATACACGACAGCTCATTATGCATGACCTCATTATGTCTAGCCATTCAACCAATAGGCCCAGCTTGAGATGTCATGTGATACTATTCATGAGCATTTGTTACAACATATGCGATTTCCCGCCACGTCGTTAGCCTGGGTTTTCTTGATTATCTACGCCTATTTTACCTTATTAAGGCATAGCTGATGAGTCATACTTTGAGGGCAATAATAATCAGCTAAGCTGCATTCAAGAAAGTGGTAAGGGATTGGCTAGTACCGCGCTTCGCGCCCTTACGACTTGGATTTGACATGTGTCAATCAATGGTTTTCACTGCAAGTTACTCGAAATCGTGTCAATCAGAGCAATTACCGACGAGGGGGCAAGCCCCCGATGAGTAATATGAAGTTGTATGTTGCCAGGAGTAAACCATTGCCGATTGGAGAGGTTTGCATTAGTCTGACGGTACTTAGGTGGAACATAATCGGCTTGAAAATTTTAGGGTTTTTCATTGTTTCGCTCAAAAGTTAACAGTGCTTAGAACACATTTTGATGAACCACAGTAATGATTAATCATTTTTAAACAATTAGTAATACCTAAAGGCCTTACTTTTCATACTAAATTGTCTACATGATTTTTAGACCAAAAATTACAAAGTTTCAAAGAGAGGTCCTGTCAACCCCATAGAAAATGTACCTTCCATTTCTGCGTGCAGTGAGGTCACCAGCCGAGCGGGCGGGACTTTAGCACCCGTTTACTGTATTGTGGAAGCTATGCTAAAAGTGACACTTGTAGCCTTTTTCAAGCAGCGTCGTGCTCAACAGCAGGATTATGCCACAAAATTGACAAAATTTTCATATTTTGCCGTATATTCACACACGTGAATTCGCTCCATTTCTGCCGACGATCGCGTGCCTAGTGAACCAGATGACTTTATTTTAGGTTTACATTGACAATGGGGTACGTTAATCGCATAGTTTGGCGATTGTGTCTTTAGACCAAAAATTACAAATTTGAAAGTTGAGTTCATTCAAAAACAAGTCATTTTAGCTATCCGATTGAAAAGTGATGAAATTATATTTTAAAATATGTATATTGCCAAAACATTTGTCGCCAATATTCTTCAGACCTATAGCCGACACTTACCATCTCAAAAACTGTGAAAATATATCTCAGTTTATGAGAAAACCGCGTCTTTATTTTGGCGATATTGCCTGCTTTTGTTTACTTTCAATGACGCCACTGAAAGACGCCATTCTTGCCTATATTACCCGTCATGCAATGGTACCGGAAAAGCCCGGTCATCGTGCAGACTGATTGTAAAGTAAACTGTTGTAATATTGTCACTTACTCTTTTCTCCTTCTAGATACTCCTGACCCATTCACTATAGGACATGATGGTAAAGTTGTTGAAGATGACACCTTCAGCTATACATGTTACACTGATGCAAACCCAGCGGCAAATTTTACCTGGACATATGAAAAGGACAGTGTGGAAACTAGGACAGCAACTCTAACAATGGAGAAAATTAAGAGGAATAAAGCAGGAATCTACACATGTGAAGCAAGTAACAAGCTATATGATGGAACACAAGGGAGTGCAACAGCTACAATAACTTTGGACATTCAATGTAAGTGGATTTAAAGCAGATGTTGATATTGATTCTGATGATTTTTAATAACAGAAACAGACAACATAGATGATGAGAAAATATTACCATGAAATTTAAAAGTAATATGATTTCGTGACTCTACGGAAGAGTGATTATTTTTGCAACAGATACTAAATGTACATTTACTGACCAAATAACTAACCATTGCTAGGTCTTTACTAGGGACTTATAATAAAATTTTATAGCGGTTCATAGTAAAGCGTTAAAATATTGTTTTGTCAGCAGCGGCAGATGTAGCCATTTTCCAGCCTGTGGCGGCCACTGTATGATTGTTTGCTACAAATTAAGTAAGGGAGTCATCATTATTTATGGCCTGGGGAGTCTAGAGGAATTCATCGGAAAAACTCTGAAATTTCTAGTAACCCCCCCATTGATGTATGCAATGGTTCAGTTCAGTGCAATATGAAGGTGTTTCAAATTTGTTATTTAACTAAGTAAAACTGTACGAAGATGTACCCAAAAGAGGAGAGCATGACAAGGGGTTTCTCCCCTTTTGCATAAACAATGTTGAAAAATTGATGTGTGAAATTGTGCAATCTAAAAGGTTTTCAATTCATTTTGCACCAAAAATTTGGTACCCCCTTCTTTCTCTCCACATTTTGAGCAACCCCTCTTGCAGTTTTCAATTTTTGAGTGACCCCCTCACATTCCTCCAACTCCCGGGATCCCCCACCCAGGCCATAAATAATGATGGCTCCCTAAACCAGAGGCGGGGATTTGCCGACTAGTGATTGGTCAGAAGTTTCGGAAGAAACACTTGTAGGTGCATGATTGGCTACTGTAGCTAAGGTGACTAATGACTTTCTGATAGAGCACAAGGTCGTGTCACTCCAGTCTGCAAGCTTAAACAAGGGCATGTTGCTAGTTGTCAGGTGGGCTTTGCAAACATTTTGTTACACAGATGACAAAAGTGCCAAATTTGCTACAGATGTTCACATATACCAGTATGTGTAGATTCAAATTACCTATTGCTCCAAAAATTTGGACCACCCTGTGCTCTCGCTGTCGCTCGTAACTTTCGTAAATTACGAACAAAAATGAAAATTTACGAAAAAAAATGAATGCCCGATCGGCCATTTACGAACGATTTTGTTATTTTTGAAGCCTGATTTTTGGTCAACATTGTGAATTCCGAGGAAAAACTGTCATATCTCGTCTTTCAAAACCTACGCTGCCCCTATCATCGGCGCATCGACACATGGTGATAGCTGGCTTTGGACTTTGACCTGTGATAACATGAGCATGCGCGAAAAGGTTTCAAGATCCCTGGGTCTTGTAATCTCATAGTGCACTGGTGTGTCATGCACCCCATTATGGATTACGGTAGTTTCGAGACACCCAAACACTCACATGCTGTCAACTTTCCGAATGGACTGTTGACGCGGATCGAGGGAAACGGGCAGTTACAAATACTTTGGATTGATAGTATCCAGCTGGGAAAGATAGTCGGGCATAAAAACGGCAACTGATATGAAAAAAATACGAAACAATGAAACCGCCGAGCTAGAAGAGATCAAGAACAGTCAGCCTGAAAGACAGTCGAACTACAGCAGAACTGCAGTCCGGACCGAGCATGGTTGAACATGTACTGCAAAGTGTTTTTCTGTGCATGGAGATGGAAGCGAGCCGGAAATCTTAGATGTCATAGATTTGTCATTTGACGATCTGCAAATTGAATTTTTCAGTCAGCTTGCCAATTTTAATAGGTTTCCTTCAAAATATTTTCCAAGAACCTGTCTCAGCAAATGTTATGAATACTGATAGTTTTCTATGATCCAGAGAAAATGCTGTGCACAGTCCCATGACCAAAAAGTTTATCCAGACAAAAAAATAAATGACGATCATGAGCAGGATCACCAGTCTCAGTTTGCGTACTTAAATTTGACTGAGATCAGACAAAATTTGTGCGAAACTACAGACTGCCAAATGTTCTGATCAGTGGTTGTTTAAAAAGAATTTTAGAGATGAACATGGCATAATGACTGCAGCTATAGAGGCACCACCTAGTACCTATGGATGACATGCATACTTTCAAAGTAACAGAGCTTTCCAAATATGAAAAACAGGGGACAGATTTTCTAGCATCTAAAACTTGTGCAAACACTGATAATATTTGATAATATTAATGACCCCTTCATAAATTAATATATATAATCATCAACCACTGACTACACCCACAAAGGGAGTTATGATTTGTGTCACAATATACTTGAACATGTTATGTTGTGTAATAAAGATAGAGTAATTGAATAACATTCATTGGCCGTTATTGAAACAAGGAAGAAATTTCAATGTTACAAGCATTCATGACCCATGATGTACTGTGTTATTCAATAAATCTTTTGAAAATGCGTATCAAAATATGAGTGTTCATTGTCAAAAAAACTAAAAAGGGATTTTTCATTTTCTTTTGTCTATAATGAAATCATTCATCATTTCTATCCCCTTAAAATCATCTATTGAGTACCAGAAGTGCTTGTTGAAAGTTGGTGGGTTCAGAATAACATAATTTGTGCTTACTAATATTTTTTGAACCCAATTCGTAAATTTACTAACGATTTCGAAAGGCCAGGGAGAGCACAGCCACCAGAAAGGCTCGATGATGTCAAATTCAACCTGGCCACATTATATGTTTAAAAATGTTAAAATATGGCTATTTCAGGCAGTTTTCAATATTTCTTTCAATAAAGTGACACAAACATCCCAAATTACAAATACAACGTACAATTGATACAAATCAATTATTATGATGATGTCATAAAGCCAAACTGGTTGATCAAATTCAAAATTTCCCCCATAATATCATCTGATAATGTTAAAATATTATTAAGCCTGTTCCTGCATTTTAGTGCCTTGACTGAAATTAACACCCCAAATTACAGACAAAACATATATTTGATGTAAATTAATTTGGTGATGACATCATACAACCAAAATGGCAAAAGAAAAATTACAAAATGGCCTATTATGAAGTTCACTATGCTAAGTACAATTGCCCTAATTGAAAGGTAATGAGCAATTTGTATTGATGATCCATAAATGATCCACAATTATCCATAATCCACAAATGATAAATTTACCAAAACTTAGCCAATAAGCTCAACACAAATTACAAACTATTATGAAATTATTAATTATTTAACAATGGCCTCTGTCTGAAAAATTGAATCAATATAAAGGAAATGAAGGCAAATTCAAGCATCGTTTCTACCTTTGAAAATGTTACGATATAGTGAGTAGATCAATAGTAGTGTGATTTCATGATAACAAAAACATGGCGAGAAACCGGTGAATAAATCATGCCTTGACACTGGTCATGTGACCTTGGTCCCCAAGAGAGGTTTTATTTTTGTGATTTTGGTCTTTTGCTGCCTTTGTTTGAGAAGCCTTATTTGTTTGTTGAATTTTCTGGGGGTTTTATATCTCGATGAGTGGTGACAGACACATAGTTTTCTGCTACAGTAGTTCACTTTTTGGAGTATTTGCTGCCCTAAAAAGGACCGTTTGGTCAGGGTTTTATGAACAGAGAGAACCCTTTTTTTGCCTTTTGAACTAGCTTACCTTGCTTTTTTGCAGCTTTCTTAAATTTTATGAAAAAGTCTTTGCCTTTTGTTTTGGTCTTTTTGTTTGCTGTTTGGAAACCAAAAACATAAAAACGCCAGGAAGAACATAAACAGGAATGGAAGGTTAAACAAAAACAGAAACTCTGAAAGATTCTCAGATTCATCAAAAATCTTGCAAAGCAAAGGCTTCAAATCTATTCCCACTCTGAAGTGCCTGTACAGGAAAACTGTTGTATGACTTATCAACAAATTTATTCGCATCATAAGATTGTGCAATATCATGACAATCAATCAATCAGACATCTGTTCTGAGATAAGTCCATGTTCGACACTATATTAACAGCGGAAAACCCAAAATTGTAAAACTGTCTCAAAGCAACTTAGATCAATAGAATAAATTCTATTCACAACCCTATCAGAAAGAAAATAACTCTAGCAGAAAAGATGGCTCTGAACAATCTGCCTAAAAACAAACAAATCACAATAAAAATTAAAACCCATCAATAAAGGAAGAGGCATAGCAATTGTGAATATGATAAATGACATTAAATAAAGCTATAGACAGCTACAAAATGTACACTGCTACTGTACATTAAGGCAACACTTGGCGACATTAACTATTTGGTGGAAATTGCATATGAAACCGCTTATCTGCGACAAGAAGATCATTGACGAGGTGATTTACAGTTTCCCCATTCCCATAAGTACAATAATTTGTACACCACAATGCCTGCCAAAAATACACAAAACTAAAGCAGAAGGAACAATCATAATCCAACGTCTCAATAGAAATGGCTGCTTTAGCCCAATAAACCAGACATCGGAATGGACACAAAAACTTCATTAACTACTTAGAATCAATAAAAATACAAGCGAACTCTATTCTTGTAATATTAAATGTGGTATCAATGTAAAAAAACATGCAAAAATGAAGCCATAAATGCAGCGATTGTAGCATTGGACTCTGAAACAGTACCAGCCAACAGATACGATGCAAAAAACCCTCCAACAACGTACATGAAAGCCTTACTGCCGATTATTCTGAAACGCAGCATATTTTCTATGAATGCAGCATGGGCTCACCAGAAATAGCTGATATCACAT
Organism: Ptychodera flava; assembly: GCF_041260155.1. Classification (NCBI taxonomy): domain Eukaryota; kingdom Metazoa; phylum Hemichordata; class Enteropneusta; family Ptychoderidae; genus Ptychodera; species Ptychodera flava. The sequence goes on from NW_027248279.1 coordinate 3,436,744, forward strand.
ACCATGAAACGGAAAAAGTTATATTAAATCCCAAATCCGGTCAAATATTCGTATGAAAATTTAGAAGGTGACATTTTCATGATTTACACAGGAACAGAACATCAACTTCTAACATTCAGAACATTTGTCGAGGAGTGCAACACCCTCTACCCTACGTTCAAGTTGGGAGTTCATATTTTGATCATTCTATCGACAAAATTTCATACCTTGACTTTGTGGTCTTCAAATTCCAGAGACGCAATCGAGAGACATTGCTCGACTGTAAAACCCATGCAAAACCATCTGACGAGTATTTGCCACCGACATTTAAATGCTTTATTAAAGGTGAATTAGTCAGATATGTTCACACATGCAACAACAATATTGACTTCAAAAAAAGGTCAATTTCTCACGGCAAAAACTTCAACGACGAGATTACAAAAAGAAAGATATAGCTTGCATCAAAAAGAAGTTAATGTAACAAAACGTCAGCCATCCTTCATCAACAAAAATAAGAGTAATGATGTAACCAAAAACTTGCCAGCACAACCTCATCAAAACCAGCCTAATCAAACAATGTGATAAGAAACTGAAAAATATGAAGGGCAGTTAAACACTGGCCATGTTTTCCAGAAAACCTATGTTACGTGAAAGAAAACGAACAAAAGGTGAACTCAGCAGTTTCAGTATAAAACAAAATTTATTACGAAAAAATAAAACTAATCGCTAAGTCAAAGGATAGAATACAAACTGTAAAAGTGTATCGGCTACTATCTCAGCTGGGACAGCAAAGCTCCAGTCTAAGAATTGTATCAGTCAGTAGAATGAATGAACAGTCCTTGGCTTGCAGGCTTGAAGTTGCACAAAGTCCACATTATAAAGCCAGCATTGCAGTGAAGGTCTTGAAGAGTCTTGAAATCTGGAGTGTCCAAAATCTTGAAGTAACATGCAGGAGACACTATCCCAAAATGACTGACTGCAAGCTGTGCTAGTCCCATATTTATACTCAAGGGGTAATATAAGAGAATATAAGAACAATCTAGAAGTTCTATTGATAATATAATTACTGCTCTAAATTAATCTCCCTCACATGACTAATTAAATTTCCAGAACATTTCAAACATGGCTGATTGAATTCAAGGTGGTGAAGTTGTGAAGGACAGTGACCTTGAGAATGATCTAGACTAATTAAATTCAGGTCATGAGTGTGGCTGAAAATGACCTACACAACACACCCCCTCTTAAAAAAACTTAAAGAATACCGACACATTTGCCCAGAGCACGTATTTAAATCCGTACACGTAGAGCGAGTGTTTAGAAGGAGATGTTGTTTGTGTGTCAAGTTGTATGCGCCATCTATTGTCTTGTGCGATAATCTGTGTTGACCTTATACTCTGTTGCATTACAAAGTGATTCACTGTACTTGTGTTTGAGTCTCGATTGAGTCCACAAACTACTACTTCTTTTTGAGTATGATTGAATTTTACATTTCTTTACGTCATTGATCATTTATTTTCTCTTGTTGATTATATATGGAGCAGAGTCAGATGCGAATGGTCGCTAACATGACCTCAGCGTTTACCGTCAAGCTTAAGCAGTGCCATTGACTTGCGCTTCTCTTTGCACTTGTCTTTTGCCATTGTAATCTTAACCCTTTGCACCCTGACCCCCTGGTACTCTATGACGTCATTTGACATTTATGTCCAAGCCGGGTTCATAGGGTTAACTTTCATTCTGGATAGTTTGTTAGTATTTCTTTGTACACACTGAAACACAGACATTGTAACTAGATACATATGGAACGGTGAGGGGAATATCCAACAATTACATAATTTGACATTATACATATCATAGACAATGCTTTCTGATCATGTCACATGCTATACACTTTTCAAAAAGGTAACAATGACACCAGGTAGTATGGTCTTGTAGGGATCGTCAAACTTGCATACTCTATCTTGCCACTTTTTCCCATGTCTTATGAGGGCATTAAGCCGTCCATCACTGACTCTATGGACTACCCTGACACCAGTGATTTCCCTGGCTGGCTCATGAAGATTTGTCATTCCTTGCAAATTTCATCGAGCTGTAGTTTTCTGATATGCGTATCAAATGGATGATCCTAAATGAACTGAAAGGATTACATGATAAGTAATTCGCAATAACTAATTCAGCCCTGATGTTAATTCAAGTTTGGTTAAATTAACTGACAATGTGGATATAAGGAATTTGCACTAAATAATAATTATTATTATGAGTCACAAGGTCTGTTGCATGGTCAATAAATTTGCCAGTTTCATAGCTTTATCTGGCGCTTATCAAAGATGTGACAATACATTGATGCACACTTGGGCAAAACATACAGAAATTTGTGTTCTCAGAACCATATGCAAAGTCATGTCTTAGCTATAATCATGCAGCCATTGCATATGACACGTATTTATAGAGCCTGCCCAGGACAAATGAAAAAGTTGACAATCTTAATAGCGGTGTATCAGTATTTGTGAAATCAGAAAGAAGACTATCTTTGCTGCCAGACCTGACCACAAGCATAACACATGAACTGGTAACCCCCCCCCCCCCCCCACTTAATTTTCAGGTAAAGGGGAAAATCCCCCTGTTGATGCAATCATGGATGAAACACTGCATACTCTCAAAACAGCTATCCTGAGTGGTACAGAAATTGATAAAATGATTTTGGATAAACTGAAGTGCCCGAGGACATTCTTGTGTCATGTGTGTGAATGGCCTAGATAGCCCTTGTGAACCTACACTGCACTGACTATTATGCGGGAACACTGAATTCTCAGCAATTATTCAAAAACAAACACAGAAACTTTCTTGGTACGCTTTCTAACATCTTCTTCACTGTATGAGCTACTTTAAACGATGCTCTACACCAAGATATTAAAGATGCAGCAAAAATACTTACCGTCGCTAGCATCTGACTTGTTAGCTGCCGTGTTGTTAGCGCCACCAACGGTGGAATTTCAGTCAAAATGCTTGTTTTTCATCACAGTTTCTGGATAATCCGACACAGCATCACTTTTACCGAAGCGACTACCTAGACCCTGGGTCAAAACTACTGCGTGCATAGTCATGGCAACTGTTTCAATGTCAAAACTACAATTTCTTAGGTACCCCTGTTAATGTGACCCCCTTATACAGATGGTTTAGCAAAATTCTAACCACTTTGCGGTTGCACTCTAACAGCATACAAAGCAAATCCCTGACCTATATATCGTACCTCATCTTTTTCGTTGTCTATACTTGCTGGGGCGAACACTATCGTAGCGATAACTACGGTACCGAACTGTACACAGTAAAAAAAATCTCTATACTCAGAATTACTGTGAACTCCCGTGCCCGACACCTCTCACTTAGACTGAGCAAATGTGTTGGATTGTTTACGAAGCAGGATCTTTTGAGTTAAAGTGATGGAGACAGAGGCGTCGACTGTATTTCTTCAAACTTTATTACTACAGCTACGATGAACTACTGCTACAATAATATAATGTATCAGTGGGTGGATAAGTGACGACCAGATCCAGTGGTGAGCGATGCACTCTGAGTATACGCATACACATACACTATACTGTGCATAAACATATACTAAAGTAAAGTGGCTAATTCAGGCTGTGATATAGCCGGTTTTGGCGGGAAAGTAAGAAGTGTCTTTGACTTTGATTGGTTAGAGATGAGTCACATGTCAGAAAGAACAAGTCATTGACAATGACAGTCCCCACTTGTAATAGGAGTATTAGTCTTGATGGGGCAGGGAAATGTGGTCATTAAGAAGTATCACTGGAGTGTATATGTTGAGATCTATGGGCACATAGGTCTATGTCGTTGTTCCCAATTTGAAACACATGAGGCATGTCTAAGTTATGGTTCTAAATCGGGAAAAAAGATCAGACCTCTAACTGTATTGGCCAGCCAAGAAATACATATGCGCATAATAATGAGGTACAAGATGTGACATCTTAAGGTCTAATATCCTATCAGAATTGGAGGGTATAGATATAAAGGACATAGCACTTGTGGTTACGTATTTATCGACATAAACGTATATTTCAGGTCAAAGGTCATCGAGGTCACATGACATTTGGTCAAAAAATGTCTATCCTATAGTTATCCCTATATACCAAAAATCAGACCTCTAGCTCTATTGACTCGCTCAAAATTAGATATACGCATAATTAATGAGGTACAGTATGTAGCGTCATAAGGTCTCCCATCATACCAAATATGAAGGGTGTAGCACTTGTGGTTACTGAGTTATGGACAAATATGTATATTTGAGGTCAAAGGTCACCGAGGTCACGTGACATTTTGTCAAAAAAATTGTATTGCTAAGTTATCCCTATATACCAAAAATCAGACCTCTAGCTCTATTGACTCGCTCAAAATTAGATATGCACATAATTAATGAGGTACAATATGTAGCGTCATAAGCTGTCCCATCATACCATATATGAAGGGTGTAGCACTTGTGGCTACTGAGTTATGGACAAATATGTATTTTGAGGTCAAAGGTCACCGGGGTCACGTGACATTTCGTCAACAATTGTATTGCTAAGTTATCCCTTCATACCAAAAATCAGACCTCTAGCTCTATTGGCTTGCTCAAAATTAGATATGCACATAATTAATGAGGTACAATATGTGGCGTCATAAGCTGTCCCATTATACCATACATGAAGGGTGTAGCACTTGTGGTTACTGAGTTATGGACAAATATGTATATTTGAGGTCAAAGGTCACCAAGGTCACATGACATTTTGTCAAAATATCTGAGATATCTGTGTGAACGGATGGACTCACGTATAAACTCACGGACGGACATGACCCAATCTATAAGCCCCCTGGACTTTATCCGTGGGGACTAAAAACTGTGTCACTGCATCCTTTTTGCAATATGAATACGATGAGAAACTAAATTTTTATTTTTCTTGGCCTTATACATGGGAGTCTATGGACTGCCTTATACATGGGAGTCTATGGACTGCCTTATACATGGGAGTCTATGGAGACTGCCTTATACATGGGAGTCTATGGAGGTGAAAACTAAAAAGTCCTCTAACATGGCCAAATTTGATCGCATTGTGAAACAAATCGACGTGCATCTGTATGGGGTAGGGTACTATCCTTGTGCAAAGTTTGAAAGAAATTGACCAGGGCATGTCTGAGATATCTGCGTGAACGGACGGACGGACGGACGCAGGCACGCACGGATGGACACATGCATGCACGCACGCACGCACACACGCACGGACATGACCAAACCTATAAGTTCCCCCGGACGGTGTCCGTGGGGACTAATTAAAACTATGTGTAAACACAGGATATTGGAAGGAACTGAAGAGATTACAATCTGTCTTCATTGTCAAGGAATTAAGAAGTAGCTATCTTTGTATAACGTTTCTCGACATTCTCCCGCCCGACAGAAAAGGTATCAAGTCTAAAATTCGAAAAATCATCGTAAAACTAAAACTCGAGAAAAATGCAAAAATTGAAAGTAATCGAAATACTGAGTAAAATGCCTAGATATCATATGGTGAGTATATATGAGTATATAGGGTCCATTAAATAGTGTCCAATATATATTGTCCGATATATAGAGTTCACATAGTGTTCAGGTCTTGTATCCTACAACGTGCAATGGCTGCTGCTGTACGTGTAGAACGTCGTTGACCTTTACTAGGGTCAGGCAGAATTGTGTCCGTGTCATTGTTGCTGCTTGGTAACAATGTAGAAGTGTCTGCCTTCACTTCAAGGGGATAAAGTTTCACAATAGGACGATTAGTGAGTCCGGTCGTAGTCTTGATTTCCGCAGATCGTATCATTATATCTTTTCCGTAGTTTAATTTCTCTACGATGGCTAATGGCCAATGCATTCGTCGTTCAGTGTCACTGTGAATTTGTGATGTTCACGTAAAGCAGGTAGATATTCTGAAATCCATCGACGCCAGAATTGTTCCTGTAATTGAGCAATGCATATGTACCGTTTGTTCAAGCTGCTGCTATTTCCATAGGTTGGTTCAAAAGTTTGTCGTCGTATAGTGGGTGTGGCATGCCTGTAAGTGGCCGTCCCTGCAGAAGGTGAGACGGTGGTAGGGGCGTTGTGTCTTCAGAATCCGTGTACAGGTAGGTGAGAGGTCGGTTGTTCAACATGGTTTCAATCTCTGTAACAATAAAGTTCAATTCGTCGAATGTAACGAAGGCGCGACCGAGTACTTTTTTAATCGCATTTTTAGTCAGTTGATCATGCACTCCCAGAAACCTCCGAACCAAGGGGCGCGTTTAGGTATGAAGGACCATTGTACGCGTCGATCGATTAGCTAAATAGCGTTTCACATCTGGCGCGTAGAATAATTTCCATATTTCATCCGCGGCGGATAAATAAGTAGAGGCGTTGTCCGAAATCATCTTCGAGGGTAGCGAGTGTCTTGCTGCAAATCGTCGGAAGGCGAGTAGAAATGATCCCGTAGATAGATCAGGTACCAGTTTGATGTGAACGGCCCGAGTCACGGCACAGTTGAACAAACATATGTAGGCTTTTGTTTCCTTACCGTTAGGCGATTTAACGAATAGTGCTCCGGTGAAATCCACTCCAGTAATTGCGAAGGGAGGGCGTCGTTTACGCGATACGATTGCAGTGGAGCTTGTGTCGGTATTTGATAAGGTTTGTCGCTCGTTTTCTGACAGGTGATGCATTTTCTTAGCAATTTTTTCACGGTCTGGCGAATCTTGGCTAACCAGAAGCATCGTCGAATGTAGGTTACCGTTGTCTGTAATCCAGAGTGAAGCGCGCGTGCGTGTGCTTTCAAAATCACGAGATCGGTGAACCGATGAGCTGGCGGTAGTAGAATCTGGAACTTTGTCACAAAGTCCCGGGGAGCATTGTGTAGCCTCCCCCCACAACGTAGAATGCCGTCTTTATCAGTAAACAGTCCGAGTTGTCTGCTTAGCAACGTCTTCTTCTGTTATCGCATATTTTCTTTGCGATGTCAGCGTATTCTTGTCTTTGTACATCTTTAATCCACTCTATCGCAGCGCGATTGAGTTCATCAGCTGTTATCAGTCCGGTTTTGCGAGTTGCCCTTTGCTTTAGGTTTGAGATAAAACGCAGGACTAATGCGGTTATGCGAAATAACTTAGTGAGACCGCTATATCTGTTGACGTCTATGATTAATTGAATTCCGTTCACAGAAGGTTTGCCTCTGTCATCACTAGGCTTATTGTAATCCTCACTGAGGGTACCAACATCCTCCTCAGTAGATGCATGATATGTTGAGCTGTCAAACACGGGACAGATAGGCCAATCACCTTGTTTTAGCCAGGGTGGGCCTTGCCACCAGAGATTGGATTTCTCTAACTCACGGGCTGAGATTCCACGAATACTGGAAGTTTCTTGTCTCTTCGTGTTATCCAATGTATAACGCATTGATTGTCCGACCACATTGTACAATCTGTGATATTGACTTTGTCTTCAAGGCGTCGTAAACGAAGCGTAGTAGTCTAGAACCGACTAATGCTGCCATAAGTTCGAGGCAGGGCAGTGATAATTCCTTAATTGGAGAGACGCGTGTTTTTGCCATGACCAAAGACGTTTGGTCACCGCGGCGAAGGTATGCGGTTGCACCGTAAGCTTTACAGCTGGCATCTGCGAATACACGTGTAGTTCATGATCGGCGCTCGTATTCTCGGCGAAATAACGACGGTCGATTTTGATTTTGGTGCTCGCGTTGATGTCCGATACTATGTGTTTCCACCGATTTGCGAGGTCGGTTTCTAGTGGTTCGTCCCAATCTAAATTTCTCTTCCATATATCTTGAATAAATGTCTTTGCTTTACTTGAACGGGTGACAGATATCCGAGGGGGTCAAATAAACTTGCGGTTACTTGTGTGACTTCGCGCTTTGTCGCGAGATAGTCCAATTTTTTCACATCCTTTTTCTTAGCGTAAGTGAGTTGATCAGAGTCCGTTAACCAGGGCATTCGAGAACACCAACATTGGTGTTCGTTCCAGCGTTTTGTCCTTAGCGGCTAATTTGCGTATTTCATCATTGTTCGATGACCACGAGCGAAGGTTACATCCTGCGGATTTCATGAGAGAGTTTGCGTCAGTGTAGTATTTTGTAGCTTTCGTAGTATTGTTAACACCTGAGATGACATTATCAACATAGAATTATCTTTAAGATCAGCGGCGATTGGAGTGTTATTGTTTGACTCCAAGTGTGTTTGACAACTGCGTTCAATATGAAGGGTGAACAGACCGCGCCAAAGAGAACGGTTTTAAAACCATAAACTTTGAACGGGCTCTCGGGTCGCTTGGGTCGGATAACCAGAGGAATTTTGTGAATTTCGGTCATTTTCGTCAAGACGTACATTGAGAAATGCTTTCTCGATGTCAATGCTGAGCGCGATGTCATGCACTCGAAATCTGAGTAGAATTGATGAGAGATCGTTGAGGAGTGGCGGTCCAGTCTGTAAACAGTCATTTAGACTAGGTGAATCTGATTGTCTGCAGCTGCAATCATATACAACACAAATGGGTGTAGTCGTCGAGTCTTTCTTTACTGAGCGATGGGGAAGATAATGTCCGTTTGTTTTATCATCGTTGTCGACTTCCTCGATGAAGTCTCGAGACTGTTGGTCAATTAAGATGTTGCTGTATACTTTCAATAAATCGGGCGTTAACCGACGCACCACAGCGCGTGTGTGTTTCTCAGTAATATGATAATTGGTCGGCAAGGCGGGTGGTCGACCTTCCATGGTAACTCAGCAACGTATTTTCTGTCTTCAACTCGTAAATGCGTATCACGATATAATTCGAATTCGCTTACCTCAGTGTCCTTGGCGCTTACTTGGTCTCTTACTCCGATTGTTTCCAAGTCCCAGTACTTTTGAAGTTTTATTTCCTCTTCAACTGTAGTTGTAGCGATGTGTAAAGTGGTCGCGTCGGCGTTTGGCGAGTTTTGTGTACCAGTTGGTCTCGACAATAAGTATCCACTGAATTTAGATAGGACAGCGGTCGGGCCAGGTCCCAGTACAATGTCATCTTCGATAAAGTCCCAGTAATAATCAGTTCCGATTAATAGCGTTATCTCGAATGATTCGACGTCAGAGGGTGGGTGCGCTAATTTTAAACCCTTATGTGAGGTAAATTCAATATGGAACGTGAAATTTTGTTTCTCACGCTGATTGATTTCTCCGGAACAATTAGCGCGCTCACTGACTTCGGACCGTCGCGTGTCTGAAGTGCGAATGTTACCATTTCAAACGATCTGGCGTTAGCAGTTTTGTCATCGAATCTCTTTAATCCGCATACGTCTGAGGTTTGTGGCTTCATATCTAGCCTCGTTACTAGATCCCGTGTAATGAAGAAATGTCCGAACCTTCATCGAACAATACCGTAGCGTTGATAGTATTTGGGCCGTAAGTGATTGGAACTTCGGCAGTATTGTGTATGCCTGGCTCCATTTTCGTTTACCAGAGTTAGTCTCCGTTCTTGCGAAATTTACTCCAATCTGCGTGGCAGGATGAGTAGATGAGGTAGGCTTGTCGTTGCCTCTATTTCCCGTAGCGTGCGTTTGAGTGTTCGTAACCTGATTGTTGGGACTTGGTCCCATTGTAGCGTGACTCGATTCTGTGGTACACAGCGAGATGTGATGCTTTCTTCCGCAGCGAAAGCATTTCCTTTTCGATTTACAATCTCCGACTTTGTGTTTCCCGAGGCAGTTGAAACACAATTTATCCCTTTTAACGATTTCGTGGCGTTTGCTTCGATCGGTTACTACCGTACAGTCGTTGTGGAAGTGTGGTCCCTTGCAGTACGCGCAAGTTTCGGCCTTTTTGGCTTTGAGGCGTGGCGGCCTTTTGCGTTTGTCGCGGCGTTCGCGAAGAAGGTCGCGGTAGCTATTGTGTTTCCGTAGATTCGGTTTCTTCGTCCACGTAAAGTATGTGTCTCCATAGTGCGTCGCAAAGTTCGTCGATTTCCAGCTTTTGTCTCTGTAATGTTCGTTCAATACAGTGATTATCTTTTTTGGTAGTTTTATCCAGATTGCCCTTTCTAACATAACAGCGTATTTATCAACAGTAATGATGAGGTTTTCTAGCTCGTGAATGTTGTTCTCTATATTATCGTAGAATTTTCTTAGACTTGTGCAATAGTAATTTGGCTTCGGCATAGTTAATAGCAAATCTATGGGCGCGTGGATTATTTTGTGTCTTAGTCCGTAACGCTTTTTAAGCAAATTAATTGGTAATTAGAGTCCGATATACTCAAACCAGCGACTACGTTCGCGGCTTCGCCCGTTAATTGACCGCGCAGATAATGACATTTCTGAACGGGTTCTAGCATAGTATCATTATCGACCATGGACTTGAAGCTATCGTAGAAAGTCATCCACTGATGAACGTCACCACTGAACGTAGGTAGTTGAAGTTTTGGTAGACTTACCGTCTTGTGAGGTGCTGAGATGGGCGGTGTGCGAGCTTGCCTGAAGGTTGAACTTGGGTTGCTTCGATGGGTTTATTCTCCTTCTCTCCGATGAAACGCTTGATTCTGAATATCTTCTCGTGCGTCTCTTCGTTGAATTGCTGGAGGTCGGCAGATATGTCGTCGATGTCTCCATCTTCGGCGTTAGTGATGATCAAACAGTCGAGTTTTTGTATCTCTTTGTACGTTTCCTCTACTCTTGCCAGTATCATCTCCAGTATGAACAGTTGTTCGGGGTCGCCCTGAAACGCAGACATTGTGGTTTCGGCTTTCTTGACTTGGTTCGTCACTATTCCGCGGTAGACTCCTCGTGTCCTCTTCAGGTTGGTCGTAGCTGGAGTTGCCATTTCCTCTGCTTTCGCTGACTTCGACTTTGCTTTCTTCTTTGAACTCATCCTGGTCTTGGCACCTTAACTTAATGTGTGGGATTGTTTATGAAGCAGGATCTTTTGAGTTCAAGTGATGGAGACAGAGGCGGCGGCTCTATTTCTTCAAACTTTATTACTACAGCTACGATGAACTACTGCTACAATAATATAATGTATCAGTGGGTGGATAAGTGACGACCAGATCCAGTGGTGAGTGATGCGCTCTGAGTATACGCATACACATACACTATACTGTACATAAACATATGCTAAAGTAAAGTGGCTGATTCAGGCTGTGATATAGCCGGTTTTGGCGGGAAAGTAAGAAGTGTCTTTGATTTTGATTGGTTAGAGATGAGTCACACGTCAGAAAGAATTAAAACTATGTGTAAACACAGGATATTGGAAGGAACTGAAGAGATTACAATCTGTCTTCATTGTCAAGGAATTAAGAAGTAGCTATCTTTGTGTAACGTTTCTCGACATCAAAGACATACCAGTATGATACTGGCTACATTATTGGTAACGGTATACTGGAGTATATGTACCGTTGCAAGGTTCATACTGCGAGTAATACTCGCGGGCCAGCATAACTGTGTGTTTCTGATGGGGCAGACACATTCATTTTTGGTCAAGATATTAGTTCTTGTTTATATTAGTTTTTGCCAAGGCTTAAATTTTGGAGCTTTTCATTAGGAAAGATTCTGTATTTTCGGTTGTCTTTACCAAATACCTCTACAAATCTTCATAATGAGTTCCAAAAGTATTTACTTGTAAGTATGCTTGCTTGCATAATTTTACATGAATACTGGTGTGTGGCATGGAAGTTCTCGTTGATTTGAATTTTCACCAAATTTCATTTTTTTTAATTTTTCCATTTCTATGTTTGGCTTCGAAAAGATCAGGGTCAGCATGTAACAATTGGGTACTGCATGTTTTTTATCCTTTCGTAAATTTAGTAGCAGCTGCTTACATTTCAAGAGCTGTCATTTAATAAGTGCTTGCACATGGTGCTGCTATGACGTAATCTATCAGCGCATTTCCCAGAACTCTTTCAGTTTCCTTTTGGAGTAAAAGCGGTGAACCTTATTGTGGCGAGAATGCAGTACTGTATATTGCAAATTAATCACCATATGGGAGTTACTGTACTTTAAAAAAATACGACTTGGCTCAAATGTACCATATAATTTCAACTTCATAGACATTCAACTGTTATGGTACGTACATCAGGTATAACTCGAAATGGAATCGGACAATGACCTTGGTAGTTACCGTGTATTGCATGGTGAATGTCTGAATACTTGGATTCTGTAGTTTTCTGCGATCATGTTTACTGGTAAATGTGACCCTCCATTAAATCCGGGGCGTACCTCATGTGTTTGGCTGTCTATACTGGCTGGTGGCGAACACTATCGTTGTGATAACTACGGTATATCTTGCTGTACACTGTAAAGAAATCATTGTACGGGGAGTTACTATCAACTCCAATGCCCAATATCTCTTATTTGGACTGAGCAAAGACATACAAGTATGTATACTAGCTACGTTATAGGTAACAGTACCCTACCGGAATCGGGAAACATAACCATTACCGCGGTAAACGCGAGGGAAATTATCGTGCTCATCTCGTGGAGATAACGTGTGCGCGGAACTCTTATATAAAATCATTCTGTACTAAAATAAAATAATTCTGCGAAAGGGCAAGTAAGCAAATAAAATATAAATGACAGTTGCGTAAAAAATCAAAAGATAAACAATTTAAAAGTCAATTCAATAAAACTGTCTATCAATAAAACTGTCTATCAATAAAACTGTCAATCAAACGATAAAAAATAAATGAATCAACGAAGTGGGACAACTGTGGTAATGTCAGAAGGCTCTTGAGAAAAGACGGGTTTTAAGACGTTTTTTCAGCATGTTGACTGTAGGAAGTGTCCCTATTTCAAATGGCAGTTTATTCCAGAGGAGTTGAGCAGCTCGTGAGAAGGCACATTCTCCATAGGTTTGATGTCTGCAGTTAGGGACATGCTATGGAAGAGCAATTTTTCGGATGACTGGAGTAAGCATGTAGTCAGGCAGCCAACCCGAGATTTTTGTGAGAATTGTGCACTTTGGGTTAAAAGAATGAAATTTGGCACATTAATAGTTTGACTTGTTCTGAACATTTTTTTTTTGAACATTTTTTGATATGGATCCAAATCAGAAGCGCCCTCTAGCGGCGAGGAACGTGCGTATTGTGCAAGCTTTCAGTAATATGCAAAATTACCCCTATTGCTTGCTGCACTATCATCAAATAGGATCAGAATCGATGTGTACTCTAATGAAATTTAATCTTACGCTCAACATAATGTAAACATGAATATTGTTATGTCATTATACTAATAATCTATGGAATATCTTTTAACCACCATTAAAAGCAAACAAAAAGGTTTCACGATTGGGTTTACCTTCACTATTTTACCATCACTATTTTTCCCACAGTATCTGTCAACCAAGACTATTTTTTTCTTATTAATATGTGCAAACATTCATGAGGTGTGAAAAATAGTTGACAAGACTCAGTTGCTACTATACAATAGATGTTTATTCCCCTAAGGTTTCGGACGTACACAAACGACCTTCATCAGACGCTATACAAGCACAATGATGAAGGTCATCCGCGTACTTACAAAACATTCGGAAGAATAAACATCTACTTTAGAGTAGGAGAGGGGTCTTGTTAACTATATTTCATACCTCATGTATCCATTATCTGCAAGTACCCACTGCGTATTCCACATATGCACTGTGATTGGACCGATTGGAACGATCCACTTGACATTCACCACTATAACAAACATCAATGTTATAGTAGAAAGTTATGTCCATAAAGTGCTCTTGTAGATCAATCCTCGTGACAGTTTCCTCCACAGTAACTGAGTGCAGTGCACGTAAGACTTGCCCTGTAGCACTTGCATAAACCCCTGCATGATCTTTTGCAGTTGCAATGTATCAGCTCATAACACATCTCTTGAGCTTGGCCAAGAGATGACCATTTTGGCTTCCATTGAGACCCATCTCTCTTTGTCCACCCCAGTCCATTGGATCAGGTAACTTTGCATCTTTTTGCAGCGCCTGTCCCCACACATGTCCTCCTTGATAGGTAGTTCTTAGTAGGTGTTGTTTTAAAGCTGCTTCTGTTGGTGGAATATTCTCCAGAGCTCATGACTTTCTGGATAAAAGATGCTGTCTTGCATCATTTACTCTATGGAAGCCACTTATTCTATCATACCACAGAACCACAAACCGCTCATATAAGCGAAATACAGTTATCGGGCATAAAAGTTGGAGCATCTACCAGTGTCAGGAATGCATCAGTTACATCTGGAAAAGCATTCCACGTCTCCCAGGCAGACTTTTTGCCTTCACCACAGAAAAATGATGTCACATCACAACCGGTCAAGGCATGGAATACAGCTAACGCTTTTGCTTTATGAGGGCCTAAAGAGTTGGCAATTTCATGAGCTCCTATATATTGGTTGTTTCTGCCTGTACCAAAGGCAATCCATACTTCGTCAACTGGTATGCAGTGCAGTTTAGACATAATTATGACAACTACATCTGTATCACCTGTACGGACCATGATATTCTTATGGCCACGTTCTGCTGCATCAGATAAATGGAGTACCAAACGTGTGTCTGCTTCCTCATGAGAGCAGGGTTCAATAAGACTTTGTCTTCTCTGGCAGATGTACATAAGACTTGATTACCAAGAGTACTGTACAATTCCTTTCCTTCAATGTCTATATCTATTGAACATACTTCTTCAGCCAAAAATTGAAATAACTAGGTTTTGTTGTCATTGTTCCGTAAGAAACTTTGCCAGTTACTCGGTACATTTGATGTTGGTAGAACTCTCCTTTTTATACCCTTACCTCTTTTAGCCCTCGTTGCTGCTTTTAAGCTATCAGGAAAGTAAACATCCCATACTATATCAACTCTGTCAACATTTATCAGATTTAACATTATGTAAGGCTTGAATACACTGTTACTATAATCTTTAAATGTTTTGGAGGTGCCCGGAGATAGCAGCTGGACAGCCATTGCACCATCTATGATCTTTGCACTAACTTTGGGAACTGCATTAGAAACATGGACCTGTTGTTCAAGTTCAGCCAGCAGTACGGCTTTGTTACCTGATCTCATTTCACCTTGCTTTGCCAAAGAAGGGGGCCATGGCTGATTTTCATACTTGAAAAACCTCTTAATGATTTCCATCTTGGGATTGGCATGCGATATATAATCTAGAGAATAAGGCACAATCTTCCTTTAATGTCGTTATCTGTGCCTTCTGTTTAGGAGAAGTCCCTCTTCTTGAGAATAGTGGCAACTTATCTTCTTTATTGGTTCCTGGATGGATTTCAATCTTTCTATGAACCTCTCCTTGATAAAGAGTTGATACTGCTCCTGGCCAATCTTGTATACCTCTCTGACAGAATTTATCACATATCAACAATGTCTTTAGTATCTAATGAAAGTAGTTCACCACTATCCTCTTTGAAAGGATTTCCCATTTCATTGAAGATATCAACAAGAGCTGAGACATCCTTTGCAAAAGATAATTGAAAAGCTTGTGACTGATGCTCATGGTGTGTTGTGGTTTCTCTTGTAAATTTTATACCACTGTTGTGTTCAAACTCTTGTATCATTCGGGATACCTCAGGACCAGAGATCATCCAGCGTCTCAATGCTGATGGGTTCTCAGTTAGCCCTACTGCACCACCATCCCCTTTCACCAGTGCATTGCACTGCTCGTGAGCCTGATCAAGTGCCATTGCAGAAAATGAACGTTTAGACTTATGTGCAACAAATGCTCCTGAACAAAATGCCTGATGCACTGTTGGGTGTTTTGTTTGTAAAGCACACATATCTCGCACATGAACCGAAAGCCATCAAGCATAATTGACGTGGTCGAGACTAAATATCCATGGCATCAGCTGTCTTAGTGATTCAACATAATACTTTGAGAAATCTGCTGCTCAAATCGAACTATAAACTCAAAAATGCACAGTTCAAGTTGAAGAACAAGAGACCAATACTGAAACTGAGGCTGTTCAAGGGACAAATTGCAAAGGATTTTCTGGATTCATATCTTTGTAGGCAGAGTATGCTTGATGTTGTGTGATAAAGAGAGCAGCTGCTGTGATTTGGTTTAATTTGGCCTTAATCAAGGAATCAGCTGTGCCACTAGAAGCAATACCAGCTGTGTGCAGTGCTGTTGTCCAACCACTTCCATCAAGCCAGTCTCCCAAGATCTTGAATGCTGCCATTTCAATGTGAAGTCCACTGAACATCATGAAAAACTTATCTTCGCCATGAGTGTCAGGAAAGTTCCACTGAATTACTTTTGCTATTGCAAATAAGGGTTGGTCCATCACCAGTACTGGTACCTGCTCAGGGTTTAGATGCTGAACAACAGATTTTATGATGTTCATGGAATGCTGGATCATGGCAACTGTCTGTGCAGTTTCCTGAAACAGTGGCATCAGAGCAACTGTAGTTAAGAAATTCCTGAAAGGTTGCTGCAAGAATGCATGATGTGCAGACCATGAAATGAAGTCATCTTTACTTAGCTCTGGCTTATTGATAAGCTTTCTTACATTCTCTAACCAGTCATACTCTATTGCCAAAGTATCTGCTAAGCAAGATGAACCTTCAGGCTCTACTGGCATAACGATCGCAGGTACAAGAACATCTTTCCTTACAGGAGAAGCAGGAGGGACAGTAACATATGATACTGGAATTTGTGCAATGCCATTCATACTCATTTCACTTTCAGAGCCGTCAAGCTCTGGGACATTACATGGCACCCCTTGGGCTTCAAATGTTGCATCAAAGAAATGCTTGTGCCATGGAATGAGTCCTTTACGGTAGTTGAACTTGGGTTATGGTCAATATTATCGACAGCGGCTGTTGTGAATACACATTTGGACAACTTTTGAGGGCATACCACCTGTTCCTTTTCATACATAGTACAAACCTTGTTACCATGTCTGTAGAGATATTGAGGACATGGTCATAGGAAATGGATAATCCCATGTTATAGAGAGTGTCAATCAGGCCTCTCTTCCTTGTCTCACAAGTGATCTTTAAGGCCAGGTATACGGGTACAGGTGTTTCTTTGTCCCTACTATGTCTATTAGCCATTATTAAGGTACCTTGACTATATCTCGCTTTCACACTGTTGGACACAATTAGCTGTGAGATAGTTTTAGAAGCCTGTGAGTTCGGTTTTGCCTTATCAGATTGCACTTTAATGTCCGGCCCATCTAGAATCATACTGATAAGAGCATTCAAAGATGCAGGTACAGCTTTCTCCTGACAGTCTTGTGTGAAACTTCCCGCGAAATTATAGCTTCGTTTTGAAGATATCGCGACGCATTATTTTGGCAGTTTTTGCAAGGATTAATGCTTCACTGTCAAAATCTTGATCACGGACTTGTTTAAGCACTTCTTCGACATCTTGGTCAAATGCAAGAACAACTTGTCTGCCTTGCGTATATGCCCTGAGGTCTGGAATTGCTGCCTCTATTCGATGTTTGAGCCTGTTAGTGTGTACCTGGGCATTCTCGACACAAGTTCTGCTAACCTACATAAATACAACTTCTTAATTTCTGTCATGCAAAAGACTGGTCTTGTTTCTTTTGTATCACGAAACGATTCTAAATGTGACACAAGCTCTTCAAAAGCTATACCATGTGCCAAACCCTCAGACGACCCACCTAGACTAGTACTTTTTCTTTCCTGTACCTGTGCTTGCTTATACAGCTTTGCCAAACATTTTAAATGATATTCGGCATCAATAGCCACCATATCTCCACCTGCCAGCTTAGATAATAAATTTGTGTCATTAAGTTCTGTTGCACATTTTGTAACCTTGAAATCAAGTTCAAATGTAGATGCCTTGTGAAGGCTATCAGAACCAGCTGGTCTGTCACAGAATATGCATATATTTGATTTTGCTTGACATCTTGGTTTCCAGTACGCGCTTTCCGGGTTTTCACAGGACTTGACTCTTGAGTTTCTTCAGATTTCCTTTTGCGTGCCCTTTCTAAGGTCATCGTACTTATTTTGCGTCTGCACTGTTTGTGCCATGCTGCATTGTTATCTCGTAGGGTCACTTCAATGCCTGATCCCATGTCTAGCATCTCAATGTCAACATTCACAGGAGTGCATTAAGTTCACGGAACAGGATAAAATTTTCAGCAACATATTTGTGTCCCGCCGCAATATCTTTTCTTTTTGAATTAGCAGGGCATTGCAATGGCTCATCAGTTTCAGTCTGACAAAGGATGCATAGTTTCCAATTTATTTCTTGGATTATCTTACTAGAACAACTCGGTTCTTCCGACTCTACAGGCTTGTATTGGTTGGACACGTCTGCCATCTGCACCTAATTCAGTGTGCGAGTGGTCTAAAGGTTTTTTAATGATACATTTTCAAGCAGAAAAATGTTATCCTAGACGGAGAAACGTTGTCTTACGACCACTTTGATGCCCCTCTAAGCGCTATGATAAATGGAATTTGCAGAATTATGTTTTATTTTCTAAACAAGATGGCATAAAGATGGCACTCATTCACAAATAGAGTTCAAGAGGGGGCTATTTTCCTCACGTATAACAATTTGAAACAATCAACAATTTTGACGCTTATTGTTTAATTTGACAAAGATATACTTCGAAAAATTTATTATTCGTCTAGTCAGTGACAAAAAAATAGTGCCAATGTCATTGTTCGCTCCATATATTTATCAAAACAAGTCAACAATTGCAGGCCTAGGTAAGAAATATTAGCAAAGCGTACGGTCCATACGTCAGGATGGAATTCTAGATAGCTAAGCTACGAAGTCCCACCTATGAGATGTAAAACACAGATAGTTGATGACAAAATCTAGGTTGTCAAGACGCAATTTTGACGATTTTTCCCGTCATACATGCCGTTTCAACATGGCGGCCTAGGATAACGTCGATGCGAAGGCAGCAGTCGTGGTAAGTTTTTACCGTTATTTTTAGTTTTGAAGTGAGAAATCGTGAAAAAATGTATCGCCTTCCGGGTCAAATATCATGGAAAATGCCCTCGTGAAGTATTTTTGTCGAACGTTTGGTATTTTTAGATAAGATAGATGTTAATTGCGGACTGCTGTGGGTCTGCTAAGCTGATCTGTGCGATATCCATAGAAAACCACGTGCGTATCAGTACAAGTATGGTACACGGTATGGTGCAGTGCAGTGCAATTTAAGATCTCAACTCGTTGACTTGGTCGTATACAACATGCGACTTCTACCATCTGATCTTTGAGATTACCGTATGTGCAGGGTCTAGCTTATTAAATGGTACTCATGCAAAGTTTGCTCTATTTCCTATTAGTATTTGCAAAATCGCACAGATCTGCTGGTAGACCCACAGCAGTCCGCAATTAACATCTATCTCTCTAAAAATACCAAACGTTCGACAAAAATACTTCACGAGGGCATTTTCCATGATATTTGACCCGGAAGGCGATACATTTTTTTACGATTTCTCACTTCAAAACTAAAAATAACGGTAAAAACTTACCACGACTGCTGCCTTCGCATCGACGTTATCTTAGGCCGCCATGTTGAAACGGCATGTATGACGGGAAAAATCGTCAAAATTGCGTCTTGACAACCTAGATTTTGTCATCAACTATCTGTGTTTTACATCTCATAGGTGGGACTTCGTAGCTTAGCTATCTAGAATTCCATCCTGACGATATGGACCGTACGCTTTGCTAATATTTCTTACCTAGGCCTGAATTGTATGAAACATGAACATACATATACAGACAGACTGATATACACAGACTAGCACAGAGTGATGACATTGACCCCAAGTGTGCTTGGCCCATGGAGAGTAGCAAAGATATAACAAACAGCAGAAAGTAATGATAAAATAGTCAAGTATAGGCCTATACAGGCACTGAGAGTGAATATGTTACAGCAATTTGATTAGTTTCTTTCCCTTTTTAGTCCCCACGGACACCGTCCGGGGGACTTATAGGTTTGGTCATGTCCGTGCGTGCGTGCGTGCGTGCGTGCGTCCGTCCGTTCACGCAGATATCTCAGAGATGCCTGGAGCAATTTCATTCAAACTTGGTACAAGGATTACTTCATATGTCATACAGATGCATGTCGATTTGTTTCGTGATACGATCCAATATGGCTGCCAGGCGCCATTTTATTACGATTTTTTCATGTACAGAGCAACAACTCAGGCATGTTTCAAGCCATAACTCAGGCGTATCTCAATCGATTTTATTCAAAGTTGGTACAAGGACATTGACCTATGTCATACATATGCACGTCAATTTGTTTTGCGATACGATCCAATATGGCCGCCAGGCGGCCATTTTATTATGATTTTTTCATGTACAGAGCCATTACTCAGGCATGTTTCAACAGAATTTATTCAAAGTTGGTACAAGGACATTGACCAATGTCATAGCTATGCACATCAATTTGTTTTGTGATATGATCCAATATGGCCGCTGTGCGGCCATTTTGTTACGATTTTTTCATGTACAGAGCCGTAACTCAGACATGTAAAAGGCTATTTTATTCTAAGTTGGTACAAGGAGATTGACCAATGTCATACAAATGCATGTAAATTTGTTTTGTGATACGATTGGTCATACATATGCACGTTAATTTGTTTTGTGATACGATTCAATATAGCTGCTGTGCGGCCATTTTGTTATGATTTTTTCATGTCATGAACTCAGACATGTATCAAGCGAATTTATTCAAAAGATTTTTATCACAGTATTTTTATCACAGACCTAATGAAGAGGACTCTATCCTCTCTGAGGACCTGTAATCAAAGTACCCATTAACAAGTGGGGACTGTGTCATCAACGATGACTTGTCTACTTCTGTGATAATCTTTAAGACAATCAATCTGCAAGGCAGTTTATGTATTGACAATATGTTATCTTTTACAAGCACACAGCAAACTGTTCTTGATTTTTTCATTTACAATATTTGACACAGACTGAAATACATAACATGCAACCAATGTTTACACTTTGCCCATACACCAGATACATGGAGAAATTTCAACATACAATCATCAACTCAGAAACCCTACATGGAAAAGTAAACATTGTTTTCTTCCAGAACAGCTGGTGCATCCACATCTGGAACAACTTACAAACTTAACCAATTACACAAGGATGATGACACAAGAGATAAAGTTAAACTGTGGTGAACTTGATTATTCCTTTCGAATCCTACCTAACTTGACATCTTAACTTAAATACACTGCACGGTTAATTGCGCACAAAAATACATCGGGTGGACCATTTGATAAGGGACGGTGTCTGGAAGATAGATGAGGTACATTATCTTTTTTATCCAATCCATTGTACATTCTTTTTTCCCCACTCTCCCACCTTTTCTTTTTATCAAACCTTCTCTGGCTGAATTTTTTATTGGCATTTGTTTGGAATTTTTTCAAATTCTGCCAGGATTTTTTTACTGCATTTCAACACCAAATACAGTTTACCATATCAAATGCTTACTAAATCATACATTATATACTCTTAGATCAAGTAGGTATAAAATTACCAAAAAAAATCTTAAAAATACAAAATGAAAGATATCCCAGTAACACTGACAGTTTCGCAAAGTTGCCCCAAAAATTCAAAATTCCGGATTTCAACTTAACATGACGGGACGCTTGCATCTAAAAAACTGTGCACTTTTTTGGGCTCTTTCTGCACTGATAATATGCAATCTAAAGTAGTTATATCAGATATAATCAGACATTACATAACGCTTAGTCAACAACTTCAGATACCAATAGCTTGGCCGGTACTACTTTATGACAAGGTATTGTACAGTGAAGCGGCACAAACTCAGTCTCGTGTAAACCTTGACAACAGTATTGTCGTTTCAGGACATCAGAATTTGTTCCTACTTTATCAATTTGAACTAACATATGGTTTGTAGTATATCTATAGGTCCTATTCTGTGAAAATTAGGGTACAATGTTCAAAGAAGTTCAAGGCGAACGATTATCTGTATGAGTGAAGTGTGTAAGGCAGAGATGTCTTCCCTGTACACCCACTTAATCGCTATCTCTAATCACATATTGCAAACAGCTTACGAGATGGCAAATAACTTTAATTAGGAGCTCCATACCCCTTGAAATCCCTATTTCAAGGGGTGAATGTGCATTGAATATGCATTGTTTTTTAGATGGAAACGTCCCCTAATGATTTCAATATATCTTATTAACAAAAACCCTAAGAACTGGTTTACTAAATATCAATTGAAAGCAATCAGACTGGTAAATTTTGAGAAACAATTTTTTTTACCAAAAATGAAAAAAATTGCCCCCCCCCAATACAAAATTGCAGATTTAATCCTAATTTTAAATATATCTAATTAGCATAAACCCTAGGAACCTGTACACTAGATATCAAAATTTTTTGACCAAAAAAAGGCAAAAATTGCCCCCAAAATAAAATAAAAATTGCCAGTTTCAACATACCTTCAATACATTACATTGAGATTAATCGTAGATACCTGTATACCAAATATCAAGGCTATCAAATCAGTAGTTTTTGGATAAATTTTTTTTATCAAAAATTGGAAAATTGCCCCAAAATTACAAATATGACAATATCAATACAATTTGTACAAGCATGACTGAGGTCATCCTGAGGAACATGAATATTAAGTTTCATAGCAATCAGACGAGCGATTTCAGAGAACAAGATTTTTTGACTAAAAACGGAAAAAATACCCTAAAAATAAAAACATGCAAATTTCATCCCAATTTTTGCACACATAATTTAGAATACCTAAAGAAATCTGCTTACCAAGTTTCAACCAAATCTGACCAATGCTTACTGAGTTTTAGCCATTTGCAGGATTTTTCTTTTTTTCCCCTCATTTGCATATTTTTGGCACTGACATGTTCATTTGAACAAATTCACATCTCCACCCCTAGGTGCACCTGTACACCAAATACTAAGACAGTAGGTGCTACGGTTTAGGAGTTTTGATGTGGACGGACATACATTCATACATACATACATACATACATACATACATACATACATACATACATACAGACGACATTTTTCCACCTTATAAGAATACCTCCCATTTGCATATATACATATGCATATATGGGAGCTAAAAAGATTTACGATGGCAAGAGTATGAGACTAGCGTCTGCCCTTTAACATGTTTGAAAAGTCTATACAGAATTTGTTGTCTAAGGTTCACTCAGAAAATGAGATTGCATAAAAACACTGGTTTTAACTTGCCTAATATAAAACCAGATTGTTGAATCTATCAATGTAACCAATATTGAAGCTACTTTTAGGAAATTCCTTCAAGGCAATATAACAGCATTATCAAAGGCCCTAAGTGATGTTTACAAACCTATCTGAACTTAACAGCTACTTAAGCTACTATTAGGAAATTTCAACAAGGCAACATAACATCATTTTCAAAGTAGTCTCAAAGTAATGTTACCTGACCAAGTCACACAAAAAAACAAACTCGTGACTCTGTCCCTGTGCCAATTAAATCGCGAGTACTGTAAATCAAGAAATGTAACTCTTACATGCTTTTCTCTCATTACACTATATAATTATAGATTCTCTGTTAACTCCCATCAGCACATGGAGAAACCTCATTTAAACCGATACACATCTCCTGCTTATCTGATGGTTTCGTTATTATTGTTGACAATAGTTGTGTTGAACTTTAGTCATGATATGAATTCAATAAGCAATAACAACATGCACCCAAGCAACAAGCTGTGTCAAAAGATTCAGTATTTACGCTACAATGAGCCTGTGGTTGATAATAGGACATTGATATTCTGAACAATCATTCAAAGTTACATTAAATGGGATATGATCTTGAAAAATATCATTTCAGCGAAATATCAACCCAGGAAACAGTCAAGCTTCCTTTCAAATATGAAGTTGACCTAAATTTGTCAAGAATGAAAATGGCGGAATCATTTCACTTATTGACCAATAGAGGGCGATAATTACATAGCTATATATCAAGTACTGGTGCAAATATCACATCAACGAAATTTCTGCAGTATTAAACATGAAATCAGTGATTCTTCCCGGCATATTTGATAAAATTGACCAAGATACGTCAATAATTAAAAGGGGAAAAATAAGTTTCCTTTCTTGACCACCAGAGGGCGCTTCTGACGTGGATCCATATCCAGCAATGTTCGTCATAAGTTGATGTACAATTGTGCCAAGTTTCATGCTTTTAACCAAAAGTGCACAATTTTCATGTTAACCGCCTGACTAATGGTGATTCTTTGATTTGAATGATCTCTTTTAAGTAGCTCGGATCCAGGTCATTGTAGGTTGTGAGAAGTATTTTGTACTGAATTCTATGTTGAATGGGTAACCAGTGAAGTTCCTTCTTGTATGTCCCTTTCACCACAATGAAAACATGGAGGCTCAAACGTCAGGGATATATTGTCTTTAATGCGCATCGACCATCTAACGCAATACGTCACGATACAGTACGATACGATTAACTGAAAAATACACAAAAGAAAAATCACTAAGTATGTGTACCTGACTGTTATACCAGTATCATAGAAATACCCATCAAAAAGTAGCCTCTACAACCAACACACAGTTGATCCCCTGGAAATACGTCATATCGAAATAAATCTAAATTTCAGTTTACTTCTTACACTAGTATGACATCATCCCTATGGTTCACTGTAAATTGCTTCCTTTGCATTGAAAATTATATAAAAATACGTTGAATGTGGTGCTTTCATAACGCATTTTTACTAGGTCTACTTGTCCTTCAAACTGATTAGGTATGACCCTGTTTAACTTGTAAAATATAGCGTCTTCAGACTACTCACCGAAACAATGGGTGATATATGTGTAGACAAAATGACATAAGATTAAACTAATTCTCGCTGAAACAATTTCTCTATCAAAGGGACTAACATCTATACTCCTCAAAGTATCTTGACTGTCTTACACACACTAGGAAAGTAAAATAGTCAAAATGTGGCTTATAAATCAAATATACACAAGTATATTGTCAAGGCATTTACATACAGGGCAGTTGAGAAAATCAGGAGCGTATGGTAGACTTCTGCTTTAGGTTCATTCAGCTGTAATTTATTTTTTGTCATCCGGTGTTTGATGTCCTGTGCAGCATTTTTCATAGTGTTGAGAGCTGAATCTGTGTCTGATCGGCAGAATGATAAATACGACTGATTATCATCTGCATATTGATAAAATTTGAGACGATGGCGTCGAATTAGGTTTCCAAAGAGTGAGATGCAGATGCAAAATAGTAGAGGTCCCTACGCTGATCCTTAGGGAACACTGCATTGAAGAAGTTGTGCTTTTAAGGTATGGCTGTTGATAGTGACAGATTGATGTCTGTTTTCCAGGTATGATATATACCATTTCAGTGCAATGCCGGAAATTCCAAGGTCAGCCAGTCTAGAGATGAGAATATAATGATCTATTGTATCGAAGGCAGCAGACAGGTCCAACAGGACAAGGAGAATAGATTTGCCATATGACATTGTGTACTTTAATAAGAGCTGTCTCTGTACTATGAAATTTTGTGGGATGCTGTGATACGATGGCTTCTTCGAGGACTTTTGAGATAAATGGCAGATAGGAAACTTGGCGATATTTTTCAGAATGTTACTATCAAGTAAAGTCTCTTCAGTTGTGGGGTGAGAAGTGCAGTCTTGAAGGAATCTGGAACAACGCATTGTTGCTTGAGAGAAATGTTGACAATGTGAGTTAATACTGGTATAAAAATGTTAACACAATGCTTCAGTAGTGATGTTGGGATGGGGTCCAGATTATATTATTTTGTAGAGAACTGACGATTATTTTGCGAATTTCATGTTCACTGGAAGAATGTTGTCAATACAGGAGGTATGTAAGAGTATCTCAAACCATACATACACTCCGAGTTCCAAAACCGAGTCGGACTTGCAAGTCCGAGTACTCGGACTTGCATACTCCGACTCGGACTTGTATACTCCGACTCCGAGTACATGGCAGGTACTCGGACTTGTATACTTCGAGTACATGGCCTAACTCGGACTTGAATATACGCGAGTATATTTGTTCCTAGAAATGCATATTTTGCCATGCCAGACAAGAAACGATCTGTCGAAAAAAAGTATTTTATTACTAACAGAGATTACGGCTAGCGCTGATTGATATGTCGAAAATCTTCTCTTTTGAAAAAAAAAATTCATTTTCACGATGTCTTGTAAATCTGTTGCGCAATGTATATTTAACCACGGTCCCTCCACAAGGAGCGACCGTGATTTTACCCTCAGAAGAAAGCTGCTGCCACGGCCGGCAGCAAAGTTTTTTGAATGATGACTTAGACGTAACATTTACAGTAAAACCAATAAACTTCAGCAAGTCCAGCCAGTTACTCAGTCCGATATCGCACCATCATTAGCGAAATCAATGCATGACATCACAGGTCAAGTCAGGTCATTATTTAAGACCAAATGGTCACTCGCACTCGGTTCATACAATACACCAGCGCACTGTGCTCATTTTATTTTGAAAAAATATTAGTTTAATTATTTTATCAAGACATAAATATGCCTAAAATGCTTCGGCAAGTCTATCATGGCCTTGCCACGCTAGCAAACCAAGGCCATGACGTCACACGTCGACAGGTCATTCAATTATGGCGTCCATGTTCTAATAACTCGCTGCACTGCATCGCAGTGATCATGAAACGTTGTTGGGCCCACTTCAAGTCATGTATCAAATCAAGATCTGATCCGATAATGAAGCGAAAAGACAAGACAAACTCTTAATTTGCGTGACGGTAGCTACACTCGACAACGACAATGACTTGAGCGTGTTGTACAAGATACACAGCTAGATCAGAGGTCAGGCTGATCTCGTTAAC
This sequence comes from Ptychodera flava, assembly GCF_041260155.1. NCBI lineage: Eukaryota > Metazoa > Hemichordata > Enteropneusta > Ptychoderidae > Ptychodera > Ptychodera flava. The sequence continues at coordinate 3,463,578 of NW_027248279.1, forward strand.
AACTCTTTCTGAGTTTCTCTGAGCGACTAGAAGTACTGCAGTGTGTATACGCTGTTTGCAAATTTTTATCACAAGATCGAATATTTCCTGTGTTTTTCCAGCATTGTTTTTTCTATAAGCATGTGTAACTCGGCGTATTCAACTCCGAGTAGGCCGTGTACTCGGGGTATACAAGTCCGAGTAAAGCAGTTTTACTCGGAGTATGCAAGTCCGAGTAAGCAGTTTTACTCGGAGTATGCAAGTCCGAGTACTCGGACTTGCAAGTCCGACTCTGATTTGGAACTCGGAGTATGCTGTTGAAAGCACTCTTACATACCTGAATTATGCTGTTACAGCAGTGCAGGGGAGTCTTATCTGGTGAAAGTTGTGGTAGTTTCCTTGGCGTCTAAGGAAGCTGGAATGTTGGCAATCTTGTTGATGAAAAATTGACTAAATTGTTCAGCAAGTTCTAGAACTGAAGTATGACTTGGTAAACATTTGTGTGAGAATTACCAGACAAGATTGAAATTGTACAGAATAATGCTTTCTGATCGGCCGAGTTTTCTTCAACTAAGTCAGTGTAGTAGGTTATGTTGGCTGCCTGTATAAGTTTGCTGACTTGTCTGGATTCTTCTTTCCAACTTTCTTTGTGAACTTCTAGCTCAGTGTTTGCCATTTTCTTTCTGCCAACCGCCGGCTTCTTTTTGCAGCATTACTTTCTGATGTATACCACTTGGTATCGGGTCTAACAGTTACAATGCGTTTCTTCAGAGATGCGTGTTTATTGAGTACTTCTGAGAGGATATTATTAAATCCTACGACAGTAGATTGCAGGTCAGATGAGACTTGCTTTGAGGTTTTAGTCTATCTTAAGGTCACTCATGAATTCTTTGACTGAAATGGATGAGATCTGACAGTAATTATTTGGCGTCTTATGAGTGAAGGTTTTTTCCAGTGAAAGTTTTGCTTACAAGGGACTGTAATCTGAGAATACCGGTATGTTTGAGGCCACACTGACAGAGGTAATGGAGCTGTTCTGGCTTGATATTATGAGGTCAAGAGTGTGTCCCATCATGTGAGTTGGCTCACTGACCCATTGAGTCAGATTAAAAGTATCAAAGATGTATTGGAACTTCTCTGTGGTTGAATTATGTCTGTCCATAAATTGCAAACTAACAATTTGGAAAAGTTTACCATTCTTCCTTCAAAGTTGCAATGTATTAAAACAATTTACTCTCCTTTCTACAAATTTACAAATTCCCTGTATACAAAACAAACTTTGTTGCTGTTCAATTCTCCAATGTTCAATTCTCCTATTGTCCTTGAGTCTATCAAAAGTTTTACAATCAAAATCTGGCCTGCAACTACTCAGTTCAATAGGAAAAGAAAACATAATTTCAATAGAAACTTTTACAAACATAGTAATAATACATAGGAAAAGGAGAAAAAACTGTGCATTACGGGAAAGCTCCATTAACTTAGGAATACCCCACTTCCCTACTTAGTTATCAGAGGATGAATGTCACAGACCTGCCTTTCCTACAATGGCACCAGCTGGATTATATAAACATAACAATGGAACATTTACACCTTGGGGTATTAAAAGTCTTCTGTTTGTCACCCAAGTTGGTCAGGCAAGGACCCGGGTTTCAGGTACCATGAGAGTAAATGCAGTCTTTCCCTAATGGGTTTCCTGATATTCAAGTCAACGTCATCTTATCATATGATGTAATGCATGAAAACCCCTTAAGTACTCATTTATGGTTCAAAAGAAACCACCTAGGGTGGTTCAATAGGTACAACCTCATGGTAAAAGGTAATTTTGGTTTTCAACTTGACTGTTAGTTTTAAATTATTTGAACTTTTGGCTACCTAATTTGCATAATGATGTCATCACAGGCCGCACACTCTTAGCGTGACTGGTTTTTGGCATCTCTTCGTATTTATGCAAGGCGTGCTGAGAGTTTTAAAAAAAAAATCAAAGGAAAGATTGGAAAATGACTTACAGCAACCAAACAAAATGATCCAGGTGCCCTGTCTTAACATCAACTTTACAATGAGTATGAGGATTTTCTTCTAGTCACACATTTTTAATCCTTCCATAGATACAGTTCAGTTAGTGTTTCATTGACCTCTTTGAATGAAATGTATGCTTCCCTCTGTATGGTATGGAGTATTATTCCCAGAAGGTTAGCAACTTTGTCCTGAATCACTGGAAATCCCAGTTCACTGCATGCTGACAGCATGCCCCAGTGTGCGCGGTAAATTTTTTCTCCTCACACACGGCATATGCATTAGTCTAATAAAATGGGTAATGGCTGTATTTGCATGTGTAATTTCACTTCTATGCTCGATTGATTAAAAAATCTTACTACAAAATACGATGAGCCGTTCAATAAATTTACACTAGCAATTCGGATTGTACGATGTATATGTAACATTATTTTAATGAAAACAGTTTAACAAACAACTTGCACAACTGGGCTGTGTTTCAAACATGCTGAAACGTAACAGCGAAGGGTATACATGTGACTATTAAAACACATTGGGCATCCCAAAGGTAGAGTTATTGCAGCTAATCCAGGCACTGGCAGTGTTCAAAATTTATACATTTATACAATACATCAAAATGTAACTGTCTCAACTGCTCTTGGTAGCCTGTGAGTGGTTGTGGACGGGATTTTTTGGTAACCGGTGCCATCACTACTCACGGCTTCACCATGGCCCTGATCCCTTTTTTGCTCACGTGTTGACACACGTGAGTATATGTCGCAGCGATGTCTGTCTGTCTGTGTGTCTGTCTGTGTGTCTGTCTGTCTGTGTACTCAATATCTCAAAAACGGCTCATCAGATCAGAATCAAATCTGGTACATAGATTCAGTTTGCAAATGGCAAGAACTGATTAGTTTTTGGTGGGTGTGGCTTGCTCACTTTTTGCTCATTTGCATAATTAATGATTTAGAAAAAACATATATATTGACAACGTCTGCACACACTTTGATGAAATTCATTACAAATGTTGATCACACCAAGATATATCAGCTTTGAAAGATATTAAGGGGTGACGTGAAAGATAATTACTAATTTGCATGTTTAATGAAATTTCCTAATTAGGAGTATATATCTGAATTTACTTGATCAAAATTGACGAAACTTGGTATGCATATTGAAGATACTATGATTTAACCTTATTGACAGTCATTAAGCATTTTACTTCATCCAAATCCTAATTTGCATATTTAAGGATATATATTTGAAGTTACATGACCAAAATTGATAAAACTTGCTATGTACATTAAAGATACTATGATAGGACATTATTAAATGTCATTCAGCATTTTTACATCAGCCAATTCCTAATTTGCATATGTTATGAACTTTCCTAATTAGGGTATTTATCTGAATTGACGAGACCAAAGTTGATGAAACTGGCTATGTACATTAAAGATACTATGATAGAACATTATTGAAAGTCATTAAGCATTTGAACTTTAGCCAATTCCTTATATGCATATTTAATGATCTTTCATAATCAGGGATATTTATCTGTACTGACTAAACCAAAGTTGACAAAACTTGCTATGTACTTTAAAGATGCTACGATACGACATTATTGAAAGTCATTAAGCATTTTTACTTCATCCAGCTCCTAATTTGCATATTTAATGAATTTTTGATATATTTGAATTTACATGACCAAAATTGATGAAACTTGCTATGTACATTAAACATACTATTATGTAGGCTAACATTATTGAAATTTTGAAACATTATGCACTTTTGCTTCAGCCAATTCCTAATGTGTGTATTTAATTAACTTTCCTAATTAGGGATATACCGGTATACTTGGATTTATTTGATCAAAGTTGGCATAACATGCCATTCACTTTGATGATTATACCAGGTTATACCAATATTGGAAGTCATTTCACACTTAAGTTTTCATGTCAGCTAATTTATAGTTTGCATATCTAATGAGCTTTTCAAAGTTTGGAATATATAGTTTGAAGGACTTGACCAAAGGCAAATAAAGTGGTGATACAATGATAGCAGTCAAAGAAATTAATTATTTTTATTTCAGGTAATTTCATATTTGAATACTTAATGACCTATAGATGTGATCTGTTGTGAATTTGTTCATTATGTTGATCATAATACTTTCAATGAAGTTGCAAACATGTGGCAAAGGTTCAAATTTACACATAACTGCAATATAAATGAAACACGTGAGCATTTACAGTTCATATCGGGTTTGTATGTTGTCGTATCAGTGACAAACAGGACAATATGTCATGGATACTGACATGGGTTCAAGTTTCAGTGTGCTTCTGTGGGTTCTCCATGTTGGGTTGCCAGGTAGTGTCTTTCGATTGACCCTTTGAATCATATTTTTTCATGGACTAGTGGAGCAAAGTTGAAAGAAAATAGAGTTTTTTGCTGCAGCCCCATGTGCATGTGTGCTAGATCAACTTGGGAACAGCGAGACGCGATGATCGTGCACGGTGGCATTTAATTTGTTGCAACATTTTTGTCAATCACTCACTGTGTGTCATCCATCAGTTCAGAAACTATCGCTCGCCTGAAAGTAAGCAACGTAGTTCATAGGCACAGCTGACATGATAACGTGTGTTTGAACTACGATGCCGATTTTTCAGAGAATCCGAAACTTTCCATACAAAATGAGTGATTGACAGAAATGTTGCAACAAATTTGATGTCAAGCGGGAACTCATCTTGTCTGTCTGTTGCCTACGCTCAGTCGTGGGAAGCGCTTTCAGAAACATTTTACTGTTATCCTTTGCAGATAGAAAATGCAAAACAATAAAAAAATGCTAAGAGAGTCAATTTTTTGCGTAAACGTGAACATTGATGCCCTATACATTTCTACGGAATTTTTTTGAAGTTGCAGGCCCTGCTGTAAAACAGTCATTGAGATAGTGGTCAACTTGATTGACATTTTTCGTGGCAAACTACAAACTCAGTAAAGATAACAGGGATGCTCCTTAGACCAAAAGGCAATCCTTTACTATAGAAATAACATATTTTTAGTTCTCCAATAATGTGACCCCCAATGCCCATGAGCAGCCAAGAAGTTCCAAGTTGTCCCTTCTAGTAGGAAACTGGGAAAACATTTCTGTGACATCCAACCACAGCAGAACCACCCAGAAACAAACACAGAGGCAGTTTATGCCTTCAGAGGTGTCATGGAAATGAGACATAGAAACTGGAATGGCCTGACAACATGATCAATTTACTACCATGTTCACATGCTGATGCTACTTTGGAGAAATACAACCCAGTACAGTATGACGTTGAAAGCCATGACTAGCAAAACCTCTGTTAGACTCAGTTTTACGTCAGTAAGTCAGCAATTTTCTATAAAATGAAATGTATTGAAAAGAATCAGTTAGTGAAGTACAAACTTCAAAAGTTTACAGGCTACTTATCTCAGCTGGACTGCACAAAGCTCCAGTGTTGAGTCAGAGAGACTGAGATTTATTTGACTTGTAGGCTTGAGCTTGATTCGTGCAAGCTCAAGATACTATGTTCAGACAGGGAAAAATTGAAACGCTTCTGCAACACTATTTGTGATTTGTAAACACAGGGGATTAATAGATTGAGTCCGCTTGCGTCCACATACACAAAATTAAGCCATTGTTTTGATGTTTAAGACGTCTTAATGCGCCCTCTCGAGTTCAAAAGGTGTGTATGGCCAAGCATTGTTTGTAACAAGATGGTTGAAATGGACGACGTCGTACTGGCTGTAAAGAATGTGAAAGAGGCTCCCCACCTAACTATCCAAAATGTTTTTGTGTCGAGTTTGTGTATTATTCGTTTCCAAAATGTGTTCCTACATTCTTATCCGATTGTTTGTGTTAATAAAAATGTTTGTTTCGCCTCGCCATAAGCTTTCATCACACAAACAAAACATTACCGTCCACACTAATCCAAACTTCCCTACAAATATCCGAGGCGAAACAAACATTTTTATGAACACAAACAATAGCATAAGACTGTAGGAACACATTTTTGAAACGAATCAAACACAAACTTAATGACTCAATCGAATATTTTTGTTCCCAATTAATAAATCATAGACAATCTCAATTCTCGGTTTATGGCAATTTTGTCGACCGATAAAAGTCTTTTCATCTTCAATATTCTATTCTAATTTCACCTACGGTATATAATATTATAACCTCCTGTGACTTTCCTTCTAAACGTTGATTTGCCTTGTGCACCAAAAGAGATGCAGTATTTTATGCCAAACAATGAAAAAATATGTGAAGAAATGACCATGTGTCAGTCAGTACGGTAGGCGAAACCCGGACGGCCATACACGATTGGGGACAGAGCAGAGTAGATCGAAACGCAAACGGGGTGTTATTATAGGAAAGGCGGTGACTTATTTTAAAGCTGAATAAAATGCTGTCTCTGGTTGTGTAAGTCTGTTGATCGAAATATATATTTTGTTCCCAGTTGATTAATCATGGGGGATGGCAGTCTCGATCTCCCCTTTATGGTTCGATATTTACTGACTCGTTCCCTCTCATTTTTGTCAATTGATGAAAGCATTTTCGTCTTCCATATTCAATATTACTTTGACCGATGTTACATCCTGACCTATACTGTCATTAGTTTTGACCAACGTACAAAGACATTGCCCATGCGTCCGGCTGATGAGATGTTTTGCAAAACGGTGAAGAAATGGGGGCCCGGGAGACATCGATGTCAGTCTTTCCGGACTGTTTACATGTAGCTTAGGGGATATCAAAGGAGGTGAATCAGTTAGTTGAATAAACATAACTTTACTTTTCGGACTTATTTTATGTCAATTTTGTCAATGTCGGACTTTTGATTCAAGAGAAACCAGAATCACCTACAGAGATGTCTGTATTAAACACGACGCACACAATTGGGAATAGTTTGTTGTGCTACTATAACTGTCGGTCTCAGTCGTGGTGTCTCTCCCATAAAATTTAGAAGCTATAGGTCTACACTTGTCGTTTCGATTCAAAGGTAGCGGTACACCGATGACCAGATATTGTACCGTTCTTAAAACAAGTCTAAGCAATTTTACGACACTGCACTATTTGCCATGGTGTGTCTCCCAATGAACGTCCTTGAACCTATGGACGTGACCATTGTTTTACTGCACCCATTAGAGTGTAAACCCTTGCTCGTTACCAGCAGAATACTTTTTAAAGTTCTGTACATCAGTGTACACTGTGTGTATAAGCCCTAAACCTAGTTTCAATTATGGAAAGGCATTAAAGAATAAAGGGTCGTTACAGTTGCTAAAATTGCGAGAAAAACGGCACTTTTTACTCAAATAGAATAGTCCTATTCACAAGCGCTATTGTTTTAAATCACGTCCAGGGTGTGCTGTTGATTTTCATTCTTTCGTGCAATTTCATTCGTTTGAAGCAATTATCCTTTCATTTGACTGCTCTGTGGGACTCTTCTGAATATGTGTTTTGGATAAAAAGAACTCCACAGAGAAAGACATAAACTTCGACGGTGATAGGTATACAATATCGGTTCGATGTGTGAAGATATACAGATTACAAGTTATTTTAGAAGTTCTTAAAACCAGTAAAAATAATTCTGCACGCCACTTATTGATAGTTTCTTCTTGTGAACGTCCTTGAATCCGTGACCGCGACCATTGTTTTCGAAGTGTTCGACGGTCGATGATCGGTAGATTAATGAAGATATATGTTACTGAACTACCGTGTGATTGTTTAATAGCATGGTTAGGTAATGGACGGTGTAGTCTGTAGAGGCGATACGGCGAAATTCCATGGCCCAAGGGAGCGTACATCGCATGGTTTCTAACAAGAACGAGCCGTCGGTTTCCATAGCTACTACGTGAAATCCGGCCTCACCGATGTCCCGGGCCGATGTCCCTGTCCGTATTCGGAGAACAACTTTCAAGCTGCGTGTTGAGGTTCAGATGTCCGATTTTTTCATATTCAAAAGGTAGGGAAGCCCATGACGAAATTTTGAAATCTGACAAAATGCAAAGTTTGAACCTAATAAAAAAAGACACTACACACTTATTTGCCATCACTATTTCATTTTCCAATGTAAAATAATACATTAAAATTATACAGAAGAAATTAGACACATACGACTTCGGAAAGTGTCAAAAAAATGAGGCCAAATCTTGCAATTTTTGCAATTTGGCTTAAAATCTCCATTTGCCCAAATTAAAAAAGTGACTTATTTAAAGGCCTGTTATTTTGTGATTTGCTGGCCTAGTCACCTTTGTTTGTTATAAATGTGAAGAATAGTATCAGATTTGATGAAATTAGTTGTTTACAACTTGTCAGAATATAATATATACTGTTATTTTGAATGCCAAACCTTTGATTTCATCCTGCTGGCCATATTTTCTCCATGTAAAACTGTTTATTTTAGGCCAAAAATCACACTTTTTTTATTTTTGAAGATAACACTTTTAAATTTTAGGAACATTATCATCATCACAATTGAGTGTCATAAACACCTTTAAACTAAGATTTTTTTAATTATTCAAATTACATGCAAATCAGTAATTTGGGTCATAGGTCAATTATGGATTTTTAAGCGCCAAAATATCAAAAACTATGATTTTTTAATTTTTTTGTGTGATTTTTGCAAAAGTATATTGTCATCTGAATATGATAAGTCATTTTGTTAATCTTTGCCTGATTGAAAAGCAGAATAAATGAAGGTCAAAAACTGCATTTTTCACAGAGTGTCACACCTCTGTAGGTCAAAGGTCAAATGCATCGTGGAATGATATTGGTGCAAATAAAACCAATTTTCAACAGAATTACTGTTTGAAATGACTCAGTTTTTAAAGTTGCTGCAGAATAGGTCTTTTTAGCAGCTTATAAGTCTGCATAGAGGCTGATCATCCTCATCAGGAAGCCCTGACATAGGTAAGTCATATGTTCAGTTATGGGTTCGTTTGGTTCTGAGCGTGGAAAGTGGCAAGTTGTCCTCTTGTAGAGATGACAGGGGTAGATCATCTGCTGCGTGATGTGTTCCCTTAGATATGAGCCAAGAAAGAGGTAAGGTGTCCTTATACTGAAATGATGAACAAGACAAGCCATCAACTTGTTCTTAATTTCTGTTGTTTGTGAATACGGAGCGTGGCAATGTGTCTTCCTTCTGAAGTGATGAAAGAGGTAAGTCATCGATGTTATCATATTCCTTGTATGCAGCATTTCTGAAGTGAGCTAAAGGCAATGTGTCTTCCTCCTGAAGTGATGAAAGAGGTAAGTCATCGATGTTGTCATATTCCTTGTATGCAGCATTTCTGAAGTGAGCTAAAGGCAATGTGTCTTCCTTCTGAAGTGATGAAAGAGGTAAGTCATCGATGTTGTCATATTCCTTGTATGCAGCATTTCTGAAGTGGGCTAAAGGCAATGTGTCTTCCTTCTGAAGTGATGAAAGAGGTAAGTCATCGATGTTGTCATATTCCTTTTATGCAGCATTTCTGATGTGAACTAAAGGCAATGTGTCTTCCTTCTGGAGTGATGAAAGAGGTAAGTCATCGATGCAATTTTGCTTAGTTTTATTTTCACTCTGCTTGCTTGAACTTCAGCTTTTCTCTTCAATTCTTTGAGCTGTGCTTTACTTGGGGATTTTGAAAAACTTGCACCACTTCTCAGACACTGGCGAGTTGGATCAGAAAATGAGGTTTCAATGGGAGGAATAATGTCATCATAAGCAGGTGGTGCCATGTCCATCTGTACCACTTCTTCATATGTTGGTAAGGTTGGTAAAGGTGGGGTTGAAGATAATCCAACTTCTACGGGTGCAGAAAATGATGTTGGCGGCAAATCAGCATCGCATGTCTTTGTATATGAGAGAAAAGGCCAGGTAAATCTGTCACTGAGAAATGCTTCAATGTTATGCAGGAGTGTAGATGCATTACGGTGTCGTGACTTCCTGTACTTAATAAGCAGTGCATTGTACTTGCTTTCAAGCCTTTTGACCTTTAGCTGTAGATGCTTACACCATGTGAAGTGTTCCGTATCCACAGACCTATAGCAATATCATTTTGATGGATTCTTACAGTATACAGCAGAATCCATTAGAGTATCCATCATTATCCAGTACTGAGAATCCAGCACCGGAATACATAATGGATTCCCCAGTATCCAGCAAAACTAAGGCTGTGGGGAATACATGCCAAAATCCATTTTGGATACTAATGGATTCTAGTGTCACAATGCATTGTGGGTCTAAAAAACACAGACCTGGCTAGATTTTGAGAATCCATAAAAGTATTTATGATGGATACTAGCCTTGCCAGTGTAACTGAAAGCACCGTCCCTCCACCCACTGTGGGATGGTGCTGAAAGTATGACTTCTACAACACTTTTTATGCTGAGTGAAAGCGTTGCAAAAGTTGAAACGCCTTAAAAATATTACTACTCGTAAATTCGTTTTGCAATCGACATTGGCAGTGTCAAAAACGCTTTTTCCTAAAGATCCTATAAACATACAAATAAAACAAAATTCCAAAACTTAATGTACGTCAAGAACTACAACGTTGCCGATAGAGGACTATGGCCTTTCATGATCAATCATTTGAGTCAAGACATGGATTGCTTTTATACTTATCAGCTTGAAACCCCCTCCCCGTTCAAATTGACCCCTCTCCTGCTGCAAGTTTACGTTTATCGATACCAGGTTTTGTTCGAGCTCGTTACAATTTGAGACGGTATATAGTGGACGGAATCGTTCATTACCATCTGTGTAATAAAACCAAACAAATACGTCATCGTGACGACAAGCTATACTCTCAAGAACTTGCGTCACATTGCCGAAAAAAAACTAAGAAAATGGCAGAAATGTAGAAGTGACCTTCACTAGCATAGGATGAAAAGCCAAATTTAACACTCTTATGCAATTGCATAAATTTGCATAAAGTTGGTCAGCTCCTGTACGCACCTTTATGCAGTGCATAAAGGTGTGTAAACATGGTGTCAGTGGTGGTGCCTATATGCATCTTTATGCACTTGTATAAAAGGGTTTAATGGCTCACTAAAATTATGCACCTTTATGCAATCCAATAAATTTGCATAATTTTATGTGTGAGGTAAAGATTGTAAAACAACACTGAGGATGACAACTTACAGTCTCTACAAATTGGAAAGGACTATATGTGTTAAAGAATAGCTGGATGTATAGTGAGAAACATCTAGTCACTTCCCTGGGCTCACATTTCTAACGTTCACTCTACCCATCTGGAAACCATCTTGAAGGGCTTAGGGTTTGTACTTTGGAGTCCCCGCACTGTAGTAGACACATCCCCCTCCTTCAATTCTTATCATTTTGCAACTGTCTCTTTATCTTTCGACTGAAATAAAGCTTGCGTTTTGTATACCACATTATATATGTTGCTGCAGTCATGACGAAAATAGTGATAGGTCAGGCAATGGCAAGTCATGCAGGGCTCTGATTCATTGCTCCATTGTCTCAAGGTGTAAATAGCCATATGTCATTAACATATCAAGTTGCCATCGATATCGCCACAGCAGTTACACATGGGATACTTCCCTTTTCGTCACACATTGTTCATTCAAATTACAAATGTGTGGAGTCAGTAGATGACATCCTATCTTGTGATAGTACAGTATTTGGTAGCCGGTATCAGACAGTTTGTGTTCGTGTCGGCTACACAGACGATCCGCCCTCTTGCGAGTTCGACTTCGTGAAAAAAAGCTATGACCTGCGACCAAACTTGCTTATTTGACACATAACCAGGAGACCTGCATTACATTTTGCACCGGTATGTCATGAAGAGGACTATGGTCAGGCAATGGCAAGTCATGCAGGGCTCTGATTCATTGCTCCATTGTCTCAAGGTGTAAATAGCCATATGTCATTAACAACAATCACGAGGACCCCCTTGAATGTATAAACAAAAGCGGTTTTCTTGCTTCAGTCACTGTTGCTAGAAAGTTTAACTGAAAATAGACTTTGTTCAAGTCTGCAATTTACATCAAATTCTTGTAAACTTGTTTTCTTTTAAAAGTTGATTGAACGCATTGTCATGGAGTTGCACCCGAAATCACATTTGCAGGATCGCTGTCAGCCCATGGTCAGCCCTACCGCACTATGGATGAAAAAAGGAATGTCATATATTTGAAAGATTTTTGTGATGCATAGAAAATTATCAGTGAAGTTTGTGTGTGTGTGTGTGTGTGTCCCTGGACGTACCACAGATACGTCCATGGAGTGTCTTGGCCGTCCTGATCATGGCAACCATGCCACAGCTGAAAAGGCCACCGTCGACAAAGATAAAATAATAGGTGTGAAAGGGATTATCAGGTCGTCCTGTACCCTTACATCCATGACTGCACCACCGTGGACGGTGACTGCACAGACTCCACTTCTAGTGCGTTCTACAACTTTTGAGAACGTCTACACTCAAAAAAGTAACTTGAGTAGTTTTGCGTGAAATAAAGATGACCGTGATAGCCGTGATTGAAACAACCTTTGTTTGCTGTCTTACTCGACCTCAGCCGACTACCATGGTAAAAGTCGGAGACTGCTGAGACGGGAAGACCATTATCAAATTTGAAAATTGTGAATGTATCGGTCATTTTATCCAGATGATTTAGTGTCCTTTTCGATATTAAGTGGGCGAACCAAGGCCCCCGGTATATATGCACTCTGTGGTCACAATGCATGTGCAGTACAATGGTACAGTCAGGGTGAAGTGTGCAACGCAGACAAAGGGAATTAATTGTTTGTGTATGCAACAAGCATTGTCAGGGCAGGGACGTGGACTCAATGTCGGAATGTGGAGGTTGCCTGATGTCCTCCCACATTAAGTGTATGGCATAATGTTATGAACACTCTGGTGCACGAATGCTTCAATCGTCGTTTGTGTGCAGAGGGTCTGTGGCTTGACGAAAACCCTATGATACAACTTCTCACTTGCATCGTGGGGGTTTCGCATAGTTACTATCAAGTCGCCTGTGCCCTGGCGAGTGCATAGCAATTATCTGGCGAATCGAATACCTTTCAAAATCGATCAAGGAATGTTTTAAAGTGCTGAGTAAAATTAAATGCTGAACACAGAATCGACAATACTGAAAATACTTTGCTGTAGCTGATGGCACAAGTAATTTGAAATACTCTCAAAGCGAACCTACTATAGTCTTAGTTTCCGTATGAATACATCGCTACAACCAACCATCAGTAAGCATGAATGTGAAAAGATACATCAATGCTGTAAGGTCAAATTATTTTGCTCTGGTAGGTAATTAAGATTGTCTTTTTTTTAATTTTTCCTAGTGCTTCCTAGTGTACCAAGTATTTTCTGGCCAGATTTTAGAGTTGCAAACGTTGTATCTCGTATAACGGTGTGACCGCCAGGTTTGCCTATTGGGTATGTAAGTGTAAGAGTATCAGGGATAGACTTCTCCAAGTCTGTGGGCATATCAAAACAATAAAATTGAAGGACTAAACATCGGCAAACCGTTGTGCTAATGGTAGGCTATTCGTGGATCGTGGAGTGAATGTCGCCTGGTCAGCAAGTAACTCAACTGAAGAGAAAGCGCGACTGGGGCCAGTCTACATCCGGGACTGTGTACTGTTAATAAATCCTTGGCTAAAATTTCCCAGGTTTAGAATAAAACTGGATCATATGTGCTTATCAGAGATCAAGAAGTATGACGCTTGATTTTGAAATACAAGTGCATGTTGCTTTCTAATGCTGAATTCTCATTGAGAAAACAGAACAGTATTAGGAACTTATCATGCTCTTCATATGCGCTGCAGGTTTCATTATGATCAGTACACTTTGTAAAACAGACTTTCAATTTACAGACATCAAAATATTTCTATATATTTCTGACATATTAAAGTACAGCGCCCGGAGCGCCCGCTGAAAATATTAACATATGGATATCTCCGATATATATGTCTGATATGTGAAAGTCAAGCGGCTGAAGGGCATGCTGAAAATATGTTTGATATTTTAAAGTAATGCGCCCAAAGGGCGCGCCGACAACATTTTAACATACGGATATCTCTATATATTATAGCCCAAACATGGGACTATGTGCCCGAGGGCAGGTGACCATTTGCCCGACGTAAGGAGGGCAAATGACGTCGGGCAAATGGTCTCCTGCCCCGAGGGTACATAGTCCCATGTTTGGGCTATAATGTTTTTATTACATGCCTCTCTTACACATCTGTCACTCAAAATATTTAGATTTATTGGCAAATGATAACCCAATGCTTTATTTCAATCTTAGACGAAAATCCGTTAAAAATGGAACGATTTTCATCATCGAATGGCGCAATGATATATTTAAACTACTGTTATGCGGTTTATCAATTTTTTTCTGCAAAATTTTCCAAAACCGGATTTCATGTGCAAAACATGAAATTCGACATTTTTACATAAAAAGTTGTCAAGCTAAAAATAGTTCCGGTTCACGTCCAATGATGACTATGCGGCCCGCGACGTCATCGACGAGTTACCATTGAATCCTATGGAGCGCGCGACGTTCGATATACGAGGCATGTAATAATGACATATATGTCTGATACATTAAAGTTTCGTGCTTGGGGGGGGGGCCTCTGAAAAATATGGGTTTTTTTATTGTTATTAAAGTTAAGCACCTAAAGGGCGCGCCATGAATGCAAATTCAACTGAATGATGAAATTTGTCGCTTGCATGATGCATTTTAGGCAAGTATGAGCCCGTGTCGAAATTTTTAAAACACAGTGAACCCCGGCCCCTCCCTAATTGGGCATTCAAAAACATAGTGACCCCCCTATCACCATAGTCAAAAACAGGGTGACCCTCATGAGTCCACTGCCCCCCCCCGCCGAATAAACTGACCAGTCCCTTATTATGAATATTGTACGACTTTAGCAGTTATGAATTCCTAAGACAGAAGTTTTATAACAGCCTGGTAGCCTTATAATCCATCATAATCTTTCGCAAAATGTGCTCGTTCTTCAGACCGTGCTTCAACCAAATCAAAAATCGACTTGGGGTGAGTCAAGGCTGTTTAGCGGCATTGCTCAGTGCTAGCTTCAAAGCTCGAAAGTTATTCTCGAAGTAGGGCGGCAGCATTCGTCAGGGCCGGATTTTGCACATTATATGGAAAGCAGTGGTTATTTCTTCGAAAATATGTGATTGGACTGCGTACTTCTCTTTTGGGCCTTGGACTTTCGCCGCCTCGCCCCAAACGTCAATTAACAAACTAATCACAAGATAGTTCAGTCACGTGAATCTGTAAATTGTGATGCATCGATCTATCGTGATTAATTCTAAACTACCTAACGCATAACAAACAGGGTCGCAGTCAGGTGTTCGAGGACGTTCAGAAGACACCGTCAACTAGTTTAATGTCAGAGTTAGAGGAATTCTTTTTACTTGTTTCGAGAACTATCAGTGTACCGTACTGTTGCATATGAAATAAACTTTTAGACGATGAACTTCGAAGTTTTAAAATGTGCACAGTTTTATTAAAAACACTTTTCCGAAAAAGCGGGTGCATGGGAAAAGACACCGCGACTGGAGCGACAATTGCTCAAGAAAATGTCTTTTCCACTTTCTACATTTACCTTCGTGTTCCATCAAATCCCACATCAAGTCATAGTGAACTCCGAGCTCAGTCCCGCATGTAAAATTGCGACCGTGACCCGATGATATACGATAATGGATTTCATAAAAAAGTGCTAGAATTTCGCTTTTCCAGGCCCGTCAGTACAGGTTGGTAGATATTATATGAGACCGATTTCAAACCATGTTCAGAATTGATGAAATAAGCAGATATGATCTCCAAAAACCGTTTTTTATTCAATTGATTCATCACCTTTTCGCGTAGACCTCGCTGTGTGTATCCACATTATCGTTCGGAAAGATACCAGTATATCTCCCACATACGTAAGCTGACATGGAGAACATCGTCAGAACTACAATATTTCTGCAATGTCTCGAAACATATTGCACCACCTTGGTGAATGATACACGTCCTTGTATGTTCGTCAGAAACTAATTTCAGTAGGTTAGGATACGACATCGGTCAAATGAGGATGAAATATTGTACTGCAGTTCTTTCTTTCAATTTATTTTTCTTTGTATATGGACTGTATTATTCTCAATTCCCTCCATACTATTTTTGAGCATAGCCGGCGTGTACATAGCAACATTGTTGGTGTTGAAATGAATCCAAATCTAGCTATTGCAACAGTAAGAATGTTGTATGTACAATAAAGAAAGAGAATACAAGATGCACGATTGGCTGTATCTGCAGATGCACTATCAATGTTAATATCAATGTTTTACTAGCCACTTTGCACAGTTCAACCCGTCTACACACGCACATACATATCTACCAAAGCAAGATCAGAGAAGAGATATCGTTTATCTCTGCTACCTCCATGGTTTATTTAAAATAGTTAAATATGAATCACATGCAACAAACGAATGAATTCTTCAAAACCGTCCTCAAAATACAAGCAACAGGCCTATAGGTCTACTTCGTATGACTCACACACGATTATTTCCCAAAGTTTTAATTAGGCCAAATAGCTGCTATTTTTTACCATATTGAAAAATATCTCGCCAAATATCCGGCTCAGTGCTCTGGTTAGGCACGTCTGTATGCCTAACACGGAATATTCATGAAGATAAAAAATGCGTAAGCTGCTTAGTGTACATGCACAGGGGCTGAACTGCAGCCTGATGCTAGGGGGTCAATGTGTACAATGATGTACCTTTATCTGGCGAAACACGAAAATATGGTTCAGTTAGCAGTATTTTTGTCTAACGAGAGCAAAAAAATAACATTTTCTTCAAGATTGAGTAACAATGATAGTTATAATCAAATTCTTTGCAAAGTTCATTTCGTGAATACTTGAGCACTTAAGGAGTCATACTCAGAAGACGCCATTGTTAAGATTGGCGTGGCGTGGCGTCGCGTCGCGTACATCTGTATATCGTACCATTCATACCCCGTGATCGTGCCGTCAATAATCTTCAGTTGTCGATATTTTAGCTTCTACTGACATGTCCCGTCGGTGTTTAGGAATGTCTGCTAAAGAGTCTACCCTTGAATTCCTGGACCATCTGGACGACTATGCTGTACGTTGAATCTAGTGCCAGTGTGTCATCGACCGTGTCATGCAGTTACGACATGGTCCGACAACTTCAAGCTTTATTCTCCGTTCAACCAGGACGAAACTCGCCAAAACGGAAGAGAGTACCTCTTTTCCGCACCAGCGATAGGTCAACACACACTTCAATCCCTCGATCGTCGCTGAGTCCTGCATCAGCTGACGGCTCTCGTGTACACTACAATATTATGTACCAGGTATGTATAGCTGCTGTCTTATTTTTAACCAGCCCAATTGTGTCTAAGAATATACGTCTACTCCTTCTTGTATAAACGTGTTTAGCAATGTCTGCATCTGGCAAAGTATCTAACGTTTGTTTGGTTTAAATCATCGATATTCCTGATAATTTCAATGAACATCAAATTTCCTTGTCACTTTATGCTAATTTGACTTTTAGTGGTATGCACCCCGCCCGGGATGACTGTTGATTCATGTCAGGGACCGGACAAAAATTAAGGGCGGGGGAGGGGGATGGTTGGTGTTTTAAAGGCCTGTGTTGGCACCAGATTGTCTCACCAGAAAATTTACACACCAGATTACAATTCCAATGGAAAACAACAGGCTATCACCCCTCCATAGTCCTCATGCATACTAGAACAAACGCAATTCCAGGGATCAGCAAAAGTGCCTTTTTAAATCCATGGAAAATAATGACCCTTCAAAAAGTGTTAGCAAGAAAATGATTCTCCCTCCCAAATTTTTGTATGACCTGTGAGTCACAGTCTGTATAAATGATATCTTAATTATTGACATATAAGTTCTCATTTGACTTTGAACTTTTAAAGAATACCTTTAACCAAATAGAAATAATCAGTAGAGTGAAAGTTGAATATCATATTTGTTGTTCACATCTGCTCTTTAACCATCATGTACATTAATATCAATTGCCAAACATTAATAAGAGCACAGGTCTAGCTTGTGTTGTATTTAAGCAATAAAGCACACCCAGCGACGGTATACTACAAGATTTTGACCAGTTCATGGCATATATGCATGAGTGATAGCGAGTGCATATTTGAAGTGAAATGGTCAAAACTAATTAATTTATAAGGTTATAAATAGTGCAAAGTAACATGACATAGCATGTTTAATGCCCCACTAGCTGTAAGTCGTGAAATTTGTTGACCTCAGAATATGTTCCCATTTTTGTCGTGGTTTTCTCTGAATTCTACCCTCTGAAGGGATATTGGCTTTTACTGCATTAGGAAACATTCCTTTGAGAACATTTAAACAGTAAACTCAAATTTTAATAGCCATTTTGATTATGGCCCCTTTTTTAAAAATTGGTAATATTAACAAGGAGAGAGAACATACAATGTCACAGTTGAAAACATTCACCTCTAGGTGACATTCAATCTAGGATGTCAAAACAGCAGGACAATCATGAATGTGGGCCCGTACTCCTGTCCCAAGGGGGTCATTTAAGAAAATCAGGGGCGGCCATTGTCAATATACATGTAAACCCTTGAATTTTCTGTGGAAAATACTATAGTCTATCAATATGTGACCTAAATAAAGTAGTCGATATATCGAATTTTATTAAAACCCTTTTCCTGCCAGACAGTATCCCTTCCCCATCAGCCAAGTCAGTAAAAACCAGTATTGAGCCAAAACATGACATATTTTCACCCACTTGGCTTGGTCTGTTATAGCATCTTTAGTCCAAAAGAATCAAGTTTACAGTTTTCAACAGCTTTCAAATGTACAGTATTATGATAAAATACACCACAGGGCTTGAAATACTTTTTTTCAACCACCTGTCCACTGGACAAGTCAAAATAAAAAGTGCCTGTCCCAATGAGAAAAGTACCTGTCCCAAATGGCATAATTTATTCCAAGAAACTATACTTATTTCAACTCACCGGAGACAATGTCCAGAGAAATTGATTAGAGTTCAAAGTGAGTTGTGAGAACAGGAAAATTGTAGTGTGTAGTTTATGACTGTACGTTGAAAGGATAAATTGAAATTTCATTTAGTGCCCCTAGAACATGAAAGTGTTTTGAAGTTTAATTTAGTGCCCCTGAGAACAAGAAAGTGTGTATGCACAACTATTGTTTGTTAGATGAGGGACAGTCCATTTAGAGTCGACAGATGAGCCGTTTCTGGTCGTCCGCGTTGTCTCTCCCTCCCCCACCCCATGGAGAATGGTTCTTGGAATTAGCTCATCATCCGCTCATTCTTTTTCTATATGTTACTCAAAAATTAGCACTTTGAATTATTTTTCGATAACCATTCTTTGTTATAAAAAGATTTATCCATATTTTAAAACCAGCGTTGCAATGGCTAAATATGCGGAGCAATTACGTCATGCAATTCTCTTCGGGCATTTGAAATAAAACATCGCTTTTTTCAAGTGATAATATCTAAGTTGCAATTCTGATCGAAATGTTTTGGCAAAAAATACAATCATTTTGGGAGTTCATTTCGTCATGAGGCGATATCGAAGATGTGTTCAGCTTCAAACATGGCCTCCCGTAACGTTGTAACTTATACCTTTGAGCTACCAAAAGAGCCATGCTTGTACAGCTTCCTTCTGTAACTGGTGGAGCCACGTGCCCTTCTTTTACTTCTGAATTTATCGATGTGTCCGTTTATTTGTCAGAAACACCAAGTTCGAAATCCTGGAGTTCGAAGTCGCTGAATTCCGGTTCAAAGTTATAAGGTTGAAGGCAAAGTGTGTCCATTGGGCAGTAGCTCAATACAAACGTACAGTAGATCAGACCCCTAGCGATACCCCCAAACTTCCTCAACCAAACACGAAAACTTTGCATCATCTAAGGCCAAGCCTCTCTCAAGGAATTCCGATAAGTGGCGCTTCCATATGGCGAAAATTGCGTCATACACATCAATTAATAAAACATAAATTTCCAGGAGAATCATTAGCACATTTCTCATCTCTTCATCATGAATGTTACAAAAATAATCTACTTCAACTTTTAAAGGCAGGTTGATATTTGGGTGGACTATCCCTTTAACATTTCACACTATGACTGAGGTGAAGTGATGACCTTTGGGGAGCCCAACTTCACTGCGCGAATGAATGAATTACATGCATTTGCGTGAACTCTGTGTGACCAAACCATTCAGAGAATGTTGCGTCCTGAGTGGTGCATCAAATAGTGAAGTACATGTAAGGGTCATTCAACATCTTATAGCATGAATTGCACAATGCTCTGTGCAGTTTATGTGAAGATTTCAGTACAGATATGCACATTATCCAGGGTTTTTGCTCGTATGAATGGTGATGGGATTTAACCCTTTTCCTGCCAGACAGTATTAAGACTATTACTTCCCCATCAGCCAAGTCAGTAAAAAGCGGTATTGAGCCAAAACATGACGTATTTTCACACACTTGGCTTGGTATGTTACAGCATCTTTAGTCTAAAAAAATCAAGTTTACAGTATTTATGTTTTCAACAGCCTTCAAATGTACAGTATTATGTTAAAATACACCATATGGAATATGTTGCGTTTTATTAATGTTAACTATCTTGACCTTATGGTGAAATATGGACTTGGCAGGAAAAGGGTTAATGAAATTAGGGCAAATATTTAATCACATTGCAATCTCTATCTTGGCCAAAGTTGCATGTATAGTCCCAGTGGGTAGTGAATAATAAGTGTATACATCACCAAAATCAGTACATTCTCACAAACTTATTTCGGTTTGAATGTAATAAAAAAACAATGCTAGAAGATACAGCTAGTGGGGGCTTTAAGTTAACATGAGATTAATTCTAATCTTACCTAAACATGATATGTCATTTTATTTTGCATCATTTCAATTCATTTTTAACTTTCTAAATTATTTCTATTACTGCTGAAAATGAAATGTGGTGTTATTTTCAACATGAACATTTTGGATATTTATATGACCATGGATGTGAAAAGAGTCAATTTTTCATCAATGGTCTGACAGTCTACAAGCTCTGAGATACTGCAGGAATGCATAGTGCAGTGTGAATCCAATTATGTTGAGCCTTTTTAGGCCATGAAAATGCTTGATATATTTCTGATTCAAATGTGTCGATGGACTGTCAGATTAATATGGTTATTCATCGTCATTATTGTGGCTTGAAATGTGATTCATCATCTGTGTTTGAGATAATTTGATTTTTCTTGGTAGGTTTTTTAACTTTTTTTTATATTCTTGCAAGTTGCAGGTCCCCTGGAAGTACATGTATTTATTAGGCGTTGAACAAATAGGGAAAGTGTAGTGCCCAAAGGAATGACAGTCACACAAAAGGCATGCCAACAACTGGGAACAATATGAGAGGTATGTAGTACAAAGTCTGCACTGATAAGTTTTTAGTCTAAAGTAGTGAACTTTGAAGGGCCAGTTAACCAAAGCACCAGTGTTGGTGAATTATGGTACGTGAACATGGTTAAGCAGAACCAATACAACACAAAGTAAGACAATTCTACTCAGTTGACCTTTGATGTTTGGTTATATTTGCAGGGCACCTAACAGCCATAAGCAACAAAATCTGCCTTTATAATCTTCTTTTGAAGATACAGATGTAATTGATAGTGATGCAGCTTAGCCCATGTCAAATTTTGAAATCACAATGAAATGTGTAAACCCTGCATTTTTTATAGAGAAGCAGAGTGTTGAAACACTTAAGGGGGTTCTTACATGAGTTTCCAAACTCAAATGTACATGATGACATACAATAATTGCATAGTCAAACCTAAGAAATGTTCTTTTTAACTCTGTCTCCAAACACTTGCCAAAATATTATTGAAGGAATCCATGAAGTGTACTTTATGAACTTTGTACGGGAAACAAAACATCTAAACAATATCACAAGACAAACTGTCGTTGGAGAGTTTGTTGCAAATTGTGTAATGAAAGATGAAACAAGCTTCTGTTCTGATAACATGTTCCAGATTTCATGACATGCTCAAAAACCATAATTTTATCTTTTACTAAAATAGTATGAAACTATTTTCCTGTAAACTTAATCTTAAACTATAATCCAGTGGGACTATGTCATACTAAACTTACCTGTTTATCATATTGAAAAAATCTACTGGGGCCACAGAGCGAATTTAAAAAAAACAACAAAACCAAACAGAAGCAGTGGAATGATCATTAGCGTGCAAGGTCGCTGTACTATATGTCAGGGTAAAAAAATTGTAGCTTTGAAATTTCTGGACGGTACAAAAGGCTCAGTGGTACGAATGTTCATTCATTGTTGACATCGTATCGATCTGATTGACACTACAGATGTTTGATCGTGCATGCCCTCATGATTGGCAGGTGTTTGAAAGTTTTCACATATTGTTCTTTGGATGCTTTGAACACGTCCACAGCATCGCAGCAGTTTTGGCATAAAAAATCAACTTACAATGGAAACAATGAGAGAATTTCACAAGGTGATGCCACAAGTATTCACAAAAGTAATATGTTGGAATGGGTTGGGTTGGGGTTCACTTTAAATTTGAAAAATGCACAGGGGTCATGTATTTTTCCAACACCATTGGAGTCACTTAATTTTCTTAAGTATTTGTCCTGTTAAAAAAGTAGTTTAAGTGTTCAAAAAAATTTTTGGGAGATAAAATGATTCGCTGCATTATTTCACTCTCAGTAGTCATTTAACTGTAAATCTGAACAAAAGTATAATTATCTGTCACATAAACATCTTGCCTTGGCAACTCTGGAGCTTGTCTTATTGTAAATCAAGCACACTGAGGGCAAAGAACAATTTTTATTACTTACATATTAGAGATATAGCAAGCTTTTGTCAGGGAAAATATTTAACAGTGACCTGTTGACCACTAGTACCATGAAAAGTGAAATAAGTTTAGTTGAAATTCAAATATCATTACTGTTTTCCACCTTCAAGTACATTTGTATCAATTGTCAAACACCTCGGAAAGCACAGAATGTGTTTGTTAAGCATTGTAAAAACAAATATTCATAGTTTTCTCATAGACTCCAATGTATAGTGAATCTACATTTCAGTGAGATTCAGAAATCAAATTTCTTGCATACATATAAACTTTTAACCATTCTAGTCTAATGAAGTACTTTCAAATGAATTATCAAAGGTCTATAAATACACAGATTTAAACAAAACAAACTAAATGGATAATGTACAATTCTGATGATTTATTCTGTGTGTCGTTATTTACAGAAATTGAAAGACGTAAACGGGGCTATCCAAGGACTAGCATGAAGCTGAAGACATTTGATAGTTGTGTGTGTTTCTTCTGAGGACAGTGAGCATGACAGAAGTTGCAAGGGTGGTGACTTTATTCGGAGACACTTGCCATGGGATAGAGAAAGAAGTGAAACTGCGTAAAGTATGGAAAAAACTTGCATCAAAGGAAATGCATATTGAGGCTACCTTGCATTGAGGTCGTGGCCTCAATCAGACCAGAGCCTGAGGATGAGGATGGTGGGCCATGAGCCGTTATACAGACAAATGACAATATCAACAGCGCTGACAACTCATTACAGGACAATGTTTAATGTATAAGCATATGTTTTTGCATTTTCTTGATTCTGCTAAAAGCTCAATGATGCATTTTTAGTTTTGAACAAAGACCACTCAACTTTTTAATTTTATTGACTAGATACAGGCTGTACTCATGTTATTACACCGACCGAGTCACAAATAGTGATTATTTGTATAATTGAATTTTTGGCACTTTTTAGCTCATATTTGGTTTTATATATAAATACCAAAAAGAGCTTATATGATGACTGTATGTCTGTATATTTGTGGGTATGTGCGGATGTATGTCCGTCACACACAAAGGCTCCCATACCGCCAAAGCTACCATCTCAGTATTTGGTGTACAGGTAGATGTAGGGGTTGAGATGTGAATTTGTTCAAATGAACATATCAGTGTCAAAAATGTGCAAATGAGGTAAGAAAAAGGGAAATTCTGCATGTGTGCAGGAGTTACATGCCAGTAAGAAACAGGCAAACTCCACTTATCTTGAGTCATTTCCTGTCATTGTTTATGAACTGTTACATATTAACAGAACTGCCTAAACCATAGACAGTAGAGGGGAGGAAGACCGTCAGTAGAGGGGAGTTGTTTATGAACTGTTACATATTAACAGAACTGCCCAAACAATAGACAGTAGAGGGGAGGAAGACCGTCAGTAGAGGGGAGGAAGACCG
The DNA here is from genome assembly GCF_041260155.1 of Ptychodera flava. Lineage (NCBI taxonomy): Eukaryota > Metazoa > Hemichordata > Enteropneusta > Ptychoderidae > Ptychodera > Ptychodera flava. The sequence continues at coordinate 3,487,847 of NW_027248279.1, forward strand.
TCTATGGTCAAACTAAGAGGGGCTAGCTGCCTTTCAGCTATGCATGTTGCTAAAGTTGACCTCCAGTACCTAAAATTTCAGACCTTAATTACTTTTGTCATTCTTGTTTTTCTGGTTTAAATATTTCTTGTTGTTTTTCTGGTTGTACTGTGCAGAAATCATTGTCATAACATCAACGTAGAATTTTCCTGCGCTGAACAGATAGAAACAACATTTATTGTTGATTTTTGTTAACCCATACTGGTATGTACCAATTCTGATCAAATTTGAGTGACACCGTATAATTGCGGTATTTTTTCTATTCTTGGTCAAGATATCTTCTCTGAGACCACAACTCCAACTGATTTGAAAGTTGGTGTGGAGGTTTTTAGGGTACAGCTCAGTAAGACTTTCAAATTGTGGTGAAGTTTGCATAATTGTATTTTTGGCAAAATTTTTACCATTGTCTTTTGCCTTGTCTTTTTTTTTAAATCGCTGCTACAATTGTACAGACGTTCAATGAATGACTTGAAATGTCGGTTTCAAAAAATCTGGTTATATTATTGTTTGTGATTTTTTTTCAGAAACCACAGCTTTTGTTTAACACATGTGTCAATTATTGTAAATATTTTATTGGAACAGTATTGTTCAGTGAATAAAAAAGACATTATTTTTTTAATTGCATAACAGTTGTATGAACTTAAATTGTTGATGTGTGTAGTGTAACATGTGAGTATGAGTAAAATGAAAGAACACTAGTATATCATGAGAATACCGGTAATACATTTTAATCAATAATGGTAGATATTGTGCATACCATCCTATGGCAATATGCCTGCACATAATTCTGTGACCAAATGGAAGAATGCAGAAAAGATATTAAATATCCACGCTGTACATATTGTATCAACTTGGTCCTGTTTGTTTCCCCATAATAGAACTAACTGCCCCATATCTATTTTCTAAGCATGTCCATGCATCATTACCAGTGTAATTGTTGATAATTGCACTGAAGTAAGGCCTTTTGAAATGGATCTGTCAAAAATAACATAAAGGATACAGAGGCCATGTTTAGAAGCAGAATACAAGGTTATTTGGTATACAATTATGAAAATAAAATGATGAAACAGTACAAAATGTGCAAAAGGTAAGGTTACTGTTTCAAGTAAATACCGATTCATGAGAAATTCAAAGAATTAAAAGGAATGACAGCAGAGCAGTGATATTTTATGCGATTTCATGCAAGGTACCATGGGAAATTTAAGGCAAGAGGGTGGATTCCCATGATCACTAATTTCACGCAGAATCCATTGAAATCCTGCACAGGATTATTCAGGAGACAGTCTTATGGAATCCATTAAAATGCTGTAATGGATTCTGCTGTGGATTCTAAAAGTGTTCCGTATATAGAAGAATCCATAATTGATACCTTAGGATTCCCTGAGTACCCACAATGGATATCTCTGGATTCCCTGGATTCTGATTGAATCCACGGAGGAATCCACAACAATGCTTAATGGATTCAGGCTTTTTCACATAGTGTTATGACCTCTATGTTGCATGTCAACTGCAAACATTTTTTGCAACCAGTGAATCAGAAGCAATGTTTGATTTGTTTTGAAGTGGGATGACAGTTTCTCACTGGTGAATTTCAATTCCAGGATTTCTTTGTTTGTTGGTGGAGTGTGCGCCTGTATACTGCATCTCTCTGTGATATCTCGGGGAGAAACAGAAAAAATACAGACTTTAATACAAATGTACATAGGCAAAGATATTTTTCTTAGACATGCTACATTTATTGTAGATATGCTCTTAAAAGCACAATATTTTATCTACAAACGTGTATTATCTGCATGGAGCTCTGTGCTCTTAAAAGCTTGAAATGAGAAAACACTATGTATTTGTAGCTTACTGTTCAATAAAACACAGATCACTTAATTGTAACATTGTAATTCAAAATGCAAAACACAGCCACAATTACATAGTATTTTCACACTTCATGTCAACTGTTAGAGTTTGCAAATAAAGCACTTTAAATTGTTTTATCTGCATATAGCTTTGTGCTCTTAAATGCTTGAAATTAGAAAATACTACAGCGCTATGCATTGCAGCTTACAGTTAAATAACACACGTATCAGCACACAGCTACAAATCATTATTTTCACACTTACAGACCTATTGTAATGTCAACAGTTAGAATAAGCACCACAATCACCTTAAAATTGCCTTAATAGAAAAACATGATTGCAATACACACCACAGCACACATTTACCTTCACCTAGCCACAACCAGAAAATGTAAAAAAATACTTACTGCAATACATGTGTTTTACACTTATGATATTGTTAAAATGTGCACCACATTGATCTTAAAATTGTTTTAAGTCTGTACAATTTTTTTAAAAGAATAAAATTAAAATACACTGAACAGCACACATTTACCATCACCAAGCTATGAATGCAAAATGTAAAATAACTTACTACAATATAATACACTGATGATGACTGATATTGTGGACAGTTACCTGGAAAAATATTTTATGAAAGACATATTCAATTTTTGAAAGGAACTTTTTAAATGACTATAATTATGAACAACTTAAACGCACTTATAAAAGATGTAACTATCGTAAGTAACGTTAACTTAGCCGTAACAAAAAGCAACGGGTGTCAACATGACATGTCACTTGCTTTTTCGCTACCCGGAAGTGCGTGTATTCCTATAAGTGTACACGGCTCCGTTGCATGAGTTGCTACCTAAACAACAGTGATAAAAACCAACTATAATATAAGGGCATTCGTCATAAATGTAAGAGAAATAAACGGTTTACTAGTCGGACACACTAATTCGATTGAAAACGGCAGTTAAAAACTTACGTGAACGGGTCGAAACCACGCTGAATCAACGATAAACTTGGCAGAGGCCGCCATGTTGTTCTTAGGGGAGGCCAGCTGGCATTCCCCACATCGGCAGCTCGATCGATGCGCGCAAACATTTCTCAATCAATCAGGCTGAAATTTGAAATAAGTACGTATTACATGCAAGAAATGTATAAGAAACCCTGTACAAGGGGTAAATTCGAGGAATAAACCACAGGATCATAGTCAAAAATAGCCGTACTTACAGTTTCTCGTTGTAGACTTCTCAGTGATCACAGTCGTTTGGAGAGCTATTCAGCGCTGGGACTATTCGCCCCATAGACGAGTATACAGAAGCGAGAAATACCCCAAGTCAGGAAATGAAATGGCTATTTCGTATAGGGATTGTGCCACCATGTCATCTTCGACGTTCGATTTTACCGTGAAGAGTAGCAAGTTCATCTATCATGTAATGGTCGACCGTTCCCTATCATTCTCAAAATTCATACCTGGTACTTGATTTGCTTCACAAACGCTCGTTTCGTGTGATTTCCGGCCGAATTCGACGGACACGTCGCTAAAACATAAGCGTGAGCAACATTCCGGTCACCTTACAGTGGACGTTGGGCACCTCCACTTTACTGACGTTAGCGCCGCGTACCCATGAGGGGTGACTGGAAGGTTGTTCATGCCTTATGTTTTGGCGACGTGTCTTCTGAAATGGGCCGAAAATCACACGAAAATTCATACCTGATACTTCATCTGCTTACAAAATGCTCATTTCCTGTGATTTTCGGCCGAGTTCGAGAGACACCTGGCCAAAACATAAGCGTGAGCAACATTCCAGTCATCCCTCATGGATAGGCGGCGCCAACGTCAGTAAAGTGGAGGTACCCAAGAGGTGACCGGAATGTTGCTCACCCCCAGGTTTTGGCGAGGTGTCCGTCGAATTCGGCCGAAAATCACACGAAACAAGCGTTTTTGAATCAGATAAAGTATCAGGTATGAACTTTTAGAATGATAGGGAACTATCGACGGTTGCATGATAGATGAACTTGCTAATTTTCACAGTGAAATCGGACACGGAATGTTACATGGCGCGGTTTTTATAGCCATTCTGTTTCCTGACTTGGGGTATTTCTCGCTTCTGTATACTCGTCTATTGGGCGAATAGTCCCAGCGCCGAATAGCTCTCCAAACGACTGTGCAGTGATTGAAGCTCTGCGGAAAACACACGACCAATCTTCGAAAATATCGTCTTTGAAAGCTCTTCTCTGATTTGTTCATATTACACCTTCCCGGAATGGCTCAATGTTAGCAAAAGCCAATCAAAAATATCGTACAAAAAATCCTCTCCAATTTCGGTCGCATGGGGGCGACGGCATAAGTGGACCTTCGCCAGGCTCTATGGTTAAGCTGTTGCGTGTGGAAAAACCTCCGTTTTTAGCGCTTTGAAAAACACACTCGCAGTTGTCAGAAATTGTTCAAATTTCACACAGTTGATATATATATATTACTTTTTAATAAAATCGAAAAGATATGAGAAGATTTTATTTCTAGAGCGATTTATTAAACTTTTAAATTTGTCTTTAGTACAAATGTTAATTCAGTGACTATGGGCCTCCCTACAAAAGGCTTATTGATTTACAGAGAACGTCTGTCTTGTTTTTAGCTTTAACTTAGCACATGATGGCAATTGAAAATTCAAAGCCAAATAGCCAGTGGGAAAAAAATAGACGACTCGCTCTCACCAGCGGTCGAGGTCGCAATGAAAAAAAAATCGAAGTCTCTGAAATCGGTATCATTGCTCCGCCATGTTTATTGTTGGTTGTACGGCCAGTTTAAAGTCACAGACTTTCTTCTCGGTAAATTCATATAATTGCCATACCGCGAAGTTCCCTGTGCATTTCAATATGTCTATTTGGAAGCAAAAGCTCCACGGACATTCGATCGATGGTGATGAACTTTCTCCAGGCATGTGACATGTCACCAGTTACGAACTTTACCGGTTTTCGATACGAAAGATGCAATATATTATCAGCGTTGTTCACGTTGTGTTTTGAGTTTGATATGGAATATAACAGGAAAACACTAACGATTAGAGTGACGATAGAGACCATGCCCGATACGGAAAAATTGACATCAACTACTTGCATTGAGCAGTGACCTGAAACTTCAGACTGATATACAAATGTCGACAATATAAAACATTGAAATGCCGGAGAGAGAGAGGGAGAGAGAGGTTTACGCTGTCGCGAACTGATTATACTCTTTCGGATATGACTTCGGTGTAGACGATACACAGACATCGAAAATGTACACCTACTTTCCAGAAATTCGACTAATCTTATAATAAAGAGTAGAACAAATCCAAAAGTGTTGGTTAAAGTAAATCTTTAGATGTTGGTTTTCTAAAGTTAGATAATACTTACAGAAATATGGTCGTCATAGTCTTCTTTTAAAAACTATTATCTTCAACACCACGTTTCTTATGATCGGTGATGTCATTTTTTATTATTTTTACAAACTTTCGATGCATCAAACGCTATAAGACTATCTCATCTGCCTGTCAAGGAGTTACAATATATTTCCAAGGGCTGGCACACGATGTCAACTTACGTGTCGTCCGTCGAGCGGCCGGTGGCAGTGTCACAGATTGTTCCGTCTGTAATCGCGGCAACTTTGATTTTGATGTGACACCAACGTGCGTTTGAGGTTTTTTTGTTACCTAATTTGTCGACCTCACAAAATTTCAGTCCATGCTTTGAAGCAGTCTCAACATGGCAAACATGTCTCGCTTAAATTTCATCCTCGTCGTACCAAATTAAATACGACCACTAAATTATTTCGGCAGTTTTAATTTCCTATTAATTCGACGTTTTTCAAATTGTAATTATTTTTTATGGTCGAATTGATAGGGTTTTTGGTAGCAAGCTTATCTCTTTGTCGGACCAGTATACCGCGAGATGTAGTACTGTGTTCGGCAGCCATGGCGAAAGTGAATATTGTATATTGTTGTTGTTTGTTTTATGTTACAAATACCTGTCGCATGAGGGCGTTTGAAACGCTTCTGAAGTGGCTCAGTCTGTCCACACAGCGATTTGCGGATAGAGTTAATCCCTACAACGGCTCTGGTCGGACCGACTAAACCGTCTCAAATCTGAAACGCTTCAGAACCACTTCGGAGTGTCCACACATATCTTTCTGTGTCAGTATTGGCCCAAAACCGTTTCAGAGACATTTCAATGGCCTGTGTATGAACGGCATAAGAATAAATCAAGCGTGACAGTGTGAAGGTCGAAAACATATCACTGACACTATCCCAAATGTCTGTCTGAAAATCTGTACCATCTGGTATTTATAACTAAAGTGATTATATAAGATATTAGAATAATCTAAAATTTCTATTGATATGTTTATTGCTGTTCTGGAATTATCTTAACTTGTAGCAAACATGAACGTCCAGAAAGTTCTAAATATGACTAATCGAATACAAAGTCATTGAGGATATGAGAATGACCTTAAATGACCTTCAGAATATTCTGGACTAATTAAACTCGGTCATGGGTGGGCGGAATGACCTACATAACACTCGGCATGTATTGCTATCTTACTTGATCAACAAACTCATGGATTGACAGCTCATCGTCCATAGTAAAATAATGTTTGCTGAACTGTCAGCATTTGCTTAAGCAATGGGTCAAAATTTGATCAGCTTATGCAACTGAAGAAAGTCCTTCTTTCAGTGAGAAAGACATGCTTGATCACTTCAGTCACATGATCCTGTATCTGTACAATGTTGACCTCTTACTGTGTTTTATCCATAATATACCTCAGTTACAATGATCAAATGAGTCAGCATAATCTTTGCCAGAAAACACTGTTGTTACTTGCACTGACTGGATTATGAAGCCATTTAACTTTTCTTCTGAATACTCTGTTATTCCTAGTATCACTGATACAGGTGTTACTATTCGATTGAGTCATACTAAATACAAGTATGCAATGTGGTGTTCAAACTGATATGTCGTCAGAAGCTTGTGAAGATAAAGAAATTTGTCCTTATGAGAGCACAAAATTAATATATTTACAGTCAAAAATAGTTATATTGCTGATGGGGTCAATGGACCAGTCTTTCTTACCCCAAATAAACCTGATCATGGAATGTCAAAGACTCAATAGCTGCAGACTTTACTAAAGCATGTCATGCAGCAGGTGTAACTGATTATACAGCAAAGTCTTTCAGACACCGGGGAGTGTTAACACTGCCTTCTGGGCGGAGGCAAATGCTATAGTGACATATTTAAACTTGGAAGATGCAATCTGCAGATGTGTTTTAAAAATATAATGTAAATAGCTGTGGATGTTACAAACAAAATACTGTACCAAGTTGCTGAGTATCCTACATTTCAGGGTGACTACAGGCATTAAGTCTCCAGAGTCATGGGATGCCATACAATCTTTCACCCTCCACTGCCCTCCAACAATGTTTGTAGTTGCCTTTTGGAGTTTCCCCCTGTCATTAATTCATGTGACACAGCTCCTGTATATTTGGTTCACAAGTGTTAAAGTTCACATTTTTGATAACTTGTACTATTTAAAAGTTTTGCATAGAGAAAATGAGCATGTGCAGTTACTTTGGTCCATCTTGACCTTTGACTTTGGATTCATTGAAGTTCTTACTTGTATTATTTCACTGCTATTGTAAAAAGTTTTGTATTCAGTTTTCTGCCTTGTTTGGGACATTAAAGCGATGAAGAGAGTGTGTATTGCCTTGTATTCCATGTCTCTCGAGATTTAGACAAGATTGCAAGTTCTTTAAAATTCCGATGGAAGTTGAGAAACAGCTATATACTTTTCTTGCTTGCGATGGATTCTAATTTATAAAAAGAAACCAAGACAAATTGTCAAAGTGATGGAAAAACAGAAGTTTAGGTATTTCAGTGTGATTCACCCAATCACAATTTCACAGACAAGTGAAGTAAACATTTGATTATTGTCAGGACACATCTGTTCAAACAGAAGCTTTAATAATAAATGATGCTCATCTTATTCTAGATCCGCCAGTGGTAGCTATCTCTATTTTAAGTGGAAACAGATTTGGGAAAATAAGGACAGGACAAGACTTTTCAGCAGAATGTTACACACTGAAGGCAATCCAAATCCAGAAGTATTATGGACGAGAGATAATATCCATCAAGCACGGAATGGTTCACTGAGGTTAAATAATGTAACTGAATCTGACCATGGTGTGTACAAATGCACTGCCAATAATACTTATCACAATGGCAAACAAGGTTCAGATGAAGAGAGAATAAACAGTTGATGTTCAATGTAAGTTCAAAGCATTGTGTTAAAACCTTAGAAATAAGTGGCTACCAGTATGTTGCAATTGTAAATTCAAACCTCTCTTACTTAAAAAATGCTGCACTGTTTCTGTACATGTTGCAATTGTCTGCAAATTGACAATTATTAGCACAAGTTTGTAACTTCATTGAAGTTGTCATGCTCAACATCACAAGCAATACTCATAAAGTACAGCTTGTTTTGAAATATTGTTTTGTACAAACTTCTTTATCCTTAGTGAAATGCTTAATTTCCTTACTGTTGTCACATTGTATCATCACATTAAGGTATCTTCTATAAAGTTCTCCAAGTTTTATATGTCAAATTGCAAAAGCCCATTAAATGTACAATTACAAATTACCTTACCTGAAAATGCAAAATATCTCTCACTACAATTATATAATTTGACAATTAATATTCATTTTATCAATTTTGCAAGTCCTTCTGGACCAATATCATTAATTGTGACACATTAACAAACAAGCAACCAAGCAGCTAAAATAAGTCAACTGTGATATCAGGTAAGTTAAATAATAGCAGTGGGCTGGTTTGCTAATCACAAAATAGTCATGCATGTGGGGAATATTTAAATATCAGCAGCAAAGTCATGAAAATACTGTTCATTATTTTTGGATGGGAAAGAATCCAACAGTTGATCATTTTTATATTTCTGTGTCAGTCGCAACTGCAGGTGGTGTACATCATGGCCAAACACTTTCTCTGACAACGGACATTTAACCATAGCTCAACTAACCAGAAACAGTTTTCTTTGACAAAAAATCAGCCAAAAATCGCCCCAAAAATATCAAATTCATTTATCATAATTTCAGTAACTCTGAGTCAGTTCACACCTAGGAATCTGCTGCACAAAAAGCAATCAGACAAGGAGATAGTAAGGAATTTTTTGACTTTTTGATCAATAACAGTATAAACTGCCTAAAATATTAAAATATTAAAGGTCCTGCCACAATATGTGCAATACAGATCACCACTAGGGACCTGCATATCACATTTCAAAGCAATCTAACAAGTACCGTTGCATTTTTAACAAAAACCAGCAAACATTGCATAAAAAATACAAATATGTAATTTCTATCAGCTGAGACAGTTTTTGTTGTACCGGTACTGTCATTTAGGCCTACAATCTTATTTTGGAGCTTTTCATTACAAAATGCCGAGTATTTTTCCATGTGTTATGGTTTTTACAGCATCTCTACAAATTTTCTTGTATGTACAGATATTGTAAGATGTATTCAAATTTTTGTATGCTTACAAATGTACAGTTTCATATAAAAGTGAAAAATCACTTTGATGAGTGAATGGGCACTCACTCTGTAGGCAAAGGACTGGTGAAATATGGACTATTCTAGTGACTATAAAATTTCACTGCACAGTGTTGCTTGTGTCGCCGACCTTAAAGAGTTCAAGTTTGCCTCAATGACTTACTCGAGAGGGAAACAAAAACTCATCTCTGAACCTTCGTAATCTTTGAACTGTTCTTCAAGTTAATTCCATGGTGCAGTATTTGTGCAGTGAAACTGTGCTGTTACATAAACCGTAGAGCCTCTATTGTCAATTGGTGTAAAGGTACGGTCGGCACCCAACAAACTTTGCTTATCGATCGTTCAAATTGTCGGAAACATTATTTTTGTCGGACACTTACAGAAAGAAAGAAATATAACGTTTTATCAAACATCTTACTTCATCATCCATACAAATAACCATTTCTAAATCATATATTATGTAACAAGTGCTAAGGTCCGAATGTGAAGAAGTTGGCAGCGAGGATTGCACGATGTCCGCGTTCGCCGCCTCCCAGTCAGAAATGGGATTGAAAAATTTCAGCTATATTGAAAATGCTTTAATATAACATATGAACAATTGATGCCTTAAGACGAGGCTCTGTAATTGTCTTGTAGATAGCTCAAGTTTGGTACTTAATTTTCGCCGAAATGTCGGCCGTGCCGTGTTTTCAAGCTTGATTGTGCTACCGACAAACCCGAACATCGGTTACCATCTATTTGTATTCACAAGTCTTCCTCCATAGATTCAAAGGCATTCAGCCAGCGTAGTAGCAAGACTTTATTTTGACCGCAGTATCAGTCACTTGCCTATATTCTTGTGCGTAACACGAAAAGTTCCTGGCTGGTCAAGCTATCTTGCCCATCTTGCACCCTTTACCCGATTATGTACGCTACAGTCGGTCAAAACTATATTGCTTCAATTTTGACATATCACCAGATAGTCTATTGCTTTATTCCTTCTATTTGCTCGCTTTTGATGTTCATAAGGCCACAGACTTGGGGTAAGTCTATCGCACCAGCGGCGTGCTCCAGCACGTTCCCTCTATAGAGAGACCGTGGTCAAAGTTTGTGCGCACGTTCCCTCTATAGAGAGACCGTGGTCAAAGTTTGTGCGTCCACCGTCTTACGTCCAAGACATTTGAGAGGTCAAGGTCAATGATGTAATGCCAGTTTCAATAAACTGCCAGGCATTTCAATGAAAACGGACAGTATTTAGCGCCTGTACCCGGTATGTTGATAGAACAGCACAAATGTAGCTTATTTCAAAGTTAGTATTACTGGGAATTTAGTTCAATTGGTTCTCGTCTCGAAGGCCAAGTTACAAAGGTCAATAGTCAACAGGGCTGTGGGAAACCTAATGATAGCAGTCGACGGGCTTAAAAATGTAATGTTACCTGTTCATAACCAATGGTTTCTACTCTGGAATAAAAAGGACGCGATGTGTTCTACAGACTCAGTACGCCCAATAATCACGTGATGCCGTACAAACAAGCCCACATGTGTACTAACGCGTATGGAAATACACGTACGTCTAAGCAAGTTTGCGCACATGGCTTTGTTTGTACTGTGGTCGATTCGATTCTGGGTTTGGCCTATTACCTCCTCGCTTGATGCAACCCAATTTCTTTTTGTCTGAAATGTGAATTGGAAAAGTGAGGGGGGAGGGCGGAGGTGGAATGGGGTTTTTTTCAACGTTTTCAAATTGTAGAAAACAGTTGAAACCTACTCTTTCTAATAAGCATCTTATTACATGATTGATTTTCCATAGTTATTCTGAATTGTACATGTCAAATCTTTCATCATGTTCCCATGTTTTCAAGTTGCGTCGATTCATGTAAGCATGATGGCGCGATCGATCATGATGCGTTTGATGGTGCGTAACGACCTTGTCTGGCAACCACCTGAAGATGTATGGGTAATTTGGTATCATACAAAAAGAATTGGTTTTTGTTGATGTTGACGATCGACCATCGGTGTTAAGCCGATTGTCGTGCCTCGTTTACCGCTATTTGCCACAGATAAGGAGAAACATGGGGCCCGGGGGCACCGACGTCCTTTGTACCTCCTTACTGTTTATTATTTGCCATAAATGTGAAATTTGGCAAAAAGTCAAATTGTTTGGACATAAATGAAAGTTATTTGAACTGGTTGGTTACTGCTCCAGCATAAGTTCAAGTGTGGAATATAAGTATCAACAGCCTTGATATGTGTGAAAGTGAATTAAGAATAAGAGATGGGACTCAATAGGATCAACAATATCTAAACAGGAAACGGTGAATTTATATAATACAGAAGGGGAGAAAATTTAGCCAATGGCTAATCTAAACCAAATTACTTAAACTGGACTGTTGGCATTGATTACACATGTATTTATTGTCCATCATTATCCAAAATAAATTTGGGCCATTGACAAAAAACATTTACATGTTACACTCACCACTTGTACTTAGTATTTGGAGAGTACACCTATCTACAATACATGTTAATAAAAAGTTTGGACTCTGTAGGTCAACAGTGCATCTTAATGTGTGAGACTAAATAAGCTTACCCCTCAAGTATGTATAGGCCAAAGACAATATTTAATTTTGAATTACGTAGTGCAGGGAAGGACATAGAATATGGTGAAAAGCAAACTAAATATATAACCAGATATGAGCTGTAAATGCTCACGTATTTCATTATATATTGCAGTTATGTGTAAATTTGAACCTTTGCCACATGTTTGCAACTTCATTGAAGTATTATGATAACATAATATGAGGTTATTACGAAAATACCGCAAAGGATGCACTCTGACATTGGCGCAGCGAATCGTCCTCCGCTTCGCGTCGGGCGATGCGCGGCGCCGATGTCCGAGTGCATCCTTTGCGTTATTTTCGTAATAACATTATCATTATACATCTTACATTACTGATCGGGACATCAAAATGTCGGAGTAGTGACCGTTTTCGTGCAATATCAACTTTTTCTCCGATTTTATCACGGCCAGTGTAGAAAACGCTCCCTCGGACGCGCTTCTGCAAAATTTTTGGAGTGTGTGCACTACACACATACGTACGCACATAGCGCGCGCGAGACTCTTGGTTTCTGGCACTCGTCCACAGGGGCCCATGAAACCGTTCTACAGTGAACGGGCAGATACAGCCGCAGGGAATGGGCGCCTTGAAACCGTACGTGTTATGGAACGGGCGTTCCGTATGGCTTATTTAAGCGCACGCTAAATTATATTGTTTTCGATGGCTAGATGTAATAATAATGAACATTATCATATACCTATGCCCTGTATTGTGTCTGTACTGAGTTCAGTGACATGATTTATCATGTTGATTTGCATGTCAATAAAGTGATACGCCTTGTTGATTTGCATATGAAAGGAATGATCAGCACATCAAAAGTTCAATATAATAAATCTAACTTAATTGCTTAAGTTTGGCCTCAGGCCCCCCCACCCCCCCTTCTAACTTAACTGACCTAAAATTGAACAAGTCATTGTCAATGACATAGTCCCCACTTGTAAAAGGAGTATTAGTCTTGATGGGGCAGGAAATGTGGTCATTAAAAGTATCGCTGGAGTGTATAAGTTCACATCTATGGGCACATAGGTTTATGTCATTTTTCCCAATTTATAACAAGAGGCATGTCTAAGTTATGGTTCTAAATCGGGAAAAAAATCAGACCTCTAGCTGTGTTGGCCAGCCAAGAAATACATATGTGCATAATAAATGAGGTACGAGATGTGAAATCTTAAGGTCTAATATCCTATCAAAATTGAAGCTATAGAACTTGTGGTTACTGAGTTATGCATATATATGTATAATCAAGGTCTAAGGTCATCAAGGTCACTGTACATTTTGAAAAAAAATTGTATTGCTAAGTTATCCCTATACACCAAAAATCAGACCTCTAGCTCTATTGGCTCGCTCAAAATTAGATATGTGCATAATTAATGAGGTACAATATGTGGCGTCATAAAGTGTCCCATCATACCATACATGAAGGGTGTATCACTTGTGGTTACGAGTTGTGGACAAATATGTATATTTGAGGTCAAAGGTCACCAAGGTCACATGACATTTTGTCAAAAAAAATTGTATTGCAAAGTTATCCCTATATACCAAAAATCACACCTCTAGCTCGTATTGGCTTGCTCAAAATTAGATATGCACATAATAATGAGGTACAATATGTGGCGTCATAAGCTGTCCCATCATACCATACATGAAGGGTGTAGCACTTGTGGTTACTGAGTTATGGACAAATATGTATATTTGAGGTCAAAGGTCACCAAGGTCATGTGACATTTTGTCAAAAAAATTGTATTGCTAAGTTATCCCTATATACCAAAAATCAGACCTCTAGCTCTATTGGCTCGCTCAAAATTAGATATGCGCATAATTAATGAGGTACAATATGTGGCGTCATAAAGTTCCCATCATACCATACATGAAGGTGTAGCACTTGTGGTTACTGAGCTATGGACAAATATGTATATTTGAGGTCAAAGGTCACCAAGGTCATGTGACATTGTGTCAAAAAAATTGTATTGCTAAGTTATCCCTATATACCAAAAATCAGACCTCTAGCTCTATTGGCTCGCTCAAAATTAGATATGCACATAATTAATGAGGTAAAATACTTGGCGTCATAAAGTGTCCCATCATACCATACATGAAGGGTGTGGTTACCGAGTTATGGACAAATATGTATATTTGAGGTCAAAGGTCACCGAGGTCACGTGACATTTTGTCAAAAAATTTGTATTGCTAAGTTATCCCTATATACCAAAATCAGACCTCTAGCTCGATTGGCTTGCTCAAAATTAGATATGCGCATAATTAATGAGGTACAATATGTGGCGTCATAAGCTGTCCCATCATACCATATATGAAGGGTGTAGCACTTGTGGTTACCGAGTTATGGACATATATATATATGAGGTCAAAGGTCACCAAGGTCACGTGACAAATATCTGAGATATCTGCGTGAACGGATGGACTCACGGACGGACATGACCCAATCTATAAGACCCCTGGACTTCATCCATGGGGACTAAAAACTGTGTCACTGCATCCTTTTTACAATATGAATACGATGAGAAACTAAATCTTTATTTTTCTTGGCCTTATACATGGGAGTCTATGGACTGCCTTATACATGGGAGTCTATGGACTGCCTTATACATGGGAGTCTATGGACTGCCTTATACATGGGAGTCTATGGAGACTGCCTTATACATGGGAGTCTATGGAGATGAAAACTAAAAAGTCCTCTAACACGGCCAAATTTGATCGCATTGTGAAACAAATCGACGTGCATCTGTATGGGGTAGGGTACTATCCTTGTGCAAAGTTTGAAAGAAATTGACCTGGGCATGTCTGAGATATCTGCGTGAACGGACGCACGCACGCACGCACGGACGCACGCACGCACGACATGACCAAACCTATAAGGTCCCCCGGACGGTGTCCATGGGGACTAAAAACATTGCGGACTCATACCCTGTACTAATTCTTTCAAATGACGTACCAATGTACCATTGAATTACAAAAATTGAAAACCATTGTAAAGCAACAAAAATATGGGTGACTGGATCGGTTTTAGCGTACAAAAAACAGCCTTGAAATCGTAAAATTTGCCCAAAAGACGTTGAATCGTTTTTTGGACTGCACAGAAATTAATTTGGCCAAACGCCCCCCCCCCCCCCTCCCCCAAACTCAAGCAATTAAGTTTTTTTTCAAAACATCGATCTTTTGACGTTGCCCCTAAATAAAACACATGTGTCGATATCGGATTAACCTGCTACTAGTAGTGCTACCAATTTGGACAAATTAAAGAGCAGAGCATCACACTGTACAGGCACTGACAGATCGATGACAGACCAGCTGTTCCGTTCGAGCATAAGCACAGACGCACAGACAACAAGCAAAAGTGCTATCGGACATGTTGGAGGACCGGCAAATTCAAAAGCACAACTTTCAAAAATATCATGTATTCACGGTATATGCGTTCTGGAAAATAATACCAAACACAACACTTGCATTACCGTACCAATTCGGTAGATATCCTACATGTTTGATGACAGAGTTCAAGCATTTCTCTGCTCAACCGTAATATAATTGTCACTGAGCCAGCTGATAGATTTCGTCAGACGCTAGTATATCAATCCGCCTTAGCAAGATGACGCAAGCAAATGTAGTCCATCAAGAAAACCACAGTGAAACGTATCATATTTTAATATACTAGATTTATTCATTCAATAACGTCGGCATAGTATATGATAAAGAGGTTATCCCTTGATATCACCTCTTGGTAGGGTCGTATTGCTGTGATGCGGCCCACAACCGCACTCGCAGCGATACGACCCCACCAAGAGGTGATATCGAGGGATAACCTCAATAATATTCACCACAGATTAATTCTAAAGGTCATTAAGTATTCAAATATGCAATTAGCTGAAATAGAAATAATTAATTTCTTTGACTGCTTTCATTGTATCATCCCTTTATATAGCAAGTGTAAAATTGCCTCTTGTCAAGTCCTCCAAACTATATATTCCAAACTTTGAAAGCTCATTAGATATGCAAACTATAAATTAGCTGACTTGAAAACTTAAGTGTGAAATGACTTCCAATATAGGTATAACCTGGTATAATCATCAATGTACATAGCATGTTATGCCAACTTTGATTAAATAAATCCAAGTATATATCCCTAATTAGGAAAGTTCATTATATAGAATTACACAAATTAGGAATTGCCTAAAGCAAAAATGCTTAATGCCTTTCAATAATGTTAGCGTACATAATAGTATCTTAAATGTACATAGCAAGGTTTCATCATTTTGGTTTTGTACATTCAAATATATATCCTTAATTTCGAAATGTCATTAAATATGTGAATTACGATTTGGATGAAGTAAAACTGCTGAATGACTTTCAATAAATGTTAAATCATAGTATCTTCAATATGCATACCAAGTTTTGTCAATTTTGATTGAGTAAATTCAGACATATACCCTAATTAGGAAATTTCATTAATATGCAAATCAGTAATTATCTTTCACATCACCCCTTAATAACTTTCACAACTGATATTCTTGATGTGATCAACATTTGTAGCAAATCTCATCAAATTGTGTGCAGTCATTCTCAATGTATATTCGGTTTTTCTAATATCATTAATGCAAATGAAGCAAAAAATAAGCAAGCCACACCACCAAAAACTAAGCAGTTCTTGCCATTAGCAACTGATCTATGTACCAGTTTAGTTCTAATCTGATGAACAGTTTTTGAGATATTGAGCACACAGACAGACAGACACACAGACAGACAGACAGACACACAGACAGACATCGCTGCGACATATGCGAGCAAAAAACTGAATATAAAGTGATATGGAAATGTTGTCTCACAGTCATAAGTTTAATATATATAAGTATATAAGTCTCACAGTCTCACAGTCATAAGTCATAAGTAACTAGAAAGCATTTGCAAGCAAAAGCGAAGTTCCAGAGACCAGAGCAGCGGAAGAAACAAGAGAATGTGTGACAAAGATAGGTGCAGAATGAAAGAGTGCTTTTGGATTTTAATATTCTCGCAGCCAGAGCAATAATTTTCGCTCTGCTGACCTACGCAAAAATAATCGCTTGACGGGTAGCGCTGAGTTGTTGCCGTAAAGAGGCGCGTGGTTTAGACGATGATCAGACAGAGGAAACATCGGACCTAGGCCGTTGAAATTGAAAACCGAGGCCACATGCATTTTCATTTGATTAAAAGCACAGACTAAAACAATTTTCATTGCATGTCGCTGTTTTCACAAGATACTGACCATTTGATCTTGGAAAGTTGAGTTGCTTTTACGTGCAGCCAACGCATGCCGGTGCGTGACAGACAGTTCACTATGAATGCCTAGCTCTGCATGGCAGGGCTGTGTGTTACCGGCGTTAAACGCCTCCACAGACTCCGCAATATAGGAAAAACCGCTGGTGGCTCCTCAGAAATACGGCGGGCAGTTTCTCCGCCAAAACAGCCGATTTTGATCCAAATTTTGCATTGATCTTCGTTTTCGAGCACACCCACCTCGCCTAGGTACACGATGTGCCCAGCCGCGCTTGTAAACTTAGGGAAAGCGCTACTTTTCTCTCTCTATGCGAGCGAAGCGATCGTTACCGCCGCCATTGTTATCTCATGAGCATTCGGGCGAAACAGTATAGCGCCACGTACGGCGAGTATTTAGAGAAAAATAAAATCAAAAAGCAACAAAAAACAAAGCGAAAGAAAGCTAGAATTATTAATAGCTGAACGCAATATGATAGTTGAGCAATGCAAAATAAAAAAATAAATAAACACACAAGAAATGCCCGTAAAACCCGTCCGAGCTGAGCGATGACGTCATAAGCGTGTCGCAATGCATTCTGGGTAATTAAGGTAAAATTTGTGTATAGCATGTTCTATGATAGTAATACCAGAAATAGAGAAAGAAAGAAAGAAAGAAAGAAAGAAAGAAAGAAAGAAGGAAAGTGAGCAAAAACTAACAGTTCCAGAGCTGGTCTCTGGAACTAAATATACAATTGACTGGCATATCTTTACACAGTGTTCTCTGGACAAGGATTATATAAATTCTGTATTTCTCTGACCACAGTTTATGGTACAAAATATTATGCTATTTCACGATAGTTATTATACAACATAGCTTGCATTTTGTTCACAGTAGAACTGAGTTTTACATGTGAAACTTTCTCGTAAACTGTAATTCTGGCTTCGGGCAGCTCAAACGTCGCAATACTACATATTTTTGATATGATACGGAGTGACTTGCACCACATATGCAATATGCAATGACAGTCGATATAATTCATGGTATTAGCATTCAAGCATAGTGATGTTGACAATACGTGCATGCCAGTGCACGATTTCAAGTAGCCACAAGGAAATTCTGATGGTCTTTTAGTGGAAATATATGTAACAACAGTGAAACAAACAACATTATTATCGTGACCTTGCTAAAGTGCAATCTCGGATCGTGTATGAGCTGATGATCATGCCAAATTGCAATGTCGGATTTTGCCATGATTCTAAAGTGCGCGTACATCCTAAGTAATCGGTCAACATATAAGCGCTAGCAGACACTGTCTTTAGCGATCAAAGTCAACAATGATGTCAAAATCAACGCACAACTGACTAAATAACCAAAAATAAGCAACAGAAAACTAAAAGTTATTGCAAGCACGTACCTATAGTGAGGGCTGATAGCGGTAACAACAGAATACAAAAGCATGCAGTCCAGGGAATTACAGTACACAGATTACAAATGCCTACATGTACGGTAAAAACGCAACAGATACATACGGGGGCGACAACGCACGGAAATGTATATCAGACGAGGGGAGACATCGGACCTAGCTGTTGAACTTGAAAACCGAGGCCACATGCTACCCACTCATCTCCAGACAATCAACAAATATACCGTTACAGTTGGTAAAACTGCTCAGATCAAAGAAACTATAAAAAACGAAAACAATGAGACATCAAAGTTCCTGTGACAGCATCGCTAGGAAAATACTACGTTTTTTCAGTACGTTTATCAGGGTTCTCTGACCCTGCTCACCCCTGGTACCAAAATAGAAGTGTCCCACTCTGATGTCATCTCTGCCATTGACATTCACGCACGCAATCTGGTTTTTCATTCTCTTCACATGCAATTTCATTTGATTAAAAGCAATTAACGCTTCATCTGTTAAGAGTTTTTACCACTGACTAAAACAATTTTCATTGCTATGTTGCTGTTTTCACAAGATACTGACCGTTTGATCTTGGAAAGTTGAGTTGCTTTTACGTGCAGCAGCCAACACATGCAGGTGCGGTGACATCAGTTCACTATGCTATGCCATGCCTTGATATCATGCCACGCTGTTGATCAGCAGCATACATGATGTCTTCGTTCCAAATTTACTTTTTATTTCAAGATGTGAGTCAAACAGAAATTTCATCAAATTGCCACTTCTGTATTTAGGGATTGTGTAATCAGTTTGATTTGAAAATATTTCGTCAATTAAGAGCGGAAATCGTCGCTGACTTTTGTTGTCTTTTGGCTATGGTTGTATATCAATTTTTTTCTGTCCTTTACAATCGCCGCCGGTACCATCAAGGGTGGGACGTGTGAATTGTTCTGTTGTTGACGCTATTCATATAAACTGAAAGGAGTAATAACTAGTGACATTGTAAAACAAAAAAAGCTATAAATAATCTGTCTTCCTTTCGTGTGATCGTACGGAAGTTGACCAGTCCGTGCCATTGTGAACATTTTGCCGCTGAACCTCATAGCGTCGCGGGTAACAATGATAGCGTCGGGGAGATCGAAAGCGTCGCGGGCTTGAACGATAGCGTCGCGGGCCGCAACGCTGTTTTGGGCTGGGAGAACCCTGTTAAAGCCTCGTATATATTTATACAAATATCTTCGGCAAAACTTATAATAAAGTTATAAAACCCATCTTCAAAATGTGATCGCTCTCCAAAACATCTCAATATCTAATCTCTTAAAAGATACGCACGGTCGCTATGCTTGAATCATCGCAAAGCAAAATTCAACATGTCCGCCAAGACCAGTCTAACCATATGGAAGGCGTATGACGTAACAGTATAGCGCCACGTACAGCGAGTATTTAGAGCAAAATAAAAAGCAAAAGCAACAGAAAAACAAAGCGAAACAAAGCTAGAATGATTAATAGCTGAACGCAAAATGATATTTGTGCAATGCAAAATAAAAATAAAGAAATAAAACAAGAAATGCCCGTGAAACCTGTCCGAGCTAGGGAGCCGTCATTATTTATGGCCTGGGGGGGGGTGGTGGAGAATCTGAGGGGGGTCACTCAAAAAATCGAAAGCTACAAGGGGGGGGGGGGGTTGCTCAAAAGTGGAGAACAAGAAAGGGGGGGGGGCTACTCAATTTTGTTGACATGTATTGAAGCATTTAGTGGAGTTACGAATTAATACAACAATAATAGTAAAGATATGTATATTCATACCCGGTATTTGTGTACACACACACACACACACACACACACACACAATAATATATATATATATATATATATATATATATATATATATATATATATATATATATATATATATATATATATATATATATATATATATATATATATATATATATAAATCATAATACAGGTGGTTTCAAGTAGAAATAAAACTAAAATCTCATTACACTATGTGTTTCACGTTATTGTGATCTTCAGACGAGAATGATCAGCTATTCGACATGGCAAGCCTTATGTTAGAGGCTAGTACTGAGTACATTTTTCAGTATTTCCTGATTAAAGATAATGTCTCCTTTCTATATTCTACATTGTATAGGTTACCGATAGGGAAAAATGTGTAAAGCAAGCTTATTTTGATGCTATAAAGTTTAAAACCAGTTGAATGCCTTGACAACAAACCCATCTTTTATTGAGGAAAATAATAATAAATAATAAAAGTGAATAAATGTATGTCTGTCGCTATTTTTTTGGTTTCAAAAAATATAGTTGAAATCAGTGAACTGAAATATAAGTTTTGGAATACTGTCTCAGATTTATTTTCCTTTGAGTTTTTTATACGAAAAAAATACTCCCCAAGTGCCACCAAATAACACCATTTTAATCTCTATTTTTCAAAAGCTCCAATGGGTCCCCCCCTCCTGACCTCCCCTAACCGCTTATGCGGTCTCTTGTGGTGCTTCCACACCACATCTTCCCCCTCTTGAAAAAAAATCCTACAGAATAACTGCATGTCACCAGAGCACTGGATACAGACCTGTACATCAGCCCCTGCCACAGCAATTGGAACCTCCTTCCGACAAAGACCTATACCACAGGGTTTAATCAGGGTCTGTACAGGGCCTGTCGCAGCAGCAATCCATTTTACTGTATAGATATTTAACTTTCCCAATTTTTTTTTTGGGGGGGAGGGGGGTCACTCAAATTTTCTGTAGCAGAGAGGGGGGGCTACTCAACACGTCATGGTTGGCAGGGGGGTTACTCGAATTTTTGGAGTTTCGAAAGCAATTCCTCCGACCCCCCCAGACCACGTGATTGGCTAATTCAAATGCTCATTACATGGGAACCTCTGGAGCGTACCTGTCCATGAAAAAGGCGAGTAAAATCATCATACAACGACGTGGAAAATCGCCGTTTTTCGAGCCATTTTCGAGATGTGAGGTAAAGTAAACCCCACATTAGCTTTGTTATGTCTATTTGAGGTCTCGTCATGCTGCTTTTAACTCGATCGCTCGTAAATAGAGGGTTATTTTAGGGCTCAGAAATTGGGATGCATGAGCTGGAAGGGTGCTGAGGTTGCACCCCTTGTTTAAGTGTATGAAGAGAGTGTACGTTAGCAGAGAGTTGTATCGGGCCAAGTAATGGTAGTGTCCTTGTAGCGTTTCTTATGACATCTACGTTACGTTTGAAACATTAACAACAACACAAGAGTTATGTTCGTCGAATTTTATTGGTCAACAACAACAACAACACGACTAATAAACATAAACAACAATACAAACAACAACAACAACCAGATGTCGGGCCAAGTAATGGTAGTGTTCTTGTAGCGTTTCTTATGACATCTACGTTACGTTTGAAACATTAACACAACACAATAGTTATGTTCGTCGAATTTTATTGGTCAACAACAACAACAACACATAAACAACAATATAAACAACAACAACAACCAGATGTCTGGTTCCCTATGGTCTGTGGTGTTGCTTACAAAGTAGCCTCTGACGAGAGATTCGACACAGAGGCACACAGTACTTGCCATCAAATTGGTGAAGTCTTTAGGCAATATTTGTTCAGTGTTGTTGATGTTATATGCTGTGCCACGTAACAATATGGGGGAGAACTTGAAAAATATACATTTTTCGCTTGTGCAGAAAAACCTAATCATGGCATTGATTCATTATTTTGTATACTTGGCATCGTGATGTTTACAAGTATTAAACCAGATATGAACTGTAAATGCTCACGTGTTTCATTATATATTGCAGTTATATGTAAATTTGAACCTTTTCCACATGTTTGCAACTTCATTGAAAGTATTATGATCAACATAATGAACAATATTCACCACAGATTAACTCTGTAGGTCATTTAGTATTCAAATATGTAATTAGCTGACATAAAAATAATTAATTTCTTTGACTGCTGTCATTGTATCACCACTTTATATAGCAAGTGTAATTGCCTTTGGTCAAGTCCTTCATTAAATATGCAAATTAGGATTTAGATGAAGTAAAAATGCTTTATGACATTTAATAATGTTCTATCATAGTATCTTTAATATACATAGCAAGTTTCGTCAACTTTGGTCTAGTCAATACAGATAAATATCCCTGATTATGAAAGTTCATTAAATATGCAAATAAGGAATTGGCTAAAGTTCAAATGCTTAATGACTTTCAATAATGTTCTATCATAGTATCTTTAATGTACATAGCCAGTTTCATCAACTTTGGTCTTGTCAATTCAGATAAATACCCCTAATTAGGAAAGTTCATAAAATATGCAAATTAGGAATTGGCTGATGTAAAAATGCTTTATGACATTTAATAATGTTCTATCATAGTATCTTTAATGTACATAGCAAGTTTCATCAATTTTGGTCATGTAACTTCAAATATATATCCTTAATTTCAAAAGGTCATTAAATATGCAAATTAGGATTTGGATGAAGTAAAAATGCTTAATGACTTTCAATAATGTTAAATCATAGTATCTTCAATATGCATACCAAGTTTCGTCAATTTTGATCAAGTAAATTCAGATATATACTCCTAATTAGGAAATTTCATTAAACATGCAAATTAGTAATTATCTTTCACGTCACCCCTTAATATCTTCCAAAGCTGATACACTTGGTGTGATCAACACTTGTAACGAATTTCACCAAATTGTGTGCAGTTGTTGTCAATATATATCATTTTTTTCTAAAATCATTAATTATGCAAATGAGCAAAAGTAAGCTAAGCCACAACCCACCAAAAACTAATCAGTTCTTGCCATTTGCAAACTGAATCTATACCAGATTTGATTCTGATCTGATGAGCCGTTTATGAGATATTGAGCCCACAGACAGACAGACAGACAGACAGACAGACAGACACACAGACATCGCTGCGACAATAGCTCACGTGTGTCAACACGTGAGCAAAAAACTCTAATACCTACCAATTGTTGCATCGCTTTCGAACAAGACAATGAAATGGCGACCCTCCGACCTTGTGGGTGCGTGATTTTTCAATGCCAAGCATTGGTATTTTGTAGGTGCATGCAAGAAAACAAATAAATCAATGCACAGGGAATCTTTTGGCAAGATGTTGAGATGTAATCTATCTGTACTATCACCTGAATTAACACCTTAATTAACAGTATCAACAGCTTATATGAGGCTAGAACATCAGTTAAAATTTGAGAAAATAATGACTTTTTGACGGTTGTATCGATAAAAACTAAATTCATGAAAAAATAAAGATCACGAGGTAAGAATACATAAAAAATAGCGTCAATGACACTGTAGCTCCCATCCTGGACTATTTAGTGTTTGTTCTCTGGTCAGATATTTGAACATGTGTGAAAGGGATAAAGTGCATGAAGTGAAAATACTTAAATGAAATGTACTGGAGACAGTGAAATATGTTTAATGTAATTATTCAGAATATAAAATGGAAAAAATACAGAATTAGATATATCGAATACTATGATACAACCATTAACTCAACAAGTCATTTACAATGACATAGTCCCCACTTGTAATAGGAGTATTAGTCTTGATGGGGCAGGAAATGTGTCATTAAGAAGTATCACTAGAGTGTATATGTTGAGATCTATGGGCACATAGGTCTATGTCGTTGTTCCAATTTGAAACACATGAGGCATGTCTAAGTTATGGTTCTAAATCGGGAAAAAAGATCAGACCTCTAGCAGTATTGGCCAGCCAAGAAATACATATGCGCATTATAAATGAGGTACAAAGATGTTGACATCTTAAGGTCTAATATCCAATCAAAATTGGAGGGTATAGAACTTGTGGTTACTGAAATATGCATATATATGTATAATCAAGGTCAAAGGTCATCGAGGTCATATGACATTTTGAAAAAAAAAATTATATTGCTAATTAATCCCTATATGCCAAAAAATCAGATCTCTAGCTCTATTCGCTTGCCCAGAATTAGATGTGTACATAATTAATGAGGTAAAGCGTGTGTTGTCATAAGGTCTCCCATCCTACTAAATATCTTCACCAAAGTCAAAGTGTGAGGACGTGTGTAACCGTCGCTCCAGTTATAATCCAGTTATAATCGCCATCTCGTACATGTATTCCGATCATTCAGAATCATCATCATTAGCAAAATTTCAACTTGCACAACAACTATGAAGTGCCAAGACTGAGGTTCCAGTCGATGAAAGTTATGTCAGGGCGATCTTTACCTCTGTACCACAATCAAACTTGGTCGTTTCCCACCGCAAGATACAAGTACTACAAAGATGGCTGCTGCATATACTAACAATGAAAACAAAGGGTCAACTGCGACACCTGGAAATTCGAAAATTGACGACATACAAGCTACGTTGGTCGTTCTCACTGCCAAAATGGACAATCTTCTGACGATGGAACATCAATTAGAAGAACTAAGAAAGTCAGTCATGTTTGTGAGTAATTCTTTTGATAGTTTTCAGAGAGAAATCCAAAATCTAAAAAGCGAAAATACCCGGTTAAGAGATGAACTCAAAACAACAACTGATAAAC
Source organism: Ptychodera flava (assembly GCF_041260155.1). NCBI lineage: Eukaryota > Metazoa > Hemichordata > Enteropneusta > Ptychoderidae > Ptychodera > Ptychodera flava. Next base: position 3,513,138 of record NW_027248279.1, read on the forward strand.
TCAATGATCTACAGCAATATACGTGTAGAAACACTTTAGAACTCACAGGAATACCACAACAAGAGAAGGAAGATACTGATGCTGTCGTTGTAAAAGTTGCCGCAGCTGCTGGCATCAACATCACAACAAAAGACATTGATATATCTCATCGTTTACCAAGCAGAAGTCAACAGCAAAGCCATCATCAGCCGGCAACCATCATTGTCAAATTTGTTCGACGCAGGGTACGTAACCAAATATATTCGGCGAGGAAAAATCTTAAAGATAAAACCACCCGTAGTGTCGGATTTACAAGTGATAACCGCATCTATATTAATGAAAACTTAACTCCAGCTAACAAGAAGCTGTTCTTCGAGGCAAACCGACAAAGAAATGCTAAAAATTGGAAGTTCATCTGGACCAACAATGGTAAGACCTACGAAAGGAAAAATACTGGCCATCCAGCAATCTATGTAGCAATACAGAGTGATCTCAACCGTATCATCTGAGGAGACATGTGTCAGTTGAAGTAAATCCAATACATCTCAATATGAACAATAACACAGACTTTTCGCCCATCAAATCAAACTGTACCGCCTGCTCCGTTGAACAGTTCAACACAGGTATTGCTGATTCTCGATCGTCACTTTCCTTTTTCCATCTGAATGTAAGATCCATAGCAAAGCATTATGATGAGGTCGAGTCTTTACTAGATATCTTGGATTGTAACTTTCATTTCATTGGATTGTCAGAAACCTGGTTAAGTCATAATTCAGATACTTCACTTTATAAGTTGCCATCATATCAACTTATTACTAGCAATAGGCAAAGCTCAAGGGGAGGTGGCGTAGCTCTGTACGTTCATAACACCTTGTCTTGTAGCCTCATTCACACTGACATTATGCACTGTGAATCAATTTTTGTTGAGACTGTTATAAATAGCAGGCCGATAATAATAGGTGTTAATTATAGAAAACCCAATACATCCTATTTTGAATTTCTTGGTATTTTCAGCTAATCAACACTGCTACCCGTATTACCGATAACTCCAGCACAGTCATTGATCACTGTCTTACAAACATCACAGATTACTTTGTAAACTGTGGTACTATTCAGTCAGACATCACTGATCATTATCCTATTTTTTGTTATATCAATGATTTAAAGCATTGTGTAAGTCAGGATACTAGAAGCCAGAGTTTTGATTTTAAGAATTACAACTCAGATGCTTTTACAGCTGACCTAAGCACGGTGTCATGGGAACCTGTCTTTCATTGCTTGGATCCTGATGAAGCCTATGCATTGTTTGTAGACATTTTTTCTAATGCAGCTTCAAATCACCTTCGTAGTAAAGTTATCCGCCACCCCAAAATCCGTAAACCATGGCTTTCTAAGGGGCTTCTCAAGTCAATACACACCAAACATAAATTATTTACACGTATGAAAACCCATCCCCAAAGTGTTCATTACAAGACTAAATATAGGAGCTACCGAAATTGTTTAACAAAGGTCCTCAGGATAGCAAAGAAACGGTACTATTCAAATAAGTTTATGTTGGCCCAGGGCAATTCAAACAAAACCTGGCAAGTAATTAATGAGATTTTGAACAAAAGTACCAGGAAACTTACTCCCTGTAAAATTAATTCGTCTGCACCCGATACCGCTATCTTGACAGATAGCACCGACATTGCAGATGAATTTAACAGGTTTTTTACAAACATTGGCCCAAGTCTTGCGTCTAGGTTTACTTCTGCCTTAGATTACAAACGATACCTCAGTGGGTGCTATCAGAATTCGTTCTTTTTTCGCCCTATTTCTGAACAGTAGGCCTAAGTCCTAAATGAAATAAAAAATATAGATGCCCTTAAAGCTGTTTGTTACGATAAAATTCACCCTAAACTAGTTGTCGATGCTGCTAGTATCATCTCCCGTCCCCTTGCGCACGTCATTAACTGTTCATTATCCCATGGTAAATTTCCCGATGCACTGAAAATAGCAAAGATAATTCCAGTTTTCAAAAAGGGGGCCGTAGAGGAAGTCAGTAACTATAGACCTATATCAATTCTCTCCATTCTCAGTAAAATCTTTGAATCAGCAGTCAATAAGCAGTTAATGAATTACCTCGAGACTAAAAATATTCTTTTAGACACACAATTTGGTTTTCGTAAAAAATTTAGTACAAAGCTAGCACTTGTAGACTTGGTCTCTGATATCTCAAAGCATCTGGACAACAGTCATCCTACACTTGGTCTTTTTATTGACCTAAAAAAAGCATTTGATACCATCGACCATACCATTCTGGTACGTAAGTTGGAGCATTATGGTATCAGAGGAATTCCTTTACACTGGTTTGAAAGTTATTTATCATGTCGAAAACAGTCTGTCAACATTGACAATGTGTCATCTTCATATAGGGAAATAAAATGTGGCATCCCACAAGGGTCTATTCTTGGCCCAATACTGTTTTTAATTTATATCAATGACATTGCAAACTGTAGCAGCTCTTTTCACTTCAGACTTTTTGCTGATGATACCAATCTATTTAAGTTTTTGGAAGGCAACGACCTCAATCTAGCGCACATAAATTCAGACTTCCAAAATGTCTGTGATTGGTGCCATGCTAACAAGCTGACTATCAGTGTTGAAAAGACAAACTTCATGATCTTTAAAACATCGAGAAGAAAGGTAAATGTGCATGGCAGGGTGGAAATTGACGGATGTCCCATAGAAAGTGTTCAGTCAGCAATTTACCTTGGGGTTTCACTTGATGAGAACCTTACATGGAAGTCTCATGTCCAAAAAGTTGTCAAGGTTATAGCCCCCAAAATTGGCCTAATTTCTCAGTTAAGGCATTATGTACCAAGACATATCCTTCTTTTGTTATATAATTCACTTATTCTACCACATATTACATACTGTATTGAAATATGGGGCAATACATTTACTTCGTATCTAGAGCCAATACTCTTGTTACAAAAGAAACTTGTCCGTCTGATTATATTTTCTATTTCTGACTTCCGCGCTCCCTCTGCCATTTTATTCCAACAACTTCGAATCTTAGATGTTCATCAACTCTGTAAACTTCACACATGTTTGTTTGTATATGATCTGCGTAAAGATCATTTTGCCCATGATATACACCATTACCTAAATCCAATTCCCCATGATTATCCCACCCGCTTCGCTTCTCTTGACAATTTCTCTATTCCTAAAGTTCATTTGACACAGAGTAAACACAACTTTACATATGCTGCAACACTTCATTGGAACTCCCTACCAAATCATATCAAAATATTTCAGATAGAAGATTATTTGCAGCTGCTATAAAGGCGTACTTGTTACTTGCTCATGTAATTTACTGTGTATTGTATTTTATTTTATTGAGTATTGTAATCTTCTTAATTTGCAGTTGACATTTAGTAAACTACTATTATGCTCGTTTAAAGGTTTCTCATACGGTTACACTTGAACTCGCTATAGTAAAATCGCATTTGTTAGGTTCGTGGACTTGACTAGTTAAATAGAATTATTTCCATGACCTCACCAGAATACTTTTTGAGTTTACTCCTTTGCTATGTACGATGTTCGTGATTTTCTGGAGAAATAAATTACAATTACAAAATACAAAGGACATAGCACTTGTGGTTACTTATTTATTGACATAAACATATATTTAGGTAAAAGGTCATCGAGGTCACATGACCTTTGGTCAAAAATTTCTCTCCTGTAGTTATCCCTATATACCAAAAATCAGACATCCAGCTCTATTGGCTCGCTCAGAATGAGATATGCGCATAATTATTGAGGTACAGTATGTGGCGTCATAAGGTGTCCAATCATACCAAACATGAAGGGTGTAGCACTTGTGGTTACCGAGTTATGGAAAAATATGTACATTTGAGGTCAAAGGTCACCGAGGTCACGTGACATTTCATCAAAAAATTGTTTTGCTAAGTTATCCCTATATACCAAAAATCAGACCTCTAGCTCTATTGGCTCACTCAAAATAAATATGTGCATAATTAATGCGGTACAATATGTGGCGTCATAAGGTGTCCCATCATACCAAACATGAAGGGTGTAGCACTTGTGGTTACTGAGTTATGGACAAATATGTATATTTGAGGTCAAAGGTCACCGAGGTCACGTGACATTTTGTCAAAAAAATTGTATTGCTAAGTTATCCCTATATACTAAAAATCAGACCTCTAGCTCTATTGGCTCGCTCAAAATTAGATATCAGGGCTGTCAATTATAGCCGGTCACCGGCGGCAAATCGCCGTCTGACACAGGTCTTGCCGCCGCCTGTTTTCCCTATTCAAGGCCTGCAATAATGCTCTTTACACGTTATGAATTCTTTCCTGTCCAAATTCTACCGTTGGCTGCGCTGTGCTACAGAGGCGCAGCCCCTAAGGCTCGTTGGTAGCCGATTTCTGATTGGTTTTAATCAGTACTGTCAAAAAGCTTTACGTGTTCTGATTGGTTTTCGGACGTACACGATCGATATGGCTACGAAAGTCGACAGCCTCGTTGGATTTATGGGTCCAAAAAAGACCCCTGAGAGGCTCACACTAGCTCTGGATATAAAAGTAATGTCAATATTTGTAAATCATTTTATTTTCCTCAAGGAATTTCAGTGATCGGGGTTTCAATCCATCAATGGTATAGCATGCAATGCAGATTTCACGCCGCGTCTGAGCAAAATGCCATAGCATTACGTGTATTTAGCGACTGGAATTTTTGATTTGTTTTCCCGTTTGCAGATCGTGAACGCTCTTTACAATGAGTAAGAATCGTTTACTCAACGCAAAACAAACTTTGTGGGGATTGACATAATTTTTAGTGAGTTTTGACTACCACTGAATTTGTTTGCACCAAGCCGCCGTTCTATGAAATGTATTCATACGGTAGTACATGCTGTGTACTGTGATTGTTTCGAAGGCCCGAGTATTGAAGTTTGATAAATATTTTCCGACATCCGAAATCTTTCCTCAAAAGCAAATATCGGTATCCTTCAAAATCATTTACCAAGACCAACATTTTTTAATGTTTAGGGCAATCACAAATTTAGCTAGGCTTGACTATATACTTTCGCGGTATCTTGCACGTACGTACGGCGTGGCGGTAAACCATGTTTTGGATATGGATATAACATGCATGTAGTGAGCCTACCCACTTGGCAGGCGTGGGTTTCGACAAAACTCTGACTATTGTGAGGGATATCAGATAGATACTATGATAGTCATCAGGAGAAAATATTTGATAGTTAACTTTCACGCGCAAGGATTTACTACGTAAATAAATCAACATACTCTCAATCTTGTCAACTGAGAGGCCGACGGACAACGAAGGCACGCAATTTCATTAGTGGATGTAAACTTGAGTATTGTAATTGTTTGTATGACGTAGCGTCTACTGAAATTGTCTCTGGTAATGGTCTCGTATTTACCCCATTACTTTGTAAATTTTCACACTGGAAATTCATAGCCGGTAACTCTGAGGAGAGGTCTTGAAACAGACAAAATAAAATTACAGCAGTATCAACCAGACGCAGATCGGAATTTTTTGTCGTGACGTTATGACATCAGTTTTACAGTGGGGACAAGATTTTTTAGATTCTAATACGATTAGCTGTTTTTGAATGGGAACGTATTACAATTATTGAATTACTTTCTGCAGATGTTGTTTCTTAAGAAATAGTTTCTGCAGGTGTAGTTTCTAAAGCTACATCTGAACCGGTCTTTTGTGGAGGGACCATGATCTGAAGAAATAGTTTTTGCAGATGTGGTTTCTGCTGAAGCTACTGTTTCATCAGCCTGAGAATCACACAATATTGAGGTATTGTCAGCTGGTACTGCTATACCGATACAAGCCTTGGGCTCAGATGAGTACTCCAGTGATTCTGATTATGGTTCAGATTATGATCTTTATTAAGCAGGTTGTAATTCAACACAATTTGTAGGCAAATAATAATAATAACCTGGTGTATCAATAAACATATAAACTCTGTAATACTTCTGTTTGTCTTCCATAATTTATTCACAAGATTCAATTTCATGTTACTTTTATACTTCAGTTATAATAAACTTGACAGTAAATTGCCCTCAAAAGTGCCACCACAGGCCACCAATTGAAGATGAATAATTAGAAAAGCTTCAGCTTCAGGAGGGGGGACACCCCCCTCCTGGCCTCCCCCCGCGTGCGCTTGCGCGCACGCCTTGCTCCGCTTCGCTCCGCACAAGGCTGTACCCTCCTGTTCTTTCACTTGTACCCTTCTATTCTGAAAAACATTGACAGCCCTGAGATATGCGCATAATTAATGAGGTACAATATGTGGCGTCATAAGGTGTCCCATCATACCATACATGAAGGCTGTAGAACTTGTGGTTACTGAGTTATGGACAAATATGTATATTTGAGGTCAAAGGTCACCGAGGCCACATGACATTTTGTCAAAAAAATTGTATTGCTAAGTTATCCCTATATACCAAAAATCAGACCTCTAGCTCTATTGGCTCGCTCAAAATTAGATATGTGCATAATTAATGAGGTACAATATGTGGCGTCATAAGGTGTCCCATCATACCATACATGAAGGCTGTAGCACTTGTGGTTACTGAGTTATGGACAAATATGTATATTTGAGGTCAAAGGTCACCGAGGTCACGTGACATTTTGTCAAAAAAATTGTTTTGCTAAGTTATCCCTATATACCAAAAATCAGACCTCTTGCTCTATTGGCTCGCTCAAAATTAGATATGTGCATAATTAATGAGGTACAATATGTGGCGTCATAAGGTGTCCCATCATACCATACATGAAGGCTGTAGCACTTGTGGTTACTGAGTTATGGACAAATATGTATATTTGAGGTCAAAGGTCACCGAGGTCACGTGACATTTTGTCAAAAAATTGTTTTGCTAAGTTATCCCTATATACCAAAAATCAGACCTCTAGCTCTATTGGCTCGCTCAAATTAGATATGCGCATAAATAATGAGGTACAATATGTGGCGTCATAAGGTGTCCAATCATACCATACATGAAGGGTGTAGCACTTGTGGTTACTGAGTTATGGACAAATATGTATATTTGAGGTCAAAGGTCACCGAGGTCACGTGACATTTTGTCAAAAAAATTATTTTGCTAAGTTATCCCTACATACCAAAAATCAGACCTCTAGCTCTATTGGCTCGCTCAAAATTAGATATGTGCATAATTAATGAGGTACAATATGTGGCGTCATAAGCTGTCCCATCATACCATATATGAAGGGTGGTAGCACTTGTGGTTACTGAGTTATGGACAAATATGTATATTTGAGATCAAAGGTCATCAAGGTCACATGACATTTTGTCAAAATATCTGAGATATCTGCGTGAATGGATGGACTCACAGATGGACGAACAGACGGACATGACCCAGTCTATAAGCTCACTGGACTTCATCCGTGGGGACTAAAAATTGTGTCACTGCATCCTTTTTGCAATATGAATACGATGAGAAACTAAATTTTTATTTTTTGTGGCCTTATACATGGGAGTCTATGGAGATCTGCCTTATACATGGGAGTCTATGGACGTGTAAACTAAAAATATGCAAATTTCACCCCGATTTGCCCAAATTTGGGAAAGGTCACTCCTATGCACTTCCATACCAAGTTTCAAATCAATCGGACTTGTGCTTTCAGAGCAGGATATTTTTTGACCAAAAATGGGAGAAAATTACAAAAAAATTCATGAAAAATAGCAAGTACAAGATACTGACCCAAGATGCGCACAATCATTTCATGTCAGCCCAAAGTACTTACATGCTAATTTTTCATGTAATCTGCTCAGTGGTTATTGAGTTTTTTCAATTTTGACTGTTTTGACATTTTTTCACTTAATTTGCATATTTTTGGCAATGACAACTTCATTTGAACAAAATCTCATCTACAGCCCATCATCCATGTACACACCAAATATCAAGATGAAATGTACAGCGGTTTTGGAGTTTTTGATGTTGACGGACAGACATACAGACATACAGACATACAGACATACAGACATACATACATACAGACATTTTCCTAGCCTATAAGAATAGCTTCCATTGCCATATATACATATGGCTATGGGAGCTAAAAATTGCACAGAAAGATAAAAGAAATATGTTATTTTCTCTTTTGGGCCATAAAGGTCATGACTGTTGTTTTCTCTTGGAAGACTTCCTCCACGTGTCTCGTATAACCACAGGCAGCCCAGACACTACTAATAAGCTGATTATTGAGTTTTACTCACTGTTGTCTCTATCAGTTCCCCAACCTGGCCTCTAGACTCTTTATTCATTCTTACACCCATTACATGGACGTTTATCTCTCATATACACATCTTGTAATAAATTAGTCAACACAACTAATTAATATGCTAATCCCAGGACTTATCAAGGGTTGATCAACATTTGAAAGATAGAGATGTAAATGAAAAAAGAGTTTAAGTAACCTTTCCTATCTTTTGTGATGTTGACCAACCCATAAAATCCCTGATAAGTCCACGGATTAGCATAATTAGTTACGTTATATAGTAATGTATTTTATTTACTCCGATCAGTCAGAGCATGAAGAAAAGGAGAGGAACTGATAGAGAAAACTGAGAAAAACTCAATAATAAGCTTATTAATAGTGTCTGGGCCGCCTGTGGTATGACCACTACCAAACACATATTCACACAAAGACACTCAAAATTAAAGCACAGGTGATCACATGATATGAGATAATATATATTATAGCCCAAACATGGGACTATGTGCCCGAGGGTAGGTGACCATTTGCCCGACGTAAGGAGGCAGGGAAAGACACTAACGGTTGTCCGATTGCCCGGGGCAAGTGAAAGTCGCATTCGGACAAGTGAAACGCCGATGCCACTTGCCCGACGGGACAAGTGAAAAAATAATTACCTCGAAATCAAATCCATGAGATCGATTTTCTGATGTGGGAACAGCGACTTAAACAACAAATAATAAATCATTTTATGTCATTGTGCGAACTAGTATAAAGTTTTTCACAAAATTGCATGATTGTTTTCAATATAAAACAATACCATCGGTTAATTACCGATTTACCGTACGCTGGTTGAGCGTACGTCCACAAAGTTCCTTGCCCTCACTAGACAAGGTCATGGTGTCACATGTCTGTACGATCAAAAAGGAGACACACACGAAGTTTTTGTGTTTTGTGTGAATGTTTACAACACTATAACAATAAAATTAGGTAGCGAAAATTAGCACCAAAAAATAGGACTTTTACTAAAACGTACTCTTCATTGCAATGTTCATTCAGTGACTGGCATTCACGGGGTTCATTGTGGAAAGACTGCATGCAAAGATGACAGCATGCATGGTCGACACGCGCAAGCTTTGGTGTCAACGGATCCAGTCTTTGAATTTTCAATGGACACTGACTTATTTCTCAGGTCAATATGCCAAAAGTTACTTGTCCGTGGCAACCAACCTCTCTGTTTGTGAATTTTCCCATTCTAAGATGACTGCAAAGAAGCAATCGGACCGAATTTCACTTCGAGAAATTCAGCTTTCAAAACAGATCGCAAACTTGCCGACACCCTTAAGTTGTTAATTTAAAATTACTGAATCTGCGCATGAGCATAAAAAAGACCACCTAAGTCATCAGAAAAACAGGATACTGGTATAGTGTAAGGTAATGATAACTTCATAGTGGTTAGGGATGATATACGCAGTGTAAAAACATGACAAAGATGTACATTATTTTCAGAAGCTTCAAAAATTCCTTTATAACTTCTAAAGATTTTTTCTTTCTGTACAGTTCAGTTAAAACTGAAAAAATATCTTGAAGGTACAGTGGAAGTGGCTGTTATTATTTGTACATTATTATAGCCCTAAGAAAGTAAACGTACAAGCATATTAAATATTATAATTTTTCATGAATATTAATTAATGATCATGAATATTAATGAGCTGCCCAGCACTCTTGGAAGTCTGGGGAGAATAGTGAGAGAGTGACTGACATTTTTCACTACATCATGAAGTTTGATGAATAACATGATAAAGTGTGAAATAAAAAATCACTGCTTTCGCTTTTTTCAAAACACATAATTTTACTGGGCAAGTGGTTTTCTAATTCGGGCAAGTGAACTTCACCCCCCACTTGCCCGAAGGGCAAGTGGATAAAAAATAAGTGTCTTTCCCTGGGAGGGCAAATGGTCTGCTGCCCCGAGGGTACATAGTCCCTTGTTTGGGCTATAATATTTTTATTACATGCCTCTCTTACTCTGTTTGCACCAAAAATATTTACGTTTATTGGCAAATTATAGTCAAATGCTTTATTTTCATTTTAGACGAAAAACGGTAAAAAATAGAACGATTTTCATCATAGAATGGCGCATTGATATATTTAAACTACTGTTATGCGGTTTATCAATATTTTTATGCGAAATTTTCCAAAAACCGGATTTTCTGTGCAAAATATGAAATTTCAAGACTTTTACATCCAAAAGTTTTCAAGTTGAAAATAGTTCCGGTTCACTTTCAGTCCAGTGATGACTATGTGGCCCGCGACGTCATCGGCAAGTTACCATTGAATCCTATGGAGCGCGCGACGTTCGATATACGAGGCATATAATAAGGCTGAAATACGCCTGCATTATGCTGCAGCATGAAAACGCTGGGTCACAAAAATAGTGATTAGATAGCCAAGTTTCTTTCGTCTGTCATGAAAATGCAGTAAGTAATCACTTTACTGAGTGCCACATGGCGGAATATGTAATGTAAATATTTAAGAGAATGGGACCAGACTTGATTAGCATAAAGCTATTTTTCTGGATCCATATTTGCCTTTTGCCTATTTTAGTTTTGGTAATAATGAACTTGTCAAAGATTTAAAAAAGGCAATACAATAAAATGAAACGAAATGAAAAAATTAAAAATCGACATTATTGAGCACTCAAACCAATAGTTTTTATTCTTGGTTTGCAAGATTTTCAACGTTATTTGACATTACCCTTGCCTTTTGATTTGTTTCCGGCCCATTATTGACAATGCATGGAGGGATCTTGCTTGACAGCATAGCGCCCTGTGTGTACATTTATAAACCTTGCCGCTTGCATACTCCAGAATGCCTTTGTACGTAATGTGGTCGTCTGTCTCGTAATAAATTCACGCAATGTTGTATGAAGCCTCCTTTGTTTACATACTCTAATTGATGAAAAAATTCTGTCTCGAGTCTCGAATGCATATCAACGGCAGTGCGGTCAGTGTTGACACTGCATGTTGATGGTATCTATATTGGTACGTCTGCATTCATTCATTGCAATGGTCACCTTGTCTTTGCAATTTTCCCTTGTGACCAGCTTCGGACAAAGCTTTAAAAACGTTTTCTACGCTCTCTTTCCACCTCCTTTGGCTGTATTTACATGTTATGTTGCCGCGACGTGACCCTAAAGTTTGAAAATTCAACCAAAACTAATTAACAAACTTCATATTGCAAGAGCTAAGTATTATCCCTGGCGCTCACAGAGCAGCAACTTGAAGTCGACATCAAAATTGACCGATATCAAAAAGTTTACCTATATCAAACTCGCCACAACATTCTATTAAATATCAGCATCTTTCAAGAGCGGTTTTAAAAACTTTGTTTAGGAAAGGCGAATAGAAAAACCAAGTAAGACTGACCATGGCGGTAAATACATCTATTTATACCTCCCTCCATGGACTGACATATATAACGATACACCTTATTATGTTACAGTCCTTCGTTCAACTGTTCGTCCATGAGTGTGTCCATGAGTGTGTTAAACAGCAACTTCCCCGATAAAAGCCGGATTATCGTAAATCTATATGCAAATGTCAAAAAGACACGCTACTGATCGGACATGTTGGGTCTGGTCCCAGAATCCCATAATTTTGACATGTTTCAGGCGTTCATTGTAATTGAATCATGCATATGTCTGTGAATATATAGCGACTAAACTTGAGTTGACCATTTTCATGAACCTTTCATTCTGGCATTTCCATTGGTATTGATCCCAAAGTTTTGTTAATTCACCTTTTGAATGAAATGTGATGTCCTCTTGCTCAAAAATTATCCAAAAAAATACACAAAGATTCATGAAAATTAGTTAAATTTTGGCTGGAAAAAGGGTTAAAAACTCCACAACAGGAGTTGCATTTTCTAAATTCTCATTTTTCATACAAAACTTTTGTGCATGTGAACTTGACTGAGTGGTTATGATGGTGGACTTCCAATACCATGTTACGGCAGATCCAGGTTCAAAACCCATCAAAATACAAGTTGATTTTACACATTCCTTGCACAAAAATGTTCATTTCAGACAACATGCCAACAGAAGAACCAGAATGGACAGTCATGGAAATGTGACTATTGGATTTATACACTTTCAATGTACTACAGTGACAGAATTTATATTTTGCGGGACTATGTCGTTGACATTGACTTGTTAATAACTATTTTTAATGAGAGCATTCTGACGCCGTGCACAAAATAATCATTTGTGATTGATCTGTCTGAAATATCTTTCTCAAATATTATTTCCAGATCCACCTCAAAGACCAGATATCAAGTACTTCAACAATGGAAAAGTAGTGGAAGGACAAACTTTTAATGCCACCTGCAAGGGAAAAAATGGAAAGCCAGACACATACGACGTTATTTGGGAAAATGACAGCACCTCTCTCACGCAACAATCTTTACTGACAATTGAAAATATTCAGAGAGACCAATCTGGCATCTACACCTGCATTACAGTAAATCAAATGTACGATATTCAGGGAAGTGCATCAGCATCCATAACCATTGATGTCCAGTGTAAGTTGCAGATACCTATTTTTTTCTATTTATCACTCACAAACACTATTACTAGAGATTAAAAATAGTGTCAAGGACACTGAAGCTCCTCAAGTGTGAGGCCAGTTAAAGTAGTTGGTTATTGGTAAGCAGTAATTGACTTGGAGGCATGGGGTTGGGATATGGGATACACAAGATTTGTGTTACATACATTTAATTGTATATACGGCATGATTTGGCCCATTAATATAAAAATAAGTTGATTACATTAACACCAATCTATCCTGATGGAGTATGTGGGGGTTTTTTGTTAGACGACTAGTAAAGTGAGCCATTTACTGCATTGGAATGCAGGAGAGCCACCGTAATTTCTCTCCCAGCACTCTAGTGAAAATTGCTCCATTGTGTTTTTTCAACATTTAAATTTGTAGTATACAAATGAATTGCATTTTCACATTGATCTGCTTGACCAGAAAATTCATCAGCCTTTTGCTGAAGTAGGTTTATATCTTCTTGTGTATATTGGCCAACTCTGAGACGATTAAGTAATTCTGCAAAATGTTTACCATCTTTCTGTCTGCACAGGCGCAATAGAGAAATAAATATGCAAAAAAGATGAAAGGCTACAGTAGTATTTGTGAAATCAAGCTCAAAGGTCATCGAAGTCATGTGACATTTTGTCAAAAAAATTGTATCCCATAGTTATCCCTATATACCAAAAATCAGACCTCTAGCTCTATTGGCTTGCCCAGAATTAGATATGTGCATAATTAATAAGGTACAGGATATGGCACCATACGGTCTCCCATCATACCAAATGTGAAGGGTGTAGCACTTGTGGTCATTGAGTTATGGCCATATATGTATATTTGGGTTCAAAGGTCAGCCAGGTCACATAATATTTTGTCAAAAAAAATTGTATCTCATAGTTATCCCTATATACCGAAAATCAGACTTCCAGCTCTATTGACTGGCCCAAAATTAGATACATGCATAATTAATGAGGTACAGGATGCGTCATCATTAGGTGTCCCATCATACCAAATATGAAGGGTGTAGCCCTTGTGATTACTGAGTTATGAAGAAATATCTATATTTGAGGTCAAAGGTAATTGAGGTCACATGACATTTCCTCAAAAGCATTGTATCCCATAGTTATCCCTATATACCAAAAATCAGACCTCCAGCTCTATTGGCTTGCCCAAAATTAGATATGTAAATAATTAATGAGGTACAGGTTGTGGCGTCATAAGGTTTCCCATCATACAAAATATGAAGGGTGTAGCCCTTGTGGTTACTGAGTTATGGACATATATGTATATTTGGGGTCAAAGGTCATGTCATAGTTATCCCTACATACCAAAAATCAGACTATAGCTCTATTATTAAGCCCAGAATTAGGTATGTGCATAATTAACACAGGAAAGGGCTGGTCATGTGACATTTTGTCGAAAAACTTTGCTCCCATAGTTTTCTCTATGTACCAAAAACACATTGAAGTTGACAGCCAGTTAGAGTGAAATCCGATCAAGCTGCAAAACTTAATTAGCTAAGGTATTGTGTATCGACATTAACAGCTGGGCTTGATGTGTTCTTGTTTATATTTTTAATCAGCTACATCTCTCAGTTACACATCACACCAGGCACAGTACGCAATATTACCCATAATGCAATACGATTTGTATGCACGGAGATCAGATTGCACATTGCGTTGTCGCCGTATTGCGCAACGCATAAACCACATGTGAACAGTAGCAACGCGATCAGAGTGTACGTCCAGTCTAGTCACCGCGATTGCGGTCGCCTCGAAAATATTTCATTGCAAGTGGAAACTTTGCCTTGTACACGCGTGCATGTATTTATCACCGGCCAGGAACATGTACGACACGGTTTTGTGGTTTTTCAACAGATGCAGATGTTGAAAGATGGAACTTGTTTGCACAATCAGTGAATAACCGTTATTTCTGATACCTGATCGCGAAGACAGAAACACATTGAAACTACAAGCTGCACTGAATTGATGCGGCGCCCCTTCAAATTCAGCAAAGCTGTTGACGCCGACTGTGAGCATATAAATAACCGGTCGCAATTTTCAATTGAAGCGATCGTGAAGTTCTGTATGAAATACCCCTATCAGCTGGCGTTTGTTGTTATTATTATACGACCAGCCAACACAGTATCGGCAACCACGAAACAGCCTATGTCGACAGTTAGTAAAACTACATACCTGCCATGCCTGTTCTACTCTGGTCCTGGTAGTTCATGGATCAAGCAAAAATAAACATTTAATCAAACTTCATGCGATCGATAAATCGTAGAGGTACCGTTTACCAAAGACTTGTACATCATCTACAAGGGCACATACACATTACAGTCATCGGCATATGACGGTGCTTGTGGTACGGTATGGTAACGTAGGATTTTAGTAGCGACACAAGTGAGCGCACACCTGAGTACAGTGCATGTGCTTACAAAAGCCAAAATTGTAACATGGCGAAATACATTTTTCATTCCGATGTGACTGTCCTTTTTCAAACTCTATCTCCTCCCTCGATTTCGGGGTCAACATAGGCAGTATATCGTTGGAATTGTATTTAGTTGTACAATGATGATATGGTCTTAACTTTTCAAAATCAACATTCCTCATCAAGAAATAGGCTAAGTATCATCAAAAATCAAATTTTTCACCAAATATTTGCAATAAAATTTTTAAAAATTGGTCAAACAAAAAACTGAGACCATACGTTTACGCGGAGCAAGCATAGCAATGGCTTCCGTACTCTTCCAGGCATTGTCGATCAAAAACCAGAGAGAAGATAGCAAAAATATCCCAAATAAGGTCAAACAATAGAAACTCAACTTCAATTTTTGAATAATATGAATCTTCGGATAGAATCATGCTATAAAGATTTGGAAAAAAAACCTAAAAATGTACGCCTTCCGAACTATCACATAGAAGTAACTGCGAACAAGGATAACAAACATGTATACGCCTATGACACCGATTTTCAGCTTGTGGCTATTTTTTGACACAGCATTAGTCATATATGTAATGGCGCCCTCGGTGGCAGGATGGTGATCTCCAAGCATACAAGTCGTGTTGCATCATGGGATTAAATGCGTACTGTGCAAGGGCCACTCCATGCATGTCAGACAGAGAAACATAAACAAATCACTACACTTTGCAATGTCATGTATCTTTCTTTTTTATTCGTGATGAACAAATGAGCTTGAAAGTTCAGGAACGTTTTGAAATTTTCGCCTGTCCAGTCTCAGTGAATCTACATATTAAACAATTTTTGGAATTCCTGAAAATTGGACACAATGATAAGTTATCTGTTGCTTACAACGGTCTAATCATTGCAATCCTAGTTCTTACAGATGAATCGAATCATGAAATACTGTGAGGGAACATTCTCATCACAGTATACCTCAACAACAGAACGGAAGAGAAAGTACTAGAGCTGTTACAACTTTAAAAATACCTTAAAGCTAAAAATAGAAATAATAGTGAAAAATTTGTGTAAATGGTATAAATGAAATGAGCTACAAGTAACAGACCACATCATAATCATGTTTGCAAGTCTTTCAGTGAAAAGGATGCTTTGTAACAAACTGTCTTTTTTTTATGTTTTATTAGAATCGTTATGTTGAAAAGGTTCTTGCAGTGCACCATTGAGTCCAATCAGGAACTCCACGAATACATTTACAAATGTATTTTGAACATGTAAGTTTACATGATGCTGGTCTAGCCGGTCAATCCCAAAGCTACCTGAACTTTCACGCTCACTTGTTCATCGCCAATAAAAATGAAAGATACATGACATTGCAAAGTGTGGTGATTTGTTTATAATGTTTCTCTTTCTGACATTCATGGAGTGGCCCTGGTGTGTTGTGTAACTGAGAGCATGTAGCTGATTAAAGATGTAAACAAGACCACATCAAGCCCTGCTGTGTTAATGTTGTAAAAATCACAGATACACATCTATTAAAACAACACCTTGGTTAATGAAGTTCTGCAGCTTGATCAAATTTCACTGTAATTGGCCACAACCAGTTTAACACATGACACATGGACACACAGACGGAAATTAATTGGTCAAATCTTGACAGGAGGACGTAAAAGTTGACGCCAAATCTTGACAGAATGAAGAAAAAGTTGACGGAAGGAAGTAAAAGTTTATGCCACCATCCTGGTTTCAATTCTAATAGCTCCTCAGTATATAAACTGAGGAGCTAAAAATGAAAGATCTAAATTGTATTTTGTACTGTGATATACTGGGATTACCCTGGCTGAGGAATTGCATAGGGAAAAATCCCACAGGAGAGAGAGCAGGGAGACAAATTGAAACCTCCGTGAGAACAAAAGTAAAACATGGCCATGTGTATTTGTTATGTTAAAAATAATCAAATTATACTGTTATGTAGTCATTTTCCCCACACACTCATCATGACCTGAGTTCAATTAGTCTAGAACATTCTCAAGGTCACTGCCCTTAATGACCTCACAACCTTGAATTCAATTAGTCATGTTTGGAATGTTCTGGAAATTTAATTAGTTGTGTAAGAGAGATAATTTTAGAACAGTAATTAGCATGTCAATAAAAGTTCTAGATTGTTCTTATATGCCCTTATGTAAGCACATGGGTATAAAAAGGGACGTGCACAGCTTCCAGTCAGACTTTTGGGATCGTGTCTCTTGTGTGTTACTATAAGTGTTTCGAAACTCCAGCAGCAAGTCATTCTCAAGACTTTTCAAGACCTTCACTGCCAACGCTGGATTTACACTGTGGACTTTGTGCAACTTCAAGCCTGCAAGCCAAAGGACTGTTCATTCATCCGACAGACTGTTACAACTCTGAGACTGGAGCTTTGCCGTCCCAGCTGAGATAAGTAGTCTGTACACTTTTAAAGCTTGTACTCTATCCCTGACTTAGCAATTAGTTTTATTTTTGTAATAAATTTTGTTTAAACGTTAACTGCTGAGTTCACCCTTTTTGTTCGTTTTCTCTGCACGTAACAAAATTGGGGGCTTGTCTGGGATACGAATATTTCGAGCAGTTTGACAACATTTTGACAGCCTTTTCAAAACTACTGTATACTGTGAACTCAGCGAAATTTAATCATGGCGGAATTCAAGCCAGACGAATTTATGGAGGACCTTGATCAGGACACATTTGATTCCCTCAAAAAAGACAACCTCATAGCACTGGCCGATTTCCTTAAAGTAGAAGTCAAGAGATCTATGCGCAAGAAGGAAATTCAGTTCAATATTGTCAAATATTTAGTCAGTGTAGGCAAATTTGAGGAATCCGTCTTACATGATTATGAGCCTGAGTCTTCCTTTGAACTTAGAAAATTGGAATTAGAAATACAGGCAGATTTCGAGCTAAAAAATTGGCATTAGAAAAAGAAAAAGAATTACAAATGAAAGAAAAAGAATTACAAATGGAAAAAGAGAGACAGGCATTAGAAAAAGAAAGATTACAAATGGAAGAAAGACAGAGAGAGAAAGAATTAGAAATGAAAGAAAGAGAATTGGAAATGAAAGAAAGATTAGAAATGAAATGTTTAGAGCTTGGAAAGTCAGGAAAATTCTCCCCTTCCGACAGTTTTGACATCACTAAGCATTTCAGGCTAGTTCCCCCTTTCCAAGAAAAGGATGTTGACAAATATTTCCTTCATTTTGAGAAAATTGCTCAGAGTCTGAATTGGCCTAAGGAGTCCTGGTCTAGGCTTTTGCAGAGTGCTTTGGTGTGTAAAAACCAGAGAAATTTACATTCAGTTGTGAGTAGAGCAGGCTTAAAATTATGATTCTGTGAAGGAATTAATTCTCAAGGTTTATGAGTATGGTGCCTGAAGCTTACCGTCAGAAATTTAGGGAAGGATCAAACTTATGTTGAATTCGCTCTGACAAAAGAACAACTGTTCGACCGTTGGTGTTCTTCAGAAAAGGTCAGTCAGAATTATGAAAAATTACGACAACTTGTTTGATTGAGGAATTTAAAAGGTGTATCAGAAGTGACATCAAGACGTTTATCAATGAACAAAAGGCAGATACATTGGAGGTTGCTGCACGTTTGGCTGATGATTATTCATTGACCCACAAATCTTCCTTTCTCAGCAAACCATCCCAGTCCTTTTCATACAGAAACAATGCAGGTAAATTTAGAGAGTCAATTCAAGAGTCTCTTGGTTTTAGCCCATTTGAGCTTGTATTTGGACATACAGTCCCTGGCCCACTTAAGCTCGTTAAAGAGAAATTCCTATCAGACGATGTCTGAATATTTTGCAATATGTGTCAGATTTTCGTACAAAACTCTCTAAAGCATGTGAATTAGCCAGAGAAAATCTTGAGTCATCTCAGCAGTCAATGAAAACCAAATACGATAAAAACACCTCAAAACGGAAGTTTGAACCAGGTCAAAAAATTCTTGTTCTACTTCCAATTCCTGGCAAACCACTCCATGCTCGTTACTTTGGGCCATACCTAATTGATAAGAAATTTAGTGATTTACATTACATCATAATAACACCTGACAGGCGAAAACAAAAACAGCTATGTCACATAAATATGCTTAAGCCATATTTGGATAGGGATAATCCTACTAAAACTCAGCCTGTCAGTGCAGTCAGTTCTGGCCATTATGAAGATAGTGATACTGAAACTGACTTGAGTGAAAATACTCTAAATCAAAGCTGGGCTCAGTCAAGCTTCAGCACTCAGAAATCCTGGAGAAGCTGGAGTCTACAAAGTTGGCACACCTCCAGCCAGAACAACAACAACAGATGAAAGAACTGCTCCATGAATATAAACACCTGTTTCAAGATGTCCCAACAAGGACAAACGTCATCTATCATGACGTTGATGTTGGGGACAGTAAGCCTGTAAAACAACATCCATACAGACTGAATCCAACAAAAGCGAAATATCTCCAGGAAGAAGTCAAATACCTGCTGGACAATGACTTTATTGAACCCAGTAAAAGTAACTGGAGTTCGCCGTGCATACTTGTTCCCAAATCAGATCACAGTTATCGTATGTGCATGGACTTTAGGAAAGTCAACACTTTAACAAAGACAGACACTTTCCCAATCCGAGGATTGATGACTGCATCGACCGAGTGGGAAAATCCAAGTATGTGACGAAATTTGACCTACTGAAGGGATTTGGCAAGTCCCTCTGACGGATCGTGCTCGTGAAATATCCGCCATTGTTACACCAGACGGATTGTTCCAGTACAAGGTGATGCCATTCGGAATGAAGAACTCCGGCAACGTTCCAACGGATGATCAACGACGTCATATCCGGGCTAGACGGATGTGCAGCTTACATTGACGACGTCGTCCTGTATAGTGACACCTGGGAGGAACATATCAAGCTCATTCGGAAGTTCTTTGAGAAACTGAGCAAAGCAATGTTGACTGTCAACCTTGCAAGAGGATAGTCATGGTGTAGATCATCCTGTTTGCTATTTTTCACGCAAATTTAACAAATCCCAGAGAAACTACTCTACAATTGAAAAAGAGTGTTTATCTTTGATATTAGCTTTACAGCATTTTGAAGTTTATGTTACTTCTTCAAATCAGCCAATAGTGGTTTATATTGATCACAACCCTCTTGTTTTTCTGCAGAAATTTAAAGGCAAAAATCAGAGATTGCTAAGATGGAGTTTAATGTTACAGGAGTTTAATCTTGACATTAGACATATCAAAGGCAGAGACAATTTAATTGCAGACTGTCTCTCTTGTATTTAGAGTTTATTGTTGTTCACACTTTTAAGATTACATTTGTAAAAGAAAGATTTTTCTTTGAAAAATTTTCTTTTTTGAAGAGGGGGTGTGTTATGTAGGTCATTTTCCCCACACACTCCTCATCATGATAAAGTGATTTCAGAACAACAGATTTACCAACACCTGCTCCACCTGTAACAAACACATGCAAAGGATCTGTTTTGTTTTAATCCAATGAATTATATGATAGAATATTTCTTTTTGCTTCTTGTTAAGAATCTGTAAAATGGGGTACAGCTGACTGTCAGGCATTCGTGGGTGTTGAAGTTCTTCAATATTGGGATTGTTTACAGCCATGCCAATGTCTTGTCCTATGTCATATTGTGAATGACTGTCATTCTGTGGGGCAAATATGTTCATTGTGTCACTTTGTCTGCATCCTTCTGCAGAGTCTTGTCTTTCCTGATGTTCTGTATTTGGAGCAATATTGTCAAACATATCCACAGCTGTATTCTGTACTGCTTCAATTGCTTGATCTAATGCCTCAGCATTTTATTGTAGTCCTTTGTTTAGTATATACTTCCTGTTTTATTTGCAAATAGCGGTCATGGTATGTACTACAACCAGCCAATAGTTGATTTTCATGTCTCCAATGATAAAACAACATTACTAACTCTCTGTAATGATTTTCTGAGTCTCTCTCTTTATGAAAACGAACATATCGGATGACTTTACTTTTTGTGCGTTTTTTGTAGATAAGTTTACCGACACGATAAGTTGTCCCACTGTTGTTGTTGTCATCATTGTAAACATCATCATTGTCTTTCTTCTCTACTTCACCAGGTTTTTCCCTTTCAAAAGTATACCAAGCTGCAAATCTGCCAAGCACAATTTCTCAAGGGCTTTTGGACGACGCTCATATTTTTTCAAGATGTTGTCACTTTCTATATCAGTAGCATTTGCCGGCATATTTTGTATTTCATCCAGTGGTTTCAGTAGAATAACTCGATCATTAGGGGTGATGTATTAACAAATATGACATCTCGTGATGCTCTCCTCAATTTCATTTGCATAGTTAGATACACAGCCTCTTGGGCACTAACTTCAACATGATTTAGGATTTGTTTCCTATATGTCTGACACTCTCCCTGATGTCTTGATTTCCTTCTCTCACTTCATCTACAGCTCTAGCTAGCAAGTTACTCATTCCTCGTTGAGCTTTGCTGATGTAAGATGCTATGTACATTGCACCAGGCATATGGATCTATAATAAATTGAATGTCCATGTTTGCCCTCCATGCTTTCAGTAGAATTTCATTATAATTATTTATTCTGATTTCATTAGGTGATCTTTTGAGGAAGATTTTTTCAGATGTTAGGGATGACTGTATTGCTTTAATGTAGGTCTCCTCATCAAGTTGTATTTTGTTTAAGAATTCATCAAATGAGAGCTTTTCTCCGAATTGTAAATCAGAAAGTACAGTTTTAATACGTGTATAGTGTTCTTTAAGCTCTGTTCTGTTGTTTCATCAATATCCATAGGTAATGGTTGCAAATATCATTGTTCTTGGCATAGGTGGTAGAGGAAAGCCAAATCTACAAACACACTGACCTTTGACTTTACATGTTTTTGCATGTCTATGCATCTGATAATTTATCAACTCTGCAAGGTTTCATCACTGGTTTCATTGCTGCATGTAATATACTGATCTATGAAATTAATAATTTCATCATCATCATTCTCACCATACTGTGGTGCATCTTTGATCCATACAAGCATGTGTACATGTGGTGACCCTCTTTGTTGAAACTCGACTCTGTAAAAGTAGTCCTGTATTCACCAAGTGGATGGTGTGAACTGAGTAGAAAATCATGCATAAATTGCTGAAAGCAATGGTCAAAGTGTCGAGCACAAGTAACCGGGTCTGATTTGATCAGTTCAGACTTAGTGTTCCATGACATATTTAATATATCATTGTCTGTGTACTCCTTTTCATGAACTGTCTTTCCAAGAATTTTCAAAAGATGTATCCACTTGGACTCTGCTGATGAGAAGGACATGAAGTATGTTGGAATTGCAATTTGGCGTATCATAGCAAAAATGTCTCTCTTGACACTTCCCAATATGGTGGTGACCCTCTCAATGTTTTTAATACCCTGAATCCTTCATCAAGTCTAACTATCTTGTCTACATTTTGAGGAGATTGCACTTCACCAGCTGTTACTTTACGGCCTTTCAGATTACATTTGCGTAAGCATAATGATGCTTTGTCTTTGATTTGCTGAATTTGTAACTTTTTCAGTTTGAAGAAAATGTTCAGAACAGATTTCTCAACTCTTCGATCTTTATGTCGCAGTTCCCATTTGCATAGTGTACTGTATGATACTGGGATGTTTTGTTCACTTTGTCTCGCCTGACCACAAAAAATTGTTGGAAATGAGAGTTCTTCGGAATACTTATCTTGAAATATACCTAAAGGTCTGTTGCCTTCACCCGGGGCAAAGCAAAATGCTCCTTGTGAATCTATGTTTCTATCATAAGAAAGTGAAAGCATTGTATCTAATGTTCCAGCAGCCATATCCTCTAAATTGATTTCTTCTATCCAATCATCATTGTTATCATCACAATGATCATCATTGTTATTATCAACATTTTCATTACAGGAGTCCTGTTGATCTATTTCAGAATTAAGATTGCAATCATTGTCCTGCAAAAATTCTTCCCAGTCATCAGATTCATTCTGATCACAAACATTCCAATTTGTACCAATTGTTATCTTTTCCGCTTTATACAAAGGACTGTTTTCAACTAACCACTTTGCTGCCATTATCACTTTGTGAGGTCTAATATTTTCAACTTGGTAGGCATGATTTTAGCTTATTTTCCTTTTGAATTTGACAGGTATTGTTTGTGAATCATTGATAGTTCTGGGTAATGTTGAAACAGTGCTAGATACATCGGCTATGACATTTACAATATTGCCTTTGAGACTAACTTGTCTACCCCGTGGCAATTCTCTGATTTGCATGAAAGGAATACGTAAGGCAACAAGTCTTTCTTCAAGTGGATGTAATTTTAACTCTGGTGGGATTCCTGGGAATGACATTTTGTTTGCTACAGCACAAGGTGGCAGCTTTGACTCTTTTAAATATGAGTAACAAGTTTGACATAATGGTGACATTTCATCATCTGTGGCATTTACATAGGATGATGCCAATTTACTTTTAATATTATTGTAATTTACAACACTTTCTCTGTACCACAGCTGTTCACAGCACATACATACAAATGTTGGACCATTCTGAACTGATTTATGGAAAACTTCAATAAGTTCATTAATTGATTTGGCACCACTGCAATTTCTTTAATTTTCTTAGCTCTTGCATCACCTTGTTTTTCAGCTTGTCTGTACACTTCATCAGACCGTCTGAATTTCTTTGATTTAGCATTTCTCTGTTGTTCATTTTGTCTGTACACTTCATCAGACCGTCTTAATTTCATAGATTCAACGTTTCTCTGCTGTTCACCTTGTCTGTACACTTCATCAGACCGTCTTAATTTCATAGATTCAACATTTCTCTGTTGTTCATTGTGTCTGTACACTTCATCAGACCGTCTTAATTTCTTTGATTTCACATTTCTCTGTTGTTCACTTTGTCTGTACACTTCATCAGACCGTCTTAATTTCATTGATTTCACATTTCTCTGTTGTTCATTGTGTCTGTACACTTCATCAGACCGTCTTAATTTCTTTGATTTCACATTTCTCTGTTGTTCACTTTGTCTGTACACTTCATCAGACCGTCTTAATTTCATTGATTTCACATTTCTCTGTTGTTCATTGTGTCTGTACACTTCATCAGACCGTCTTAATTTCTTTGATTTCACATTTCTCTGTTGTTCATTGTGTCTGAACACTTCATCAGACCGTCTTAATTTCATAGATTCAACGTTTCTCTGCTGTTCACCTTGTCTGTACACTTCATCAGACCGTCTTAATTTCATAGATTCAACATTTCTCTGTTGTTCATTGTGTCTGTACACTTCATCAGACCGTCTTAATTCTTTGATTTCACATTTCTCTGTTGTTCACTTTGTCTGTACACTTCATCAGACCGTCTTAATTTCATTGATTTCACATTTCTCTGTTGTTCATTGTGTCTGTACACTTCATCAGACCGTCTTAATTTCTTTGATTTCACATTTCTCTGTTGTTCACTTTGTCTGTACACTTCATCAGACCGTCTTAATTTCATTGATTTAACATTTCTCTGTTGTTCACTTTGTCTGTACACCTCATCAGACCGTCTTAATTTCATTGATTTCACATTTCTCTGTTGTTCATTGTGTCTGTACACTTCATCAGACCGTCTTAATTTCTTTGATTGAGCATTTCTCTGTTGTTCACTTTGTCTGTACACTTCATCAGACCGTCTTAATTTCATTGATTGAACATTTCTCTGCTGTTCATTTTCTCTGAACTCTACCATTTTCCTTTTTTCTTGCTTCTTTTCTTGTCTTTCTCTTTCTCTTTTTCTCTATAATTTGCACAACCTGTGGTTTCAGCCGTGTCATGAAATGTCTCTGTATCTCTTTTCTCAAGGAAATCATAGTGCCCACTATCAATTTGTCCTTCTACACGGATTGCATGATATAATAGGTGTATTGTTTCAGAGGATTCACCTTCAGTGTCGAATGGTTCATTCAGAACATCTTGATGAACTGCAATTTTTACACTGTATGCCATAGCAGCTGCATTTCTTTCAATATGGCCACCATGAGTTGCCAAACCCGGGTCAGATATAGACATGTACTGTCTGTAGTCATCTTGATTATTTACATGAAATCTCTGATATTCACCTTTAATGAACTGCTCATATTGATCCCAATGATCAATTATATAGTTGACACATTGTAATCTTACAGCATTATGATGAATCTGAGATCCAAAGAGACCTTGACTTATAGCCCTAAATAAACAATTGCCATCACCCTCAATAACCACCTTTCTATAAGAATTTTGTGGACATTGTCTTTTATGTTGGAGATGCAATTTTCTCTTTTCATTTTTGGCCTTGTGGCTTAATTTCTTTACTCTCATTGTATTGATGTATTCAACTTCTAACAGATGTGATAAGATTCCTTCAGATTATTGTAGTGTTGCAGTATCAAAAAGGTATAATCTGGAATAAACTCACTCAGAATTCGTGTACAAGTTATCCTTGTATTTCTCTAGGATGGATGGATTATTAGATAAAACACCAAGAATAAATAAATATATCTCTGTATGTTGTGTATATATATCTTGTGGCAGTCACTCTAAAATTAAACCAAGTACTCAAATCTTCCAATTTTTAAATATTTATTTGATTCTTATGATGGTGTGATTGTTATAATAGTGAAAAGTGAGCCTTCTAACGGCCAAATGTCTGAGCGTTCTGTGAGCCTTCCAACGGCCAAATGTGCAAATATGAGCCTTCTAGCGGCCAAATATGAGCCTTCCAACGGCCAAATGTGAGCCTTCCAACGGCCAAATATGCAAATATGAGCCTTCCAGCGGCCAAATGTGCAAATGTGAGCCTTCTAGCGGCCAAATACAAGCCTTATCACAGCAAAATTAACCTCTTGAGCAGTAGTGGTGCAGGACTTCGGCTTGTAGATGTAATCTGTGTAAGAAATAAAATCAATATATGATTTGAGTGGCAGCATGGGCTAAGGGACGGACCATTAGAATTTGGAAGGGGGGGTGGTCAGAACCGGAAAAAAAAATTTCAGAGCAGAAAATTTGAAAAAAAAAATTTTCAGACTTCTCTCCAAAATAAAAAAAAATATTCAGAACGTAACCGATAATAAAAAATTCTGCAAAATTCAGAAAAAAAAATTTGCAAGTCTATTTTCATTTGAAAAAAATAAAATTTAAAATTATCAGACGTAAAAAAAAAATTCAGATTCCAGTCGTGACCACCCCTCCCAAAGTCTAATGGTCCGTCCCTAAATTTAAAGTTAAAAAAATACCCAGTAGAAAGTTCATGCCAACAAAATGTCACCCTATCAAAAATACTGCCAAAGTACTGCTCCCATTTGATCAGGACTTTTCAAATAACTGCAACAAATTTGAGTCATGTATGTAGCCCATCATGAACTGTATAATATATCAGTCTATCGAATTCTAAAATTCTTTGACAAAAAATAGGAAGACATATACCATAAAATATGCAAATAAACGGACCTACCCTGGGCATTTTCCAGGTAAACGTTTATGATTTATCTGCTCAATTTCAATATTTTGAAAAACAACCCTTATATACAACAACTACACTTCCCCCTCTATACAATGTTTGGTTCCTTGAAAAAATGTGTACTGTGTCTTGAATGACCATAGTCGGCCATATTTCTATTGGAGATGCATATTTTTTATTGAACGAATTTGATTTTTTTTTTCCATATTTACGACTCCTCAAGCACATCGTTCTCGAGATTCAAAATTGTGATCACTACCATAATGAACAAATTTATCTTTATCTCGATGAAATCATGTCTATTTTCACAAATTCAAAGTCTAACCTTTTGACGCAATAAACTTCTGACGTCGCACGGATACGCATACTAGTACACCTTGGCCACGTCAGCCATCTGTTTTTCCACTAACACGTGTCCTCACCACTTGTTCATATTTACGACTCATCAAGGACACCGTCCTCGAGATTCAAAATTGTTGATCGCTTCCATAATGAACAAATTTACCTTTAGCTAGATGAAATCTTGTCTATTTTCACAAATACAAAGTCTAATCTTTTGACGCAAAATCTTCCGACGTCGTAAGGATACGCATACCGTACACCTTAGCCACATCAGCCACCTTGTTTTTCACTAACACTAACAGTAACACGTATCATCGCGACTTGTTACCATACAAAAGAGTGAAACACTTACCTGACTTTTTCCTGTGACGGTCCTCTAGATGCACTAAGGTTTATGAAGCAGCTTAGTGCCGTTACCTGCTTCGGATTGCCAGCAATAGCCGGCCTTTGACGATATTTCTGACGATGAGTACAACGGCTTTACTCTGGGCCAGACGATGCTGAAGTTGGACTCAGTTTCGGATTCGGATTCGGATTCGAATAACTGAGAATAGTTTTATATTTCCAGCTTATGTTATTATTTTTTCGAAAATATGATAACTACTGATATACACAAGGAGATCACCTTACTGCACATGTAGTATATATTTCATGACATAAATGTTTCGCACATAATCATAATTTATACAATTTAAATACAAAAAACTTTAGGCAGTAGAGCAAGAAACTATAGTGCATGAATACACCAGACAAAACTGCTGGAAAATTAGTCAAAAGTTACAACTCATGAGCAATTATTGGTATTGTGCAGTTTAGACTATTCAAACTAACAGTACTTCGCACAATACAAAGAAATGCATTCAATGCAATCTTTATTATACAACATATAATGATAGTTTAGTCCAGGTTTGGTATGGTACATTTTAAATGAAATCTATGCAGAACAACATCAACCAAAACAGCAAAGTAATACAGCACATTAGCATTATACCATGTGACACACATCGGGACATATAAACAATTAAAGTATAGATGTTTTTGTAAACGTCGTTGTCCTTTCTCGACACTTCCTTTCAATTCCGAATTAAAGCACTTCGAAGTTTTCTGTAATGTCAACTTATTACCATTTGATTGTGAAAATATGCACACAATTTATGCTTTAAAATATATACTACATATGCCGGTAGGTAATCCAGTAAAAACTTGTTCTTGACGACAAGTAGTTATCTTTTCATACGAAAGTACTGAAGACTATTTTATTTTCACTGGAATTTATTTTTGCTGAAAACAGATTTTCGTTGTTTCACTGTCTTATTTTCACTTTGTCTAGTCTGATTGGATTTTATTGTAGCAGAAAAACAGGTCCGGCGAAAGTAATGAAAATAAAATTCCAAGTGAAAATAAAGTATTCCACAGTATAACTTAACTGAATCCGAAACCGAATCCGAAACCGAGTCTAACTTCAGCATCGTTCAAGCCAGAGTGTAACGTGGGGATACCGGCTTCCCATAGACTACCATGTATCAGAAAATTAAAACTGTGATAACTTCATTAATATGCAAGCCACGCCCACCAAAACCTTTTCAGTTCTAGCCATTTGAATTCTGAAGATGTCTACCAAATTTGACTGAAATACGTTCAGCCGTTTTTGAGATAATGGGGATACAGACACACGGACAACACAGAGACACACACACACAGACACACACACAGACAGACATGGCTAAACCATATGCTCACGTGTGTGAACACGTGAGCAAAAACTTAGGGCCATTGGTTAAAAATATTTGCTTGATTACTACACACACCACATGTACTTTGTCACATATATGGAATGTGTGTACACTAATCAATAATGCACATTAAAGGAAAACAAGCCATCTAATGGCTGATAGAGCTCTGCTGTTTATGTAGACAACAGAAAAATAGCTGCAAAAATACAAATTGAAGATTCATAATTTGAACAAAGCAATTAACATTATCCCTAGGAGCATGAATACTGATAAATACTGATCATCATTCAGCATTCCAATGCAGTAGGACATGTTCTTTTCCAAGTATACCATAATGACAGAAATATACAATTTAAATCAACACTATTCACAATCATAAATTTATTAATAACAGGGTCTGTACTACAACTGTGTGAATCTGGCATGAAAACTGATCATCAAGCAGGATTCAAGTGCTATAGGTTATTTTTGCAAGTATATAATAACAACAGATATATATTAAATATTTATCAAAGCATTCATAATCATAAATGAATTGATTATTTACTCTATTGCCATTACTAATAAAACCTGATGTCCCTTTGAGAATAAATATACATTTTACATACAGTTCAAGTGTGCATATCATACAACAACAGGAAATAGTTCCCTAAACCATAAAATGCATACTTCATACTGTTTCTTACAGATTTACCCACCAAAGTAGGTGGGACAAGATATGCTGGTGTGATTGGGCAATCCCTCATCATGAACCTGACGGTTGAAGCAACCCACAAGGAGTTACATTTGGAGAATGGACACTAGGAAACATTACCTTGAATAAAACAGATTCACAAAGCACCTCTTCAGCAATGATAGAAACCATATCACCTAAACATTTTGGAATCTACAATATTTCAGCTGAAAATCATGTTGGAGTTGTCTATATAGAAATTATCTTAGAACCAACAGGTTTGTTTAAATCAAGGTTATTACATACCGGTGTAATTATGCCTCCAGAGATAAAACAATATCTTATTGTTAAAGGTCAAAATATCTATGCTACTATGCTGAAATAGACTCCACAGTCTCTAGCAACTTAAAAAAAAAATAGAAAAAACTAAGAGAAGGTTTATATTAGTAAATCTGTTATGAAATAATGATAACACAAATCAACCATTGGGATGGTAGGGACATATTTAAGTGCAGTGAAGGAGTCTTTTTAATAATGGGTGTTGTTACTGGCCTAGCTGGAATAATTATGGAAATTTCAAAAATGTACCAGACAATTTTGTAAAGAACTATTAGCATTCATTTCTCAATATCAAAACAGTTTTCTTTTGTTGTTTTTTCAAGTTTTCATATAATTTTTAGGCTAATGATGACTTTTAACATTTCTTACTGCTGAATACAAGATTCAAAATAACTTGACCTCAGAACAATTGTGCTGTGCACATTAATGGAAACTGTCTCTGTGTTGGCAATTTATAAAGACAATAGCTGTAATGACTCAAGTATTTCAAAGTAACCACAATTGCAAAGACAAATATTTTTGGTAATTGTTGTTAATGTGTAGTTCTGACAATCAATACCGTTATCAGCTACTAAAACTGTGAATAATTGATAGTATACATGAAAAGTAGAAATTTAACAAATTCTTAAAAAACTCTTCAAAGAAAGATTTTCAGCAAATGAACCCTTGATACCACAACTTTACTGACTTCTTTATAGGACCACCCGAATCCCCCACTTTGAAGTTATTGGAACAGTACTATGAAAATTTAACTATAGCAATAATACCTGGTTTCAATGGTGGTGATGCAGATGGTGTTCGCTACACCCTGGAATATCGTGAATTTGGAACTAAAATATTTACACCATGGCTATCAAAATCAGAGGTTCAAGTTACTTCTGTTGGAAATTTACAGCCTGGATCAATATATGAATTCCGAGCATTTGCAGAAAACAGATTTGGTGTGGGAGATATCTCAAATGGATACCAATTCAAGACATACGGTACGTATTCTTCCAGGGCACAAGTTTATTGTATCTGAAAAATTCAAATTCTAAAACTGCACTATTCCTGTAGTGCATTTGTTAAGTGGTGAAACATCGTCTTATTCTTCCGTTTTGCTGCCAGACTGGTCCTCATAAGAATTTGAGCTGTAATATTAATCTTGTCTGCCATTTTCTGTAATTTGATACTTTTGGTTGATTATTTCTTATAAAACAAATATATGTTTATTCCTTCCACAACAGCACACCCAAATATTACTTTTGATCAGAAAACTGGTGTTCTAAGATGGACTCCACATGAAAATGAGAATTATTATTGCGTTAAGATTGAGATGAAGAACGGTGGCACTGATGCATCATGGTTATAATTGATAACTGCATCCCAAGACATAACAGAGTACAGTGTCAGGGATAGAAATGCTGAATATAGAGTGTCATACTGTACATCAGATGGTATATGTGAGGATTCAGTTTTCCATCCTATCAAAGGTGAGTACTTCAATCATTATGTCATTAGACTGATCAGATGTCCGTCTGAACAAAATCAAGTCATACGGCATGTTTACAACATCACATTTGTGTGCATTTTTAGTCCCCATGGACACAGTCCAGCGGGGACTTACAGATTGGGTCCCGTTCATCTTTCTGTCCGTCCGTCCGTCCTTCTGTCCGTCCGTCCATAAGCAGCCGTTTCTGTGTCACCCCTTCGCTGATTTTTTTCAAATTTGTGCAAGGATAAAGTACTGTGGCATACATATGCATGTCAATTCACTTAGCGATATGACCAAATATAGCTGCCCGGCGGCCATTTTGTTGCGACTTTTTCTTGTTTTTGAACCATAACTCAAATATCCCTGAATCGATTTTGTTCAATGTTGGTAAACTGATATAGTACTATGGCATATATATGCACGTCATTCATTTTGTGATACGATCCAATATGGCTGCTGGGCCGCCATTTCGTTATGATTTTTTTCATGTTTTTGAACCATACCTCAACTATCTTTGAAGCGATTTTGTTCAATGTTGGTAAACTGATAAAGTACTATGGCATATATATGGACATTAGTTTAGTTTGTGATCAATCCTATGTGGCCACCAGGTGGCTATTTTGTTACAATTTTTTCATCTTTTTGAAGCAGAACCAACTATTCCTGAATCGATTTTGTTCAGTGTTGGTACACAGATAACATATTATGACATATATATGCACATCAATTTATCAATTTATCAATACGATTTAATATGGCCACCAGGCGGCCATTTTGTTGTGATTTTTTCATGTTTTTGAACCATACCTCAACAATCCTTGAACTGATTTGTTCAATGTTGGTACACAGATAAAGACTATATGAACATCAATTTATTTCACGATAAAATCCAATATGGCCACCCAGCGGCTATTTTTTTACAATTTTTTCATGTTTTTGAACCATAACTCAACTATCCCTGAACAGATTTCGTTCACACTTGGCACACAGACATTGTATTGTAGTGTGCATATCAATAAATGGTGCGAGTGGGAACTGTGTCATCAGCGATGACTTGTTCAGAGATAATTCAAGATGCAACTTACTATATCCAAAAAAATTACATTTTTACTATTTAATACCTCATAACCGTTACCAAAGTAGAACGATTGCAATTTATTCATGGCGAATAATTAATCAAATATTGCTTAAAATCATGTTTTGTTTGTTGGAATAAACTACATGAAGCTGCCCAGATAACAATTAGTGGAAGTTCTTATAACAAGTTTGTATCACCATTGCAATGAGATATAATTACAATGTTTACTTCTAAACTTATGCAAACTTTCTAACAATATTCTTATTTGTGTTGCATTTGCTTTCTTGACAAAAATAACAGTAGTAAGTGTATCCATAATCAAATCATGGTGTTTGAGACTGTATCATTAGGGGTGTCATGTGTCCACTGTATGGCCTAGATTGTTGAACTCGCAGTACATTCAGAGTGTCCTTGGAATGCAAAAGATCACTATTCAAAATCAATATAGATGCTTTTTTCTCACACGTTCAACAGATGAAATATTTTTCAAAACTGTATGTTTCTTGTCATTTTTGTGTATTTGTTGAAATACTGGCATATTCAAAAGTTCGTAGTTCTGACAGTCACCACTTTTGTAGCAATATGTGGCGGTAAAGAGTTCAGGTACATCAGTTGCGTTATTTCATTTTGGGAACTCTTTGATCAAAATAAATTTTGATATTATTCCCTAATATTTTTCTTCGTTCAGCGAAGGAAAATACGAGTGACGTAATGACCGTGTCACCACGAGTCGAAGACGAGTGGTGACACGGTCATTACGTCACAAGTATTTTCCGAGCTGAACGAAGAATATATTAGGGAATAATATACTTATCACATGCACAAGCAAGAATTTGTTATTTTTTGCAAAATAAAATAAGTTTTCCATGATGATTCTGTGTTTAAACTTTTGAACTACTTTAGGAATAAATATCAGTACGCCGTGCACAAGTTGTCAATCATTTCCAGTCGTCCGTCGTGTGCGTTATAGTGCTCATGTTCATTCATGTATGGAGCAAGTGACAGCTCTCGGTCTACACGTAGGCTACCTTCCGTAAAGTTATACTCTATTTCAAAGATAGCATAGTCCTAGAAATTTATTGCAGACGAAGATACGCTATTTTTCGGGAACAAATATCGACTGAATCTCGACCGCGCAAACACTGTAGGCCCTAAACGTCGTGCCTGACCCTGTTTGCAATGCGTACGGAGCCCACAGTATACGCACCCAGCTTCGGGTTCGTTTTTTTCCGCAAATTATTCACGTAATTCCTTCGGAATAAACAGGCGGTACACTCTTGTGTTTACATTGTTCGGATTAGTAATGTCGTAGTCTGTGAAAATATCGATTTCATTACATGACTTTTGATCGTGGGAGAAACATCGGCCGCCATGTTGTTTGTTTACATGTTTACGAGCACACCGAAGATCGACCAAAAAAAAGGTCTGACGCACCAAAATTGATGACATAGATGCGGGTTGTCGTGACGTAGAACGACCAGAGAATAATCCCGTATTTTTTGTTCGGACACGACAAACTTGGCTTGTGCATGTGATAATCTAATTTACACAGCATTTTACATACCAAGATTCATGCTTTTTCAATGTGTTTGGAAAAAGATTTGTATCTAATTTATGCAAAAAGTCCCTATTATAATCCCCTATTGCAAAAAAAGTAGAATATCTCAGCTCTCAAATGATGTATCAATCATTGTATCACATGAAATAGCTCCATCAAAAATAAGAAATAAAGTTCCCTCTCAACCAGTGAGTGTAAAATTTTTGCAATAGCGACCCGGCCCGCCGACAATCCTGTGGTCAAGGATTTACCCTACCTATCATGTTGAGTGAAAATAGAATGACATTGTGACAGATATATACTAATTATCAGCTTGATAATTATGTTGATTATTTACCTGTCTTTGTCAATGAATTAAAATATCAATGCTGCATACAGTGGGCACAAGTTACATGCCTGGTACTCTGTGCTATAATGTTACGTACATCACTGTATTCTAAAACAGGCAAGTTTTGCAGCCCGTACTATACTGGAACATTGTAGCACGAGCTGGTATAACAGTATCATGCAAAAATATGAAATTCTAGGCTATCAAGTTGGGATACAGACCATTCCAATCTATGGTGATCATTCTAGGTTGTCACACTGATCGTACAAAACCAAAGCAATATTGAAATGCAAAGGTCATGAAACATGTCATCCTTGTCATCTGTTTTTGTACTGTGGTCATACCAGTGAAGCATATTGCTAAAGATTCAATAAGAATAGTTTGCTGTCAATTTAATTCATTATTTCTATTTTTAAACCACAGAATGTCAGCCGATCACGCGCGTTATCAATTTCCATGGCTTGCAATTTGAAAGTCGTTGTCATGACTATCGCCATTACAATCTAGCAGACTTGAAATCAGGTCATGTAATGTGAAAATATGCTGTATCTGTGAATTTGCTCTCAGTTACATCTGGCTTGTACTCGTAAGTGAATACTTATGGTATAAAATTTAATAAAGAATGAGGAACGGGTTCTCAGTTTGATACCCATGGATGGGACTCATTCTGTTTCTCTGAGTTTGCTGCTCAGGGTTTGTTGGTATGAGTAACAACTTTCAAGTGACGTGGAGTGTCAATACATGACAAATAAGTCTAGTCAGAAGGTAGGGTTTCCATGCACCCCATGGATATATTTTTTAACCTACATTTTTGTAATCCTTAGGGTCTATAGTTAATGAATTTTGATGTTCCCAAAATTAAATATTGTCCCATGGGGTTCACTTGGTGCCATCTTGGCCGCCATCATGGATTTCAACAATGGGGTAGGGGTCACACATTTACCGCTCGACGGAAACAGAAACAATAAAATACTAAAAACTTACATTTTAGAAAGCCCAGATCATGGCCTTTTCATTGATGTATAACTTAACCCTTTACCTGCTGAACTTCCCCATTGGAATACATGTTATACACTGAATAGCCTGGTAAATTTAATGTGGTACAGGTGTACAGAATTAAAGGCATCCATGTACATCATTTCTTTCAAATAATGTCATCATATTATACATCAAATCGAAGCTCAGGAAATTTTCAATTCCACTATGATGTCATTTTATTTCAACAATGTAACATTAATCATAATCTCCAAGGATTTTGACCCAAAGTCCCGAAAAATTTTATAATTTTACAACAGGCAGTTACAGAATCAATGGACACTCACTTGCAGGGGACTCACATGCTAAAATTTGGAAGTCCAATCACATGAACACATTAGATGTGAATTTTGGGGTAAATTCTGCATTTTTCCCTCTGAAAGTAAGCTTTTAAAAACTGCCAGTTTTGGTCAAAAAATATCACGTATTAACCTTTATGTTCAACATATAGATATCAAAATCAAAAGATTCATGTACATCAGTTCTTTCAAATAATGTCATCATATTGTACATCAAATCGAAGCTTAGAAAATGTTTAATTTCAATATGATATTAATTATTTCAACATCATAACATTAATCATCATTTTCAAGGATTTTGACCCAAAGTCCCTAAAATTGTATATTTTCCAAGACTTGGAGCCACATTATCAATGGGCTCTCACTTATTCTAGAACCCATGGGTTAAAATTTTGAATTGCATTCACTTTAACACATATGTTTTGATGTGCATTTTGGGGTAATTCTGCATTTTCTAATAAACAATGAGTTAACTCTAAAGAATGGGCGGTTTTGGTCAAAAATAACATGTGTACGTGTTCACATCTTAGTCCCATATACATACCGGTATATACAACAGGTCAAACTGCATAACTATTCACCATAAGATTGGCTGCCAAATATAATTCCGGCAATTTCTAACAAAACAGAGTATTCTGGTCTGACTTTTCAATAACAGAATCATGCAATCATTGCCTAGCAACCCCTTGTGATTGACAGGAATGACATAAATACAACGGTTTTCACATCTCACAAATGTTCTCACAGCTTGTAGCTGTACAGCAGTGGAAATTATTTACACTCAAATTAAAGTCTGGCAAGATAGACTGATACATTGACAGTATTGAGTATGAGAAAATATACTGATAATAAAAAGAATAAAAATATTTTAACTAAAACAAAATATGATATGATTGTTATGCAAATGTATGCAAATGAGCAACCATCTCCAATGGTGCAAGTTCAGAGACTCAGCAAAGTTAAGGGCACAGGTTATTGACACGTCATTGCACAGGTTATTGAAAAAGCTTCATAATTGGAAATCAAAGTGCACAGAAAAATGAAACAGGTTTATAAATACAATTCTGAAGCAAATAAAATGACTGAAAACACTTCATAAAAAAATATCTTTCAATAAACTTCACCTCTGATTCATCAACATTCTGAAACTGTCACTGGCACACTATCATTTGATGACCTTGTGAAGTGTAAATAAAAGATTCAATTTCAAAAGCAATGAAGAGATTTAAACTTATGATACAATCATTAAAAATGTAAATATATGGTAAATGAATAAAGAGAGTTGTGACAAGAGAAAGGGATGGACAAGTTGCTTAGCAACAAAAGGATTGTAATCTTCACAGCTGATCTGAATGACAGTGATATTTTGAAAATACTGGTTGATATCTCTTGATGACCTTGAACCTTGTACTATTCCAAGAAGCTCAAATATTATATAATGATGTAAATGTAAAAAACACAAAAAGAATTTGGAAAAATGTAAATGGCATAACTACAAATACAAGGGCTACTGGCAAGAATAACACAAGGATTGGTTACTTACATACATCAACAAAAGGTTGCACGGCTTACCTGAATGGCAATCATGACATTTCAAAATGGACAAATGATATCTCTTGATGACGCCGAATGTCTTATTTCAGTAAAAAATTCAAATAATGCAAATAAATATAAAGAACCAAAAGACTTAGAATTGTAAATAAATTATTGGTAAATAAAGAGGCTCGTGACATATGGAGGACAGATTGAATGTTTAGCCACTATGTTATGTAACTGTGAAACCTTCATAGTTGATCCAATAGCTTTCAACTGACAAAGAGTTTTGAAAAACTAATGTGCAATTATTTGTATGAGAACTTTCTGGGTTCACAAATTCAACAAAACTTACACATGGTCATTTGTATCAGAACTTTTTGGTGAACACAATTCCCAAAAACTCACTTGTAATTATTTGTATCAGAACTTTCGGTGAACACCATTCTAAAACTTTACATGTGTAATTATCTGATATTGACAAGTTGGTCGGCTGTTGGAGGTTAAAAGCTGTAAAAATAAATGTATGCATGTCTATCTGTTTGTCTGTCTGTACATATGTATGTATGTATGTATGTATGTATGTATGTATGTATGTATGTTAGTATGTGCGGATGTATGTCCGTCCACATTAAAAACTCCTAAATCGCAGCACTTACCATCTTAGTATTTGGTGGACAGGTGCACCCAGGGGTGGAGATGTGACTTTGTTGAAATAAACATGTCAAAGTCAAAAATATGCAAATGAAGGGGAAAAAGGAAAAATCCTGCAAATTGCTAAAACTCTGTAACCGCTGGCCAGATTTGGTTGAAACTTGGTATGCAGGCTCTTTATAGTGACTTAGTTGCATTTCTTCAAATTGTGGTGAATTTCGAAAGTTGTATTTTTTGGGCCATTTTCCCATTTTTTGTCAAAAAATCTTTTCTGAAAGCGCTCATCCCATTGCCCTGAAATCTTTAATGTATGATCCTAGGATTGGCCTTTGTCAGATTTGTTCAAATTGTGGTGAAATTTTCATATTTGTATTTTGGGGCAATTTTTCCCATTTTTGTCAAAAATCATTTCTCCCAAAGTATTTGTTGGATTGCTGTAAAACATGATAGTCTTGATCCTAGGGTTTTTTTCCTGTCAGATGTGTAAAAGTCATTATGAGATGGAGCATTTCATATTGCTGGGGTATAAGATTAATTTGGACTTGCAATGGAATTTTTCTTAGTAATCAACCTGTAAGAATGCAATGTCATGTGTGTACTACTACTTAGTATCTCTGTAAAATGGGAGTACAGTGTCATTGACACTATTTTCGACTTTTTGGACCCAATTTAATTCAGTTTTTAACAAGGTTGTTATGTTGACAATCATACAGTATTTAATTCAGTGTTCACTTTGAGTCCCGCGAGGAAACAAAGTGTAAACTTTGATACCTTACTGTCGTTGTATTACAAGGTCGGAATATAAACTGCCAACGATCGGACAATGTAAGAATTCAAGCTACTGGAAGAGATGTCTGTGTAATTTTGAGACAAAATAACAAACAAAAGATGAGTATTTAACGAGGTTTTATGAAAACAATCACACAGTATTTAATTCTGTGTTCATTCGAGTCTCGCGAGGAGACAAAGTGTAATTTTTGATACCGTACTGTGGATGTTTTACAAGGTCGGATTCTAAACAGCCGACGATGGGACACTGTAAGAATTCAAGCCACGGTAGAGATATCTATGTAATTTTGAGACAAAATAACGGACAAAACAACAGTTTTTAACGAGGTTGTTATGTTGACAATCAAACAGTATTTGTTTTTCTGTTTTCATTATGAGTCCCGCGAGGAAACAATATGTAAATGTTGATACCGTACTGTTGTTGTTTTATACGGTCGCATACTAAACTGCCGACGATCGGACAATGTAAGAATTCAAACTACGGGAGGAGATATCTGTGTACTTTTGAGACAAAATAACGGAGAAAATAAGAGTATTTAACAAGGTCTTTGTGTAAACAATCATAGAGTATTTAATTCACTGTTCACTTTGAGTCCCGCGAGGAAACAAAGTGTAAACTTTGATACCTTACTGTCGTTGTATTACAAGGTCGGAATATAAACTGCCGACGATCGGACAATGTAAGAATTCAAGCTACGGGAAGAGATATCTGTGTAATTTTGAGACAAAATAACAAACAAAAGATGAGTATTTAACGAGGTTTTTATGAAAACAATCATACAGTATTTAATTCTGTGTTCATTTCGAGTCCCGCGAGGAGACAAAGTGTAATTTTTGATACCGTACTGTGGATGTTTTACAAGGTCGGATTCTAAACAGCAGACTATGGGACATTGTAAGAATTCAAGCCACGGTAGAGAGAGCTGTTTAATTTTGAGACAAAATAACGGACAAAACAACAGTATTTAACGAGATTTTTATGTTGACAATCAAGCTGTATTTGTTTTTCTATTTTCATTATGAGTCCCGCGAGGAAACAATATGTAAATGTTGATACCGTACTGTCGTTGTATTATAAGGTCGCATTCTAAACTGCCGACGATCGGACAATGTAAGAATTCAAACTACGGGAGGAGATATCTGTGTAATTTTGAGACAAAATAACGGACAAAACAAGAGTTTTTAACGAGGTTGTTATGTTGACAATCATACAGTATTTAATGCAGTGTTCACTTGAGTCCCGCGAGGAAAGAATATGAAAACTTTGATAACTTACTGTGGTTGCTTTACAAGGTCGGATTCTAAACTGCCGACGATCGGACAATATAAGAATTCAAGCCACGGTAGAGATATCTGTGTAATTTTGAGGCAAAATAAAGGACAAAAGATGAGTATTTAACGAGGTTTTTATGTTGAAAATCATACAGTATTTATTTTCTGTTTTCATTATGAGTGCCAACGGGAAACAATATGTAAATTTTGATACCGTA
This sequence comes from Ptychodera flava, assembly GCF_041260155.1. Taxonomy (NCBI): domain Eukaryota; kingdom Metazoa; phylum Hemichordata; class Enteropneusta; family Ptychoderidae; genus Ptychodera; species Ptychodera flava. The sequence continues at coordinate 3,553,232 of NW_027248279.1, forward strand.
CTGTCGTTGTATTACAAGGTCGCATTCTAAACTGCCGACGATCGGACAATATAAGAATTCAAACTACGGGAGGAGATATCTGTGTAATTTTGAGCAAAATAACGGACAAAACAAGAGTTTTTAACGAGATTTTTATGTAAACAATCATACAGTATTTAATGCAGTGTTCACTTTGAGTCCCGCCAGGAAAGAATATGAAAACTTTGATAACTTACTGTCCTTGTATTACATGGTCGGAATATAAACTGCCGACGATCGGCCATTGTAAGAATTCAAGCTACGGGAAGAGTTCTGTGTAATTTTGAGACAAAATAACAGACAAAGATGAGTATTTTACGACTTTTATGTAAACAAGCATACCGTATTTAATTCAGTGTTCACAAAATGTAGAACCACACTGCATGCACCAAATGAACACAGGGACTGACGTTTACGAGCCTAGTTTCCCACCGTTGGTGGCGCACCACAACTGGACGTGCGGGTATATCTCCCTCGGCAATAAAACACGTGCGTGTTAAAATTACTGCGTGTGACACTACCGCACTCGCGTGTACCATTACACGTTACACGCATTTCACACCTTAAAAACTTGCGAGTACATATATATATATATATATATATATATATATATATATATATATATATATATATATATATATATTATATATATATATATATATATATATATATATATTGCTTATGGATACTCTGCTGTGCCGTGTATGTTATATGTCATTTAATGCTAATGTTATATAATTATATTTTCTGATGCCTTATTAAATTCCACAGTACCACAGTCAATCTCAGAAGTTCCAGTTGAATACATTATCATAGGGGTATTCTGTGGCATTTTAGTTGTGGCAATTATTGTGTTGGCAATACTAATAAGAAGAAATATATATATATATATATATATATATATATATATATATATTATATATATATATATATATTGCTTATTGCTTATGGATACTCTGCTGTGCCGTGTATGTTATATGTCATTTAATGCTAATGTTATATAATTATATTTTCTGATGCCATATTAAATTCCACAGTACCACAGTCAATCTCAGAAGTTCCAGTTGAATACATTATCATAGGGGTATTCTGTGGCATTTTAGTTGTGGCAATTATTGTGTTGGCAATACTAATAAGAAGAAATTGTCTGCAAGCAAGTAAGTAGATCCTATCATGTAATTCTCTTTTAACAATAAAATCACACTAGTTATCCACTTTTGCATAAAAAACATTGTAATATACATCAATATACAAGTAATATTCCGATTGGAAGAGAGCTCATTTCACTGGATGCTGAAATACTGCTTTAGCGGCGCTGAAGTAGGCTGCTTAACAGCATACAGCATAAATGGGGTTGGCATTTAGCTAGCAGGGAAATAAACTTAACTCAATGGTTGAATATTTTGTAAACACACGTGTAGAATTTTCATCTTTCTTTCAGAAATGCCTCCATGTACTTTTGGCACTGCCATTTATTTATACAAATTACTTTTTGTCATCTGCTAAAATTCTCCATTTTATTTGTGTTGTAGCTTCTGATATATTTGATATTTAGTCAATTGGTTTCAAAGGATGCCCTAAAAATCAAATTGTTAACAAATTAGTGATGACAATTAACTTTAATGATGCTGCTTGTTATTGGTGGAAAATGTACAAAAAACAGTTTTACCTGACTGTGGTGGGGTTTGTTGCTATCAACTTGCATTTCTCTATTGTATTATTGAGGTATCATTGTCACTTTAAGTCCTAAATGCAGAAAAACAGACATCAATGAGAAATACCATACACCATTTGAAATTCAGCGTCTGAGACCGAACAGCTTTATAAGTTGGGATTATGCTGACAACATGTGCAGACAGTATCAAATGGTAACACATGCATTACGTTCATTAACATAGCATTTTCTTCACATTACATTCGAAGCAAACATTAACTTGATAAAATGACCTGCTACAGACACAAAGAATGGGTCCAGAGTAAACCAAAAAAACAAATAGCATCAATGACCATTTGCTCACATTTGATTTTGATGATATGATGATACTGTTATGTAGTTATTTCCCCCACACTCATGAGCTGAGTTTAATTAGTCTAGAACATTCTCAAGGTCACTGTCCTTCATGACCTCACAACCTTGAATTCAATTAGTCATGTTTGGAATGTTCTTGAAATTTAATTAGTTGTGTGAGAGAGATAATTTTAGAGCAGTAATTAGCATGTCAATAAAAGTTCTAGATTGTTCTTATATGCTCTTATATAACCACATGAGTATAAATAGGGGACCGGCACAGCTTGCAGTCAGAAATTCCACGCTGGATTTATACTGGGGACTTTGTGCAACGTCAAGCCTGCAAGCCAAAGGACTGTTCATTCATCTGACTTACTGATACAACTCTGACACTGGAGCTTTGCTGTCCCAGCTGCAATAAGTCGCCTGTATGAAATTATTACAAAAATAAACTAAACTAATCGCCAAGTTAAGGGACAGACTACAAACTGTAAAAGTGTTGTTTTATATGGAAACTGCTGAGTTCACTTTTTGTTCGTTTTCTCTCACGTAAAAAAAAATTGGGGGCTTGTCCGGGAGACTAGCATTTTGAGCCGGTTGACAACATTTTGCCAGCCTTTTCCAAACTACTCTATATTGTGAACTCAGCAAAATTTAATCATGGTGGAAAATAAACCAGACAAATTTATGGAGGACCTTGATCAGGACGCATTTATTCCCTCAGAAAAGACAACCTCATTGCACTGGCCAATTTGAGGAATCCACCTTGAAAGATTATGAGCCTGAGTCTACCTTTCAACTCACAAAACTAGAAATACAGGCAAATTTGGAGCTTAAGAACTACAATTACAAATAACAGAAAGACACGAAAAATTACAAATGGAAGAAAGACAAAGAGAAAAAGAATTAAAATTACAAGAGTGTCAATTACAGGTAGAAATGATACATTTAGAGCTTGGGCAGTCAGGGAAATTCTTTGCTTCATTCACTTGTCAGTAGAGCTGGCTTCAGATTATGATTCTGTGAAGGAATTATTACTCAAGGGCTATTAGTTGGTGCCTGAAGCTTACCCAGGCCTAGGTAAGAAATATTAGCAAAGCGTACGGTCCATATCGTCAGGATGGAATTCTAGATAGCTAAGCTACGAAGTCCCACCTATGAGATGTAAAACACAGATAGTTGATGACAAAATCTAGGTTGTCAAGACGCAATTTTGACGATTTTTCCGTCATACATGCCGTTTCAACATGGCGGCCTAAGATAACGTCGATGCGAAGGCAGCAGTCGTGGTAAGTTTTTACCGTTATTTTTAGTTTTGAAGTGAGAAATCGTAAAAAAATGTATCGCCTTCCGGGTCAAATATCATGGAAAATGCCCTCGTGAAGTATTTTTGTCGAACGTTTGGTATTTTTAGAGAAGATAGATGTTAATTGCGGACTGCTGTGGGTCTACCAGCAGATCTGTGCGATTTTGCAAATACTAATAGGAAATAGAGCAAACTTTGCATGAGTACCATTTAATAAGCTAGACCCTGCACATACGGTAATCTCAAAGATCAGATGGTAGAAGTCGCATGTTGTATACGACCAAGTCACGAGTTGAGATCTTAAATTGCACTGCACTGCACCATACCGTGTACCATACTTGTACTGATACGCACGTGGTTTTCTATGGATATCGCACAGATCAGCTTAGCAGACCCACAGCAGTCCGCAATTAACATCTATCTTATCTAAAAATACCAAACGTTCGACAAAAATACTTCACGAGGGCATTTTCCATGATATTTGACCCGGAAGGCGATACATTTTTTCACGATTTCTCACTTCAAAACTAAAAATAACGGTAAAAACTTACCACGACTGCTGCCTTCGCATCGACGTTATCCTAGGCCGCCATGTTGAAACGGCATGTATGACGGGAAAAATCGTCAAAATTGCGTCTTGACAACCTAGATTTTGTCATCAACTATCTGTGTTTTACATCTCATAGGTGGGACTTCGTAGCTTAGCTATCTAGAATTCCATCCTGACGATATGGACCGTACGCTTTGCTAATATTTCTACCTAGGCCTGTTACCGGCAGAAATTCAGTGATTGTGAGAAAGCAAACGACCATACTTATGTGTCTGATTATGGTATAATACCATAATCAAGGTTAATGCCAAGATGACCATGCCTCTTACCTTTCTACGCCTGCCTATCTGCTCGGCTCTGTCCCTAACCGTTTGCTTTTCCACAGGCTCACTCCTCTCATTTTCTTGACCTCTGACTTTTATTTTTCTCTCCTTTGTGGCACATGCCTTTGTTCCCTTATCTCTGAATGTAGTCTGTTCACGCCTTGACCTCTGACCTCCACGCTTCCCAGGCACTATAAGCCTTTCCATTCCTTCTCTCCCAGTGCTTTGCCTTATCCCATGCTTACCCTTTATGTCCCTCAGCTCTGTCACCTTCCACTCATGCCTTCCCCTCGTGTTCATATGACCTCTGACTTTTAGTTCTCGTCCCCCTTGCAGCTTATGCCTTTGTCTTCCCTTACCTCTGTTTATATTTCGCACATGCCTTGACCTCTGACTTTCACTACCCCTTCAGCTTTATATTCAGCTCACTCGCCCTCCTATTTCAATCCACCACTGCTTGCTGCCACAGAGCACATCGCTACGCTTTCTCGATCTTCCGGTACGTTCGATTCAGTCCAGATTCACGTCGCGACCAAGATGCCTCCAGCACGACCAAAGAGATCTGCCCACAGACCAGCCCGTCTCCAAAACTGTGTCACGAACACCTCAGCCCAAAGAGGTCGCAGTGGTAGAACCATGGCAAGCACCAGGGGTCGGTCCCAGAAAACATCGGCTCCAGCCAGCTCCGCTGCTCAGCGCACAATCACCACAGCAGACATCAAAGCTATAGTATCCCGATTACGATCCACAGATCCCGACGCCATACAGGTTACCGACCACGCCGAACAGACTGGTCCGGCCAAATCCACCTCTCATTACAGACCGTCAGCCAGAGCACTATCACCGGCGTCCACCGTTCCCGAAAGCTCTGATCAAACACAGCAGTTTCTTAGTCCTATCACAGAAACTCCGCTCACAAATAACATGCCCTGCTTTACCGCAGCTACGAACTTAAACCCTATCACCGTACCACATCCGGCTACAGAGGGCGCACACACTTCCGGATCCATTCGACCAAACATGGCTCCTCCATCAAACATGGCGCAACACACGAGTGCACAGCACGGCGTTTCTCAAAGTCGCATCCAAGTGCCTCCTAACGTTCCTCCACCAGACCGGCACCTCCCCTACATTGAGCAACATATGCTAGCAAGCCTATCCAATCGAGGTAAGTACATCAAACTCTCAGACCTTCACCCTGATAACCTACGACCAAATTCACTCAAATCTATCAACACATGTATATCACTGGATCTAGAGAATCCCTCCTTGCCACCGTTGTATCACAGCCAACCCGGAAGTCCATAAACACTCTCAGCAGCTGGTTAGCTACATTCAGGACTTTTGATCAATGCTTACCGAGCGTACTTTTTTCCTGAGGAAGCAATCCATCTGATCAATTACATGCGCTTCATTGGTATGAAGTCAGACTCCTACAAACCAGAGGCGTGGCTCTCATATGACAAGGCATTTCGGCTAGACGCTTCCAGGTACCCCGACCTTAGAAGCTGGAGCAGCCCAGACCCAGCGCACGACTATACCTTCTTCCAACGAAATCCCCATTTATTACTGCCACTTTGCTACGAATGCAACAACAGAGGCCATACCAGACCTGACTGCCCTCTAGCATCTAAACGTCAACTATCTTCCAAACCAACCAACTCACAACCACACGACGGTGCAGCTTACGAGAGAGTCTACAACCAGATTTGTAAGGACTACAACCGCGGCATTTGCAGAACACCTTGCTCCAGAGGTAGAATCCATGCCTGCAGCATCTACCATGCAAACGACCACATCGCCACCTACCATCAAGCCCAACCACAACAACAGCACCAATCTCGACAGCCCTTTCGTACCAACTAACAACCAACACCACAGCCCTTTTGACCAGCTGATCAAAACCCAAGACAAGTATCAAAACAACATTTCCAACAACACCTCTCAGAACTGAGGCCTTCGCCAGGGAACTCCACAACCACCCAGATAAACAATTTGGCAACGCAATCATTAGCGTACAAGACCATAAAGCTGTACCTGGGTGCGGTATTACGAATGAATACCGAAGCGGGCTACGGAGAACTAACGGACAAACCTTTATTACATGGAGCTCTCCAAGGTATCAAACGACAGCTAGGCGACCAGTCTCGACGAAGACTCCCCATCACCATTGATATCATGCGGACTCTAAAACACGCCCTACGGACATCCCGCGAATACAACAAACAAGACACCTTAATGCTATGGTCAGCCTTCACCATCGCCTTCTTCGGATTTCTACGAATCAGTGAATTTGCGTCTCCCACCAATACAACTTACGATGTCAACCGCACGCTAATGCCATCCGATGTTACGTGCTCCCTAGTCGTCAACATCAATATAAAGGCCACAAAAAAACGATCCCTACCGGCGTGGTCAGCAGATCAGCATCGCCCCATCAGGATCATCCATCTGTGCCGTAAGGGCATATCGCAACTACCTCGCAGCATGGAGACAACCAAGCCCACGCAAACCACTGTTCACTTTCACTGATGGCACCTACCTGACACGACAAACCCTGACAAGTGTCATCCGCTGCCTCCTACGACGAGCTGGGATACGTAACGCTAACCAATACTCCACCCACAGCTTCCGTTCTGGCACTGCCACGACCGCCGCCGATGCAAATCTTCCAGACTGGCTAATCAAAACCCTCGGCCGTTGGCGAAGTGACGCATACCAAGTTTAAATCCGCACACCAGAAGACATTATCCACGCAGTACCAAAAATCCTTACCATGTGCTAACGGACTCATTCATTGAACTCAAACCCACTTTGTCATTGCCGCACTCCCAGACTTTCTCCTTTTTATTGCTAGTAGTCATATACTGACCAGGTTTCACATACTTTTATTTTTGTGCTTTACACGTTACAAGGACTCATGAACTTGTGCTCTGATCCTGGAACACTAGACCACAGACATTTCCGTTTCGACCATTTTTTCTCTGATTTGTATTTCATTATACCCACTCATTATGAAAACTAGCCGTATTGCATGACATTGATCCTGCCAAGTAAAATTCTCTGCCAGTACTTGTTTTATCATCTGACAATCGTTCAGTCAATTCCACCTTTTGCAGTGTCTGCAACACTTGTGACTTTCAGTCACTCCCACCTCTACGTCTCGGTGTACTTGCCTTGCCTTCTCTGCCATTCTTAATTTGGGGGATATGCTGACCAGAGCACACGTGTCCCACTCAAGCACCAGCGCCTACACCATGAGGGAGTCAATCAAACATGTCTCCCATCATGGGGTCTTGGTTGCCATGACGCTGCTTGTGGGGCTTCTGTGTTCGGCAGGTATACTCAGGTAACACGCCATCACCTCATGATGCTACCTGAAAGCAGGGTTTCATCATGAGGGAGACCGAGGCTAAGACGCCTGCTTGTCATACCTAGATTCCCTCGACCTTTAACGGCATTACTTGTCTCTGTGTCATCATTCAGCATTAAGTTGAATTTGCTCAAAAGAACAACTGTTTGATCGTTGGTGTTCTTCTGAGAAAATCTGTAAGGATCATGGAAAATTACGTCAACTCATATTAATTGAGGAATTTAAAAGGTGCATTCGGAGTATCATCAAGACATTTATCAATGAACAAAAGGCTGATACATCGGAGGTTGCTGCACGTTTGGCTGATGATTCATTGACCCATAGAACCTCATTTGTCAGCAAACCATCCCAGTCCCTTTCATACCGAAACAATGCAGGGGAATTTAACTCCTCAATCTCATCTAAGAATTTCTAAGGAGAGTAGAAAATCAAATGACAACAGTTTACAGAATTCAACTAACACTCCCACATCATCAGATCCCAAGTCTCAATCTCTTTCTGACAAACAATTTTGTACACTTTCTTGTAATTATTGTAAGAAAGATGGCCATTTAATGTCAGATTGTTTGAAATTGAAAAGAAAACGTGAAGGTCATAGTGGTCAAAGTTGATCTAAGCCCACCAGATTTTTCTTCATAATCTCAATTAGGGTCTAATGATGTGTGTAACACATTTTCTGAGGTTAAACCCCTCTTATCGCCAATTAATGAGGTCAAAGTCAATTCTTCTCAAAATTGCATTATGGGTATTTTAAAACCATTTATTCACGATGGTTTCATATCACTTTCAAGTAATTTGTCTTCCGCTACCCCTGTCAAAATTTTCAGAGATACCGGGACGTCCGAGTATCTTTTGTTGGCAGATACCCTACCATTTTCTGAAAAGTTATTTTCAGGTTGTAAAGTTCTCATTAATGCGTAGATTGTCATGACTACATTCCTCTTCCTCTCCATAATGTCTATTTGTCTTCGGATTTTGTTTCTGGAACTGTGACTTCAGGTATTAAGCCTTTTTTGCCTTTTGAAGGGATTCACCTTCTCCTTTGAAATGGAGCTATGTAAGCGGACAAAAACTTGGCCCATTTGCCAAGCACATGGGTCTATGATTGCATGAACGACCGTACTCTATGCATTGGGAAGATATTCATGTTGCAGTCTGCCCGAAAAAAACAAACCCGAGGATGTTTAGGCGATAACAAAGTTGGTGACTCAGTTGAATAAAACAAAACTAAACTTTCAGACATCATATTTTATCTTGGCGTACACTTGTCAATACGCGACCATACGCAGATCGCCCATATTCTCCATAAAGCTAGTCATAACAATTCTGCGACAAATCTGTGATGTTTTCCTGTGAACATTCTTGAACCCGTAGCCGCGACCATTGTTTTTTATGTGTTCCGTGCTTGATGATTGGTAGAATGTATCAAAATTTGAAGACACACGTGACTGAATCCTGTGATTGTTAGACAATTGACGGTCCAAGGACCAAGCTAGGGAGCATCTTGCATGCTTTCTAACAATGAGCCGCGTGTTTCCATATCTATATACCATACGAAATCCGGCTTTGACCAATGTTCCTGTCCTGTTTCGGAGGATAACTTTCGAGCTGCGTAACCAATGTTGAGGTTCAGATATCCGAATATCTTTCAATGTGTAAAATACAGGCACCACCACCATACTTAAAATTGGGCTTACAACTTTCACTGATGCCACAAAAGGGGACATGATATTCTCAGTGTCAGTAGAGAACATTTTGATAATAATATACAAAAAAGAAATATTGTCCTCAGGCTTAAGGGACTGGTGTTATAAGATGAAGGGGAGGGCTTTGTTTATAATGTGTAATATACAGGCACCACCACCATACTTAAAATTGGGCTAACAACTTTCACTGATGCCACATAGGGGGACATGGTATTCTCAGTGTCAGTAGGGTACACTTTGATAATAATATACAAAAAAAAGAAATATTGTCCTCAGGCTTAAGGGAATGATGTTATAAGACGAAGGGGGAAGGGGTTCTGTGTACAATGTATAATATACAGGCACCTCCACCATACTGAAGACATGGCTTATAACTGTAACTGATGCCACGAAGGGGACATGATATTCTCAGTGTCAGTAGAAAACACTTTGATAATAATATACAAAAAGGAAATATTGTCCTCAGGCTTAAGGGACTGGTGTTATAAGACGAAGGGGGGAGGGGGCTCTGTGTACAATATATAATATACAGGCACCCCCACCATACTGAAGATATGGCTTATAACTTTAACTGATATTCTCAGTGTCAGTAGAGAACACTTTGATAAAAAGATGCAAAAAATAAATATTATAGTCAGCCTTAAGGGACTGATGTTATAGGGCGAAGGGGGAGGGCTTTGTGTATAATGTATAATATACAGGCACCACCACCATACTAAAAATTGGGCTTACAACTTTCACTGACGCCACAAAGAGGGACATGATATTCTCAGTGTTAGTAGAGAACACTTTGATAATAATATGCAAAAAATAAGTTATCGTCGTCAGGGTTAAGGGAGTTATGTTATAGCACCAAGGGGGAGGGCTTTGTGTCTAATGTATAATATACAGGCAAATGGTTATGATTGTCGAATATACACCATTTTCAATGCAATTAGTGTCATCACAGGAAGACTGTATGACATTATTGACAGTATTACAGTTAGAAGATGGGTGTCGACGCTAGTAATACGTCAATATGATCATATTTTTAAGTCCCTTAATCTATATCCAAAGAGCCATACCACAACCAATAAATTATGCGATATGTACACGATACTGACGGAGCTATTTCGTGTAGGAGAAGAGCCCAGAATTATAAATAGGCCCTAAGGAAATAATTCACCTGTTGTAAAGAAGACCTTGTGCTGAATAGAAATTTGTCTGTTTGTCATGCAACAATACGTCAAGGGAAGTTATCGTATGCAGAGGAGAGTATATGTTGTTCATGCAGAGAAGCTAAGATGTCATATTAGTTGTGTTTCGTTGAATCTCAACAATTCACCAGTGTATTACAAATGTATGTTATGTACTTGTCAATATTTTTGATGTAGCAAATGTAAATAGTAATATAGAGCAGCGTAATCAAACTTATTACATTAGTTAGAGTACTGTAGCCAGTCTCCATGTGAGAGCATGAAAACATACATTAAACTGATTCTGTATAAACTAATGCATAACTGTGCATTACATGTATGCACTATGTGTACATCTGTATTTTTCATAAAAAAACGAGAGACCACAACATTGTGACAATGTTGTGACTGTTATTTATATTAAGTACAAATAATGTAAATCTTTGTATGCGCATACACAAAATTTATAAGTAGGTATTCCAAGCGAAATTTTAAAATCACTAAATTGCTTTTTTGATGCATTTTCCAAAGAGTGCTTTGGAAATGATGAAAAATACTTTTTATTGGTCAAAATCGGTTCAGTCATTCAAAAGTTATGAAGATTTTTGTGTATGTAAAACCTCGCGGCCGAAGGTCATAGTATTGGAAAAAAGTTAAAATTGATGAAATCATAGATTTTAATAGGCTTGTTTTCCCTGAAATACATGACTCTGTAACAAATGTGATGCTAAAAGTATTTAAAAGTAAATTCTTTTTACAAAATAATTTAATCTTTGACCAAAGGAAATTTACTTTTTGATGTAAACATATGCAAATATGGCAGTTTGTCCAATTCTGCATCACGGAAAATTTATAAAATGACTGAAAAATACAAATTTTGGCAGATTTACAGTCATTCTGATGCAAAATAATTGGTGAACTTACAAAGCATTCTTTTTTTTTTTTTTTTTTTTTTTTTTTAACGTTTTTATTGGAGTTATCAAAAATTTTCAAATACATGTCTCATTAAATCTGAGAAAAAAAAAGACAATACAGAAATCAATAAAGTAGTGATCATACATCATTATTGTGTAAGTCTGTTGTGCTAGGGTCTTGGTGGATATTAGTACTGTAATTCTCCACTTTTTATTATGGGCAAAAATTTTGTCTTTTCTCAAGGCAATGTGATACTCAGTTTTTTGTATAGAGTTCACAAATCTTTTGTATGCTGTAAAGTTAGGCAAGGTCTTTTTACAACGACAAATATAAATGTACCTTTTACCAATAAGCAGTAGGAAATTCACAATACTAGAAAGTTTGGGATCACCTAGTATGATCTGCCATATTTTGGTCTTACTCTCAATTTTAACTTTTGTCCCCATAACATGAAAAATGCTTCCCAAAATAGTTGCACATGTTGACAATCATGTAAAATATGGAGTAAAGTTTCTTCTTTGTTCTTGCAGAAAGAACAAAGAGCATTATCAACTGTGGGTATGTTCATTTTACTCAGTCTAGCATTCGTATACAGGATATTGTGTAAAATTTTCTACATTTCCTACCATTGTGTACCTGGCAACCTTATCTGGACCTTTCCATAGAAATTGAAATAACATTTTGTTAATTCTTTTAGTTTGTTTTTAGGAACCATAGTCATACTCATAATATATTGAATTTGGGACAGGGCTAATGATTTAATTATCTGAATTTTACCCAGTAAGGTGAGATCTCTAGTTTTCCACATGTTTAAGGTAGTTTGTAGTTTTTCTATTGGTCCAACAGTATTCAGCTTGCCAGCTATCTCATGGTCGTGTGATACATAAACACCAACAATTTTTATAGGGCCTTTTGGCCATTTTACCCGGAGGGGAGTTTTCTTCGATTTTTTCATAGTACCTAGCCACATGGCTTCAGACTTATCATAGTTGATCTTCAGACCAGAAACTTTATGGAATTTTTCAAGAAGACCAAAGAGATGTTTTGCAGATTTTATGTCATGCAAGAAACATGTCAAGTCATCTGCGAATGTAGCATTTTTTATCTGTTGATTATTTATATTTATACCTCTGATATTGTTATTGTTACGAATTGAAATCAAAAACAATTCCGAACTCAGAATAAAGAGAGCCGGAGAAATACAGTCTCCTTGTCTGACACCTCTGCCCAATGAGAAGTACCCAGTAGATGTACCTCTATTCATTACACAACTGGAGATGTTTCTGTACAGTGATTTTATCCATTTTATGAAACTTTCTCCAAAATTAAAAGACTTCAATGAATTTATCAAAAATTTCCATTCCAGACTATCAAATGCTTTCTCGAAATCTATAGTTAGTAGAAGTCCGGGTAGTTTCCTCTCATCTGTATATGTCATAATACTTTCAACCAGTCTTATCACATCCCCAATGTATCTATTTTTAACAAATGCAGACTGTGTCTCGTGAATTATTTTTGGTAACACTTTATGTAATCTTTTAGCCAAACATTTTGTAGCAATTTTATAGTCTGCATTGAGTAATGACACTGGCCTCCAATTTTTTATATATCTACGATCTTTTCCTTTTTTCTCCAAGAGAATGATCACTCCTTGTCTTTGTGATGTAGAGAATTCCCCTTTTTGATAACTGTCATTTAAGGCATTCACTAAGTGATTGCAAGTAGAGGCCAAAATTGTCTATAAAAGTCTGCCGTGAGACCATCATTGCCTGGCGTTTTATTGTTGGGCATTTCTTTCAAAGCTATCCATGCTTCATCTAAAGTAATCAAACCTTCACAAAGATCAGACTCTTCCTGAGAAAGTTTTGGAATATTTGGATTGTTTAGAAACAGATCCTCAATTTCTGCAGTAGCAGTGGGGTCACCAGTCTGCGATCTAGATGTGTATAATTCTTTATAAAAACAACATTTCACTGTTTATGGTTTTAATATCGTTCAGAGGTGTATCATCTTCCATGGAAAACAACTTATTTATTTCAGATTTTTTCCATGTGCCCTCTCCAACCCTAGGAAGTATTTGTTACTTTTTTCCCCATACTCATACCAGTTACATTGGGATCTAATTATGCACCCTTCAATAATATGATCCAACTCAGTCTGGAGGTCATCCTGTGTGCTTTGATATTGATCAGTAGTATCATCAGTGGGGTTTGTTGCCAAGGTTTCTGCCAGCTTTTTCAATTTTTGTTCAAGATGAAAGATTTTTGCTTTCTTTCTCTTGCTTTCTTTTTGCTAAACTTCATAGTCATTTCTTAATTTTAAATTTAACCCAATCCCACTTTGTTCCCAGGTCAACGATTTCTTGATCATTCACCCACTGAGGAAAATTCTCTTCTATTAGTTTTATGTAGTCTGCATCTCTCAGCAAGCTATTATTGAATTTCCAGTAAGATGGACCTCTTTGGATTTCTTCCTTTGTAATGTCAACACAATGGCTGAATGGTCCGAGAAAACACAGGGCTCAATTGTGGCATTACTTATCACTGATTGCAAGCTATCATTAATAAGAAAATAATCTAGTCTACTCTGAACTAGAGTAGGGTTGAAACGTTTCCATGTGTAGGCTTTTTTGTGGGGTTTAAAACTCTCCAAATGTCAATCAAATCAAATGCCTCTAGGATTTCCTCCAATGCTTTCATTGAATCATTCCAGGGAGTGGGATTCCCTCCATATCTGTCAAGATTGATATCTCGTACAAGATTATGGTCCCCTCCCCAAATGATAACACTCTCTGGATCTGTAATAAAATCCTTTAGTTGTGTGAAAAGTGCACCCAAGAAGGCAATGTGACTTGTCTGGTCATTAGGTGCGTAAGAATTAATCAGTATGTGGTGTTTTTCATCTATAACAGCATCGATAATAAGAAATCTCCCCTCTGGGTCTGAATAAAGTTTATGTATATCAAAATTAATATTCCTAAAGATCGTAATAACTCCCTGCTGAGATTTGTACCATGTGAGAACTCCATATGTCCCCGCAATTGACTGGACCAGCGTTTCACAGTTTTACATGTGCTATGGGTTTCTTGAAACATTATTATGTTGGCATTACTGTCTCTCACCCATTTAAATACCTTTTCCGTTTTTTGTACCCACCGAGGCCCCTAGCATTCAATGATATTACTTTGATTTTAGACATACCAAATCTAGTTTTGTTTCTTTCATGTTTTCCCAGATTTTAGTATTCATAACTCCTTTTTTGTCATAAAAACAGAACAAACACAAAACAGGACTAAACGGACAAACATAAATCAGATAAATACCTGACAAAACTACATTAGAAAAACAACACAAAGTGTCTGTGGTTGATGGTACCACAGACGTGACCCATAAACACCTTTGGGTCTATATACCATGTCTCAGACACAGGCTCCTACCCTGATCATCATTACAATAGTAAAATTTTGTAAAAAACAGCAATAATAAGAAACTCTTTCAATAACAGTTTAACCTCGATTAGAAAATCTGCGTGCATCGTTTTAAAGGTTGTATTCGACCGGACGGCGTCGATCGAAAGACGAGCAAATAAATAGGAAACCGAAAGCGTTAACAACAGTTGGGTTTCCACACATTCTTTTCAAAGTTACATAATCTGTTGAGCAGCTACAGTGTAAACTACACAAACTACGCAATACTTTCCTGAAGTATCACTTTCATGTTCTGGCGCAAACTATTCAGTTCATGTTGTAAATCAGATGCAAACAGTCAGTTCTACATTTCTGCTCCGCGGCGCTGTAGTTCAATCGTATTGCTGACCGTTGATATAGAGTTTGCCGTTTACGAATCTTGGCCTTTTACCTTGTTCATAGGCTTTTTTCATCACTTCTCCTAGTTCACACTTTCGCTTGTAGTCAGAGGGGCACAGATCCTCCGTGACAAAAATGCCTGATCCTTCGAGTGCACGTCTTGCTTTCATCAACACCTTCAGTCGCTCTGGGCGCTTCATGAACTTTACGATGATGTGGCTCGGTTGACCAGCACCTCTCCTACTGTTTGCTGTTGCCTTTCCTGTGCGCGCTCGGTGTGCGTTTTCCAACATGGCGGTGGCGTTTTCGAATCCAAGTTTATCTTCAAGTAGATCTGCTAATATTTGTGTACAGTTCTCTCCC
The DNA here is from genome assembly GCF_041260155.1 of Ptychodera flava. NCBI lineage: Eukaryota > Metazoa > Hemichordata > Enteropneusta > Ptychoderidae > Ptychodera > Ptychodera flava. The sequence goes on from NW_027248279.1 coordinate 3,568,774, forward strand.
TCTCTCTCTTGTATCCCTCCAAAGCGGAGATTGAAACTTCTGGAGTACCTCTGCAAACGGATATTTTCTTCAGTGGTTGTTTTTAGCTTGGAGTCAAGAGCCTGGATAATGAGTTCGAGATCGTTGATGCGTTTCTCTGTGACCACGTGGTCGTTCTTCAATTCGTCGATGTCCTTGGCCGAGTGCTCTAATGACTTTTCAAAGTTATCTTGTTTTTCCTCGATACTTACAAGTCTTTCTCTGAAGTGTTTCTGTTCATTTGCGACTTTATCTATCTTTTCTTCCATCCTTTGGAGGGTGGCCTTGACGAACTGTTCGAATTCACCTTTGCTGTGGTCGTGCATCTTGTCGGTTGTTCTCGACTGCTCTTCGTCCTCCGTCCGATCCGAATTATCCTGTTGGTGGTCACGTGCTCTGGCAGTGGCATGGCTGTTGAAGTTGAGAGTCTTCTGTTGAGTTGTCTTTGTGCTCTCTTTACCTGATTTCCTTTCGGTGGCATGGTTTTCACTCCTTCAGTCGATGCTTGCTACTTTTATATGTCCTTTAGTGGTAAAACTGTTCTGGATAATACTGGTTGTGCTGTATATTTTACTGGGTATTTCGGAGCAACACGATCAGTGGTGCACGCTCATGTCGGTGACCCCTGACCTCTACAAAGCATTCTTAATCTATATGCAGTGCTACTGAAGTGTAATTAAAAAAAGGGAAAGTTCATGCAGGAAATGTAATTAGATAGTCAGAAATGTAGTGTTAAGTTTGACTTTACTGCAAAATTGTGCCTTTGCGGGCCACCAAAACATAGGGTAAAATATGAAAATTAGCTATGTTTGGTAAAGTCTACTCAAGAGCATTGATGTTTAAAAAGTACAACCAAAGCATATCAGCAAAGAAAAAACAATTTTTCAACAAGTTTCAATATAAATATGGTAAACTTACTTCCAGATCACTGTAATTTGACCAAAAATGTCACTTTGTACAAAAAATGACATTCACATCGGATGATGAAATATGAAAAGTTACCATGTACAAATGTATACGCAATGTCTGAGCAAGTATTTTATAGTGTCAAACCATCTTTTCTGGGTTTTTATCTCTAGAAAACCCTTTGTTATGAGCACCAATGAACATTCAGCAACAAAACTACTCTAAATGATAAAAAGTGAGTGACAGAAAACCATTTATGCAAATTTCTCGCTTTGAATGAGTCGCCACTGGCCCTGAGATCGAGAGCCTGCATGAATGTACTTTTGTTGGTTAACCACCGGCTACGAAAATTAGGAAATTTTTGAAAATTCATGAAGTTCATAGCAAAATTTTGATGAAGGAATATCTACTTTATTGAAAATAACCTATACCAAGTGTTTCCATGGCAACCATTCTTTTAATTAAATTTTTAGTTATCAACAAATTCCTTCGGTATGCCAATACAGCTCGTCTCAGAACCAGACATACTTATATACACACATGATTTGGCAACACCCTGAAAATTAAATAATTTTCAACAGCTCTGATTTACATTTTCATAATTTCCTAAACATTTCTTGTTTTTTATTAACGCCTCCAATTATATAATTAGATATTACTGTACCTTTAGAATATGTGAGGTTTTAATCTTACCATGATCCACAATACTTTTTGGTTGTTGGAAACATTCAAATTGAAAGTAAGTGGAATTTGAAAACTGTTGATGAAATGCTTTTAATTATTCTATGTGAAGTACTAGTTTCGATTGCAGATACTACAACAGAAGAGTTCAACACTGCCAAGATACGAGTACAGCACACTGAATTTTGAACTTCAGAGTTATGAAAATGACTGAAGTGTGTCGCAATAAAGTTTCTTTATAAATCAATCGTTTCATTCTTTTCAGAGATTGTAGAGACTAAGGACTATTAAAGGATATTAGTAACTTTCAACCAGGAAAAAATACCAATACGTGGAAAGGATCAAAAACAATCAAAACAAATCAACTTATTTATTTCGTTACATATTACAAAACCGGAAAGTAATAATTCTCATTTAAGTGATTAGGGCTAATTTTATACTTGTTGATGTTTGATGATGGAAAGGAACAGAATCATTATAAAAAATAGCGTCAATGACACTTAGCTCCCATCCTGGACTATTTAGTGTTTGTTCTCTGGTCAGATATTTGAACATGTGTGAAAGGGATAAAGTGCATGAAGTGAAAATACTTAAATGGAATGTACTGGAGACAGTGAAATATGTTTAATGTAATTATTCAGAATATAAAATGGAAAAAATACAGAATTGGATATATCGAATACTGTGATACAACCATTAACTCAACAAGTCATTTACAATGACATAGTCCCCACTTGTAATAGGAGTATTAGTCTTGATGGGGCAGGAAAATGTGGTCATTAAGAAGTATCACTGGGGTGTATATGTTGAGATCTATGGGCACATAGGTCTATGTTGTTGTTCCCAATTTGAAACACATGAGGCATGTCTAAGTTATGGTTCTAAATCGGGAAAAAAGATAAGACCTCTAGCAGTATTGGCCAGCCAAGAAATACATATGCGCATTATAAATGAGGTACAAGATGTGACATCTTAAGGTCTAATATCCTATCAAAATTGGAGGGTATAGAACTTGTGGTTACTGAAATATGCATATATATGTATAATCAAGGTCAAAGGTCATCGAGGTCACATGACATTTTGAAAAAAAAATTATATTGCTAATTAATCCCTATATGCCAAAAAATCAGATCTCTAGCTCTATTCGCTTGCCCAGAATTAGATGTGTACATAATTAATGAGGTAAAGCGTGTGTTGTCATAAGGTCTCCCATCCTACTAAATACAAAGGACATAGCACTTGTGGTTACTTATTTATTGACATAAACATATTTTAGGTAAAAGGTCATCGAGGTCACATGACATTTGGTCAAAAAATTTCTCTCCTATAGTTATCCCTATATACCAAAAATCAGACATCCAGCTCTATTGGCTCGCTCAGAATGAGATATGCGCATAATTATTGAGGTACAGTATGTGGCGTCATAAGGTGTCCAATCATACCAAACATGAAGGGTGTAGCACTTGTGGTTACTGAGTTATGGAAAAATATGTATATTTGAGGTCAAAGGTCACCGAGGTCACGTGACATTTTGTCAAAAAAAATTGTTTTGCTAAGTTATCCCTATATACCAAAATCAGACCTCTAGCTCTATTGGCTCGCTCAAAATTAGATATGTGCATAATTAATGAGGTACAATATGTGGCGTCATAAGGTGTCCCATCATACCATACATGAAGGCTAGAGCACTTGTGGTTACTGAGTTATGGACAAATATGTATATTTGAGGTCAAAGGTCACCGAGGTCACGTGACATTTTGTCAAAAAATTGTATTGCTAAGTAAGTTATCCCTATATACCAAAAATCAGACCTCTAGCTCTATTGGCTCGCTCAAAATTAGATATGCACATAATTAATGAGGTACAATATGTGGCGTCATAAGGTCTCCCATCATACCATACATGAAGGCTGTAGCACTTGTGGTTACTGAGTTATGGACAAATATGTATATTTGAGGTCAAAGGTCACCGAGGTCACGTGACATTTTGTCAAAAAAATTGTATTGCTCAGTTATCCCTATATACCAAAAATCAGACCTCTAGCTCTATTGGCTCGCTCAAAATTAGATATGCGCATAATTAATGAGGTACAATATGTGGCGTCATAAGGTGTCCCATCATACCATACATGAAGGGTGTAGCACTTGTGGTTACTGAGTTATGGACAAATATGTATATTTGAGGTCAAAGGTCACCAAGGTCACGTGACATTTTGTCAAAAAAATTGTTTTGCTAAGTTATCCCTATATACCAAAAATCAGACCTCCAGCTCTATTGGCTCGCTCAAAATTAGATATGTGCATAATTAATGAGGTACAATATGTGGCGTCATAAGGTGTCCCATCATACCATACATGAAGGCTGTAGCACTTGTGGTTACTGAGTTATGGACAAATATGTATATTTGAGGTCAAAGGTCACCGAGGTCACGTGACATTTTGTCAAAAAAATTGTTTTGCTAAGTTATCCCTATATACCAAAAATCAGACCTCTAGCTCTATTGGCTCGCTCAAAATTAGATATGTGCATAATTAATGAGGTACAATATGTGGCGTCACAAGCTGTCCCATCATACCATATATGAAGGGTGGTAGCACTTGTGGTTACTGAGTTATGGACAAATATGTATATTTGAGATCAAAGGTCATCAAGGTCACATGACATTTTGTCAAAATATCCGAGATATCTGCGTGAACGGATGGACTCACGGATGGACGAACAGACGGACATGACCCAATCTATAAGCTCACTGGACTTCATCCATGGGGACTAAAAATTGTGTCACTGCATCCTTTTTGCAATATGAATACGATGAGAAACTAAATTTTATTTTTTGTGGCCTTATACATGGGAGTCTATGGAGATCTGCCTTATACATGGGAGTCTATGGACGTGTAAACTAAAAATATGCAAATTTCACGACGATTTGCCCAAATTTCGGAAAGGTCACTCCTATGCACTTCCATACCAAGTTTCAAATCAATCGGACTTGTGGTTTCAGAGCAGGAGATTTTTTGACCAAAAATGGGAGAAAATTACAAAAAAATTCATGAAAAATAGCAAGTCCAGATACTGACCCAAGATGTGCACAATCATTTCATGTCAGCCCAAAGTACTTACATAATAATTTTCATGTAATCTGCTCAGTGGTTATTGAGTTTTTTCAATTTTGACTGTTTTTACATTTTTTCACTTAATTTGCATATTTTTGGCAATGACAACTTCATTTGAACAAAATCTCATCTACAGCCCATCATCCATGTACACACCAAATATCAAGATGAAATGTACAGCGGTTTTGGAGTTTTTGATGTTGACGGACAGACATACAGACATACAGACATACAGATATACAGACATACATACATACAGACATTTCCCTAGCCTATAAGAATAGCTTCCATTGCCATATATACATATGGCTATGGGAGCTAAAAACTACGAATGAACCTCAATTGCAACAAAGTTCCAAGCATAACATTCCACTATGGTTCAGAATGTTAATATACAAAGTTCACTCAAAATGTACTTTGAAAACGATAGTATTTTGACAGCCGTACCGGCAGCTGTCTGAGTCTTACTAAAGTTTGTTGAAAAATAGTACTAAATATCGTTGTTTTCAGGTCAACAAGTGATTGAAAAAAAATGTGTCATGAAATGGTAAAACAACAACTGATAAATAAGTAATTTTTCTCGAGAGTGTCTTGAAACGCCTCGCCTGAAAGAAAATTTCATCCCAATGTTTGACAGAAACTGACTGCGTTTTTCGAGCGCCGCTGCAGCTATGAACAATAGGTCTGGGGAATCCCCGCGAAAATCGCTCACACTCGTCCAAAACATTGATCGTTCGCTTTTGAGCTGCATGATTCACCTTGTCAAAAATATTTTTATTTTGTAGATACTTAATTTAATTTCTTATTTTTTTCTTTCGTTTGTTAATTAAAAGTCATTATAATGTCTTTAGATGCTTTAGAAAAATTCAAAACCCGCTAAAAAAGCGACTATTTGGCCAAAATTCAAACGAAAAACACGAAAATAAAGGTCGAATCATGGGCTATCTATCTATGAATACTTTCAGTGTCTTACGCTCAGGCTCAACTGCGATAGAACGCTGTGTATGCACAGGCTCAGTGGGCTAAAAATAGCGAGTTGAAAACATGGCCGCCGCTCTCGCTGATGCACGATTTTTGCATCGAAATTTTTCACTCATTTTCGTTCGTATGACTTTGAAACTCCAGGAAACGATTGAGAAGAAAGGGGACCTTGAAGTATTGAGGTATTTGCTGGTAATTTGCCAAATTAAACGAGAAAAAATGCTTCGAAAATTCCCACATGCTTACACACTGAGCGCTTTCAGAAGCCGTAGCATGTTCGTGTGGTATACCTATTATAAGTCCCTTCATTTAGGTCACTTTACACATAGAGAAGGTGACAACCTTTTGCCAAGAACATATATCCCAGAATCGTAAAAAACCATACTTCCGCATTCGTAAATTTCACATATTGATCTCTAATACCTCTGTATATACCATCTTATCCGTCAGATTATAACTGCAAGTCATTTGCCACCTACAGTCTTGCTAATATATAGTGGGCACAATATTTCATTCCTGCCTATTGTTATCAACACGATCTCCAACATAACTTTGAATATCATGTTCTTCAGGGCATTGATAGAAAGTTATTGCTCTCTTTGGTCTGGCAATTGTATATCATGCATTGTCCCTCACATCAGAGGACAATGTTTCGTTTTGGAATCTTGTTATTAAAGTGTTCTCTACTTAAACATTAAAGATCATTTCCCCGTTATCGCATCAAAGATTGTTATAGGCCCCACGATCTGTATGGTGCTAGAACTTTTACATATTGCATTGTATGTAGCCCCACCTCTTTCGTCCTGCACCATAAGTCCATTAAGCATGAGGACAAAATTTTTCTTGTGCAAGTTGGAATCAACCTTTTCTTTACTGACACTGTCAACATCATGTCCCCCTTCATGGCATAATTTATAGTTTATGGGCGCCGCAATTAGCATGGTGGTGGTTCCTAAATATTAGACATAATACACGAATACCTCCCCCTTTGTCCAATAAGATAAGTCCCTTAAGCCTGATGACAATAATTTAACTTTGCACAGTTCCCTATTAAAACTGTGAATATCAGGTCCCCCTTCGTGGCATAAATGAAAGATATCGGTCCCATCCTTAGCATTGTGTGGTGCCTGTATATTATACATTATGCACTAAGCCCTCCCCTTTCGCCTGACAACATAATTGCATTCAGCCTGAGGACAGAAAATATCTTAACTTTGAATATTTCTATCAAACAGTTCCCTACTGACACTGAGAATTCATGTCTCCCTTCGAGGTATATTTAAAGTTATAGGTCCTGTCTTCAGCATTGCAGTGGAGCCAGTATATTACACACTATGCACTTAGCCCTCCCCCTTCGTCACGTAAGATAAGTCCCTTAAGTGTGAGCACAATATTTCATTTTTGAAACTTTTATCAATATGTTCTCTACTGAAACTGAGAACATCATGTCCCCTTCATGGCATAACTGAAAAATAATCGCAACCATACCAATCCCTAATCCAATAACACTAGGTCAGAACCTGTAAGACAACAGTTGTAAGCATAGACACAAAACACCACAGAACAGACAGCTAATAGACGGTACACAAACAAAGTCAAATTCATGAAAGAAAGATATATGGACCTCTGGCCAAAAGACCAAGAAGTGATGTCAGGTGAAAGTTATAGGTCCTGCCTTCAGTATGGATGTGCTTCTTCAATATTATATATTATAAACATAGCCCTCCCCTTCGTCCTATAAGATATGTCCCTTAAGCGTGAGCACAATATTTCTATATTGAATATTGTTATCAATATGTTCTTTACTGACACTGAGAATATCATGTCCCCCTTTGAGGCATCAGTGAAAGTTATAGGCGTTGTCTTGAGCATTCTGGTAATGCCTGTATATTGTACATTATACACCAAGCCTCCCTTCGCCCTATAACATCAGTCCCATAAGGTTGACTACAATATTTCCTTTTTGCATCTTTTCATCAAAGTGTTCTCTACTGACACTGAGAATATCATGTCCCTTCATGGCATCAGTTGAAGTTATAAGCCATGTCTTCACTATGGCGGAGGTGCCTGTATATTATACATTGTACACAGAGGCCCCCCCCCCTTGTCCTATAAGATAGGTCCCTTCAGCGTGAGCACAATATTTCTGTATTGAATATTGTTATCAAAGTGTTCTCTACTGACACTGAGAATATCATGTCCCCTTCGTGGCATCAGTTACAGTTATAAGCCATGTCTTCAGTATGGTGGAGGTGCCTGTATATTATACATTGTACACAGAACCCCTTCCCCCTTGTCATATAACATCATTCCCTTAAGCCTGAGCAAAGGGTGCTCAGGCTCCGATGATGATGAGTTTGTTTTTTATTATTGTTGTTGTTGTTGTTGATAGTATTTGCAGAAAAGAACTAAGTATGCGCTGCGAAATTCAATACAGCCTAACTATACATGTGCGTTGCAGCCTAAACTATGCGTTGCAAATTCAATACAGCCTAACTATACATGTGCGTTGCAAATTCAATACAGCCTAACTATACATGTGCGTTGTTGCCTAACTATACATGTGCATTGCAAATTCAATACAGCCTAACATTACCCAAGGGTTGTCACTTCATTGCCACACACTTTTTTTCAATCGCCAAAAATGCACCTAGCAAGCATCGAAATCGGTAAAATTCGACGTAGGGTCAAAGCACATTAGTCCTTCTCAATCATACTCAGACATTTTTACTTCTTGCCGATGAAAAGTCGACAAATCGGCAGGTTTTTCAATGCATCTAGTCGTCTCTTGATTCCAGATTTAAAAGGCCCCGCGAAAGATCTAGTCACGTGGGCGCATTTCAAATCGAACCAATAGCAGAGCTGGATGGGCCCAGCGTGAAAACCCGGCAGTAACGTAAGTTTCTTATGTCTTTTGAAGACTATGGGTGACACTGTCTGCGTTCGTCTGCGTATGAAATTCTGGTAACTTTAACAGTTCCAGTTCACCCATAGCAAGAGAACGTTCTTTCCAAAGACGTGAGAAACTTACGTTACTGCCGGGTTTTCACGTCGGGCCCATTCGTTCAGTACGTGCTCTGCTATTGGTTCAATTGAATGCGCCCACGTGACTAGATCTTTCGCGGGGCCTTTTAAATCTGGAATCAAGAGACGACTAGATGCATTGAAAAACCTGCCGATTTGTCGACTTTTCATCGGCAAGAAGTAAAAATGTCTGAGTATGATTGAGAAGGACTAATGTGCTTTGACCCTACGTCGAATTTTACCGATTTCGATGCTTGCTAGGTGCATTTTGGCGATTGAAAAAAAGTGTGTGGCAATGAAGTGACAACCCTTGGGTAATGTTAGGCTGTATTGAATTTGCAACGCACATGTAAGTTAGGCAACAACGCACATGTATAGTTAGGCTGTATAGAATTGCAACGCACATGTATAGTTAGGCTGTATTGAATTTGCAACGCATAGTTTAGTTAGGCTGCAACGCACATGTATAGTTAGGCTGTATTGAATTTCGCAGCGCATACTTTGTTCTTTTCTGCAAATACTATCAACAACAACAACAACAATAATAAAAACAACAACATCATCATCATCGGAGCCTGAGGACCCTTTGGCTGAGGACAATATTTCTTTTTTGTATATCATTATCAAAGTGGTCTCTACTGACACTGAGAATATCATGTCCCCCTTTGTGGCATCAGTGAAAGTTATAGGCGCTGTCTTGAGCATTTTGGTAATGCCTGTATATTGTACATTATACACAAAGCCCTCCCCCTTCGCCCTATAACATCAGTCCCTCAGGGTTGACTACAATATTTCTTTTTTGCATCTTTTCATCAAAGTGTTCTCTACTGACACTGAGAATATCATGTCCCTTCGTGGCATCAGTTAAAGTTATAAGCCATGTCTTCACTATGGTGGAGGTGCCTGTGCCTGTATATATACATTGTACACAGAGCCCCCCCCCTTCGTCTAATAACACCAGTCCCTTAAGCCTAAGGACAAGATTTCTTTTTTGTATATTATTATCAAAGTGTTCTCTACTGACACTAGGAATATCATGTCCCCTTCGTGGCTTACGTGAAAGTTATAGGTCCTGCCTCAGTATGGATGTGAAGCCTCTATATCACACATTATACGCAAAGCCCTCCCCCTTCGTCCTATAAGATAAGTCCCTTAGCATGAGTACAATATTTCACTTTGAATCTTGTTATCAATATGTTCTCTTCTGACACTGAGAATATCATGTTCCCCTTCGTGGCCTAAATGAAAGGTATGGGTCCTGCCGTCAGTATGGATGTGCTGCCTCTATGTTATACACTGTACACAAAGCCCTCCCCCTTCGTCTTATAAGATAAGACGAAGTGTTTGATCCCCAGTGTTTGATCTAGAGTGCGCCATTGCGCATTTTGCGCAAAAAAATCAGCTATGGCGCTATTTTCACAGGCCATGGCGCCATTTCAGGCGCAATATTTCAAGACCGGCGCCTGATAGTTTGTTTCTGCCAGGCCACTATGTTTTACGCCCCTGCTCTACGACAACACGAGGATTTACCGTAACGTGGTATATATCAATCACGACTTTTTGCGACAATGACGTAAGTTGGCATGATGTCTTTGATGGGACGTGTGCAGAAGGCCATGCGTAGCTCTATGCCAGGGTACGATGCCAGCGGTACGATGGTTACTATGCCGTGGCTATTAATCTGTAAAGCTGTCGGGTTGTCTCCTCACCCACGCCCGACGATGAAGGAGGTACAACGATGGAAGTGTCAGAAACTGACACGCAGACCGATGCTGCCGGTTCGCAACACAACCGCACCCCGCAGGTGAATACAATTTTGGGAATTTTACCTTTGACTTCGATATGTAAGGCTACCATATGTAAGCTTAGACTGTAGTACGTTATGATCAAATAGCAAGCAATGCTTATACGGTATAACTATTTTACATGATGGAGTGGCCGGGACTGGTATTCAGTGCATGGTGTCGTGGACGCTAATTCTGACATTTCTTGGGTGATCAAAATATCCGAGTGACAGGGAATTGTTATGTTTGTAAACTGGCTGCAAGTTTCCGAGGACAAGTCACTTGTTTATTTATTCGTTTGGTAGTGATTCGCATACCAGCGTGGTAGCCACGTGGGGTTTCCAGTCGTACAAAAACGGTTTAGATATTTCATATTTCTGTCATCAAACAAATAGAGAAGAGAGTGAGTGTTTTTGTCTCAGTTTAATTTTTCTCTAGTATACGTAAATCTAGTATTTTACAGGTTTGATAATTTATTTTTTTCAACTTATTTACGTGAACCCCCAAATTTTATTTTAGTCCTTTACTCTAAACTTGAAATTTTGAAGAAATATAAGATAAAGGACACACTCTCAAATCTAAGTTTATTATTTCTCTGGATACCAAAATCTAGTATTTAACATTTTTAATAGTTTATTTTTAATTTATTTACCCTCTCTTTTTATTTTATTCCTTTACTATTTACTTGAAATTGATTCAGAAATGGTACATGTTAGGGTGAAATTTTTATTAAAATCAGATTTGGCATTTCAGTGTTTACAGCTCAATAAAAAAAATCATATTTTCTTCTCTCAGGTGAAGTGGCTGTCACAATGGCACTGGCTGTACTATGGACATGATGAATGGTAGCTGATGGTACATGTCTGCAATAAAACATATGCATAATCATCAGTATGTATTGAGTTGAGAAAATGGTCAAAATTTGAAAAAAAAAACGAATAAAAGTGTGTTATTAAATGTTGACTCACCTGTACGTCTGTCTTTTTGAAGAGATCCTTCTTGTGGGTGAACTGCCAGTCACTGCAGTAACTTCATATTATTTGATTAAAGGGACAGTAGCTGTCACTTTTAATAGGCTGCTTTCAGTGTTTTTATTCTGAGTATCAAAATGTTTTTCTTAAAAAATCAAGTTTGTCAACAAAGTCTGTGTATCCACTCTATTTCTAGCAGTGGTATTGTTGACAATTGAATCCAAATTAAATTGTGAACAATAAGGGTTTACTTTACAACTAAAACATAAATAACTAAAACGTAGTTGACAAACTGAATGCTAGTGAAATAACTTCAAGCTCAATAGAAAACTTCCATTGTTGGATGACACACAGAAAGAAAAATATCAACAGTTGCAGCTACTGCACCTTTTTGTCAATTCCTTTAGCACGCAGTGGAATCTGTCTTTGCAAATGTTGCCTGACAACCCAATCTGTCCATTATAAGCCTTTTAAAAACAATTAATTGCAATTTGAATTTGATTAATAATTCTGGGGGACCACTTTTTATCCGCTGGTTGGGATCAACAAGGGCCCTCTTTAAAAATTGCAAGGGGCCCAGCATGGCCCCCTTTTTTTGCCAATGGCCCCCTTTTTTCAAGGGAGTGGGCCCACGATGGCCCCTATTTTGAAGTCCTAATCAAACACTGAGTCCCATAGCAGTGAGCACAGTATTCTGTATTGAATCTTGTTATCAATCTGTTTTCTACTGACACTGAGCATATCATGTCCAGCTTCATGGCATCAGTGAAAGTTATGGGTCCCATCTTCAGCAATGTGGTGGTGCCTGTATATTATACATTATGCACTAAGCCACCCTTCATCCTATAAGATAAGTCCCTTAAGCGAGAGTACAATATTTCACTTTTAAATCTTGTTATCAATATGTTCTCTTCTGACACTGAGAATATCTTGTCCCCTTCATGGCATAACTGAAAGTTATAGGTCCTGCCTTCAGTATGGATGTGCTTCCTCTATATTATACATTATACACATAGCCCTCCCCTTCGTCCTATAAGATAAGTCCCTTAAGCGTGAGCACAATATTTCATTGTATAAACTTGTCATCAATATGTTCTCTTCTGACACTGAGAGTATCAAGTTCCCCTTCGTGGCCTAAGTGAAAGTTATAGGTCCTGCCGTCAGTATGGATGTGCTGTCTCTATATTATACATTATACACATAGCCCTCCCCTTCGTCCTATAAGATAAGTCCCTTAAGCGTGAGCACAGTATTTCTGTATTGAATCTTGTAACCAATATGGTCTCTACTTACACTGAGCATATCATGTCCAGCTTCAGGGCATCAGTGAAAGTTATAGGTCCATCTTCAGCAATGTGGTGGTGCCTGTATATACGTATATTCAACCCTTCCCCCTTCCCCCTTCGTTTTAGTTTTCCCTTTTAGTTGTGAATTTCGGAAGATTTCTCCAGGTTTTGGGTTTTTTCTATGAAACATGCGGAATTCGTGTCATTTTTCACATAGAATTCACTACTTTATACAAGAGATACTGAATTTGAAATTCATAACCCAGTCTACTAAATTGCCTGTTTGTAAAGTCCCATTATGTTGAAGGATCCACTCGAAAAATTGATCAACATGTGAAGGAGAAATCTAAGCTGAGATTCAAAATATTGTCCTTGGATTCACACATATTGTCTGATCGCTCAAGTAAAAGAATCGTTCAGTAAAAAAATTCAAAGCAAATTAAGTTTATAAATGAACAGTAACGGCCAAGTTATCCCGACATAAAAATAACAGAAACTATGAACTCGCAAATACTAAAAGGTGTCGACAAGCATGTCTTATAATTTACTCCAATCACAAAAGGAAATGGTCATAACATTCGCTAATTTTAAGGGGGTAAAAGACCTCAAGTATAAAACACTGCAAACACGTATACCATTCGCTCATGCAAGTGCCGGTCAGAACACAGTTTTCGCCAAACAAAACACACAACCACACCTCCCCCCGAAACAAACAAAAAAACCCCCAAAACATGAAGAATCGAGTCACTGATAAATTTACCCAAAGGCTAAAAAAAACTGACCACTCTCCCATACGAGTTGCGGTATAAATGTTGTCGCGAAAACAAGACAGATCGAAGATAGCTTTGATAAATCATAGACCCTCGAGGGTCTATGGATAAATCAGCGAAACCTGGTAGTTCTGCAATAGGGTATAAAACTATGAAGTTGCTATTTTTGTAGTCATGGTCAGTTGATTTCCCACAAATAATACTCGTAGTTCGTCACTTTTTCTAAGCGTATCGTTGCCTTACATAGCTTATATTATATCCTCCCTCAGTCCATTCTAGGCACGGTTGTTGATAGTACAGTTCTCGCGATGATAGGTTTGGCCACCTCACTATAAAACAGCGAAAAAGCATATTAAGTATGTCAGGGGGTCGGTGCAATCGCGAAGTCGAGGGTATTTTTGAGGAATATCAAACGTTAGTGGGGCAAATTTTATACACCAAAGCAAGAAAGCTACCCGAAGCAAACTCTCTTTGCCCCTAAGTTTCATGGAAAACTAGCAGAACGAGCAAGGGATAATCAGCAAAACATAGATTTATTCAGTGCACACCTCCAATCGCAGCATGCAGATAGTACGACCATGCTCGTAATGTTAAAGATTTTTAAAGAAGTGAAATTTGGGTGTTAAAACTTTATATTTATTCCCCTCGGGAATTAAATGAACTGGATACACATTTTGTGACATAGTATCCAACGATGGTCGGATAATACGACTGTTTTGAGAACGGGGAAAAATCGCCGTGTAAGTATCGGTACATTCACCACCAAAATAGCTTTAACCCGATAAAAAGACGATACGACGATGTAACATTTAAAAAGAAAGTGACTTTAATAGCGAACAAGGCGACATCAACACTGGGACGTAAAGTCCATGTCTCTTCATCGACATCATACATTTACCGTCTGAAAAACAGAAATTCGTTCAGTAGAATCATTTCCTAACAAAACATACGTAAATGATAACGGCAGTGTCCCGACATAGAAAAGTAATAATAAAAACCAATGGCATGTACTTACCCGTAAAAACATCGACAAGCATATCTTACAATGTATTCCTATCACAAAAAAATAGCAAGACACTGACAAACTCAAAAGATCTGTGTAAGTCGGGACTTTTTCACCTCAAAAATTAAAGGTTAGGTTATCGAAAAGTTCACCCAAAGACAATCAGACGGCAAGAGTAAGCGGCTTAGTGCTCTTTGAATATTTTTCGGTCACTACGCAAGTAAGCTCGTTAAAATATATTTTAAAACTCAAGGACTTGTCGTGTGACTTTTCAATTTCAAATGCCCAGGGAAAATTACTCGCCCTCGATATAACTGTGGCAATTCGTTGCTTTGATTATTATCATGAAGTTCCAAAGGTTAAAATGAGCATTAAGGCGCACTTGAAGAGAAAAGAAACTCAAACACAAACTACATCGTGTCAAAATGGATGTCAGAGAAGTCATCACAAATTTCTTTGATTTTTTCTGTTCTTATCTGTAAATCTGTGATAAATTTGTTCAACTTTTCAAAGTAGTTTTTAAGTTTTTTTGTTTTTCAATATTATGTAATCTCTTTGATGAGCTATGTTCAAGCTGATAAGCTTATATGAAACCACACCGTCCCTGGAGGGACGGTGATGACACAACCCATGCCTCCTCCGCACTCGGTGTCAATATAAGTAGGCCGCTGTTAAAGTTCAGGGGTCACAGTATTGTGGACCTCTGAGAAAGCACGTATAGAGCCGTCCACAGAAACTGACCGCTCCATGGGTGCAGGTTACTTCGACCCTCGTCCTTTAAAACACATGTAAATCACAATCTTTTGGTGCAGGTATATTGTTTTCGTCGTCCTCAACACAAAATAAATTATTGTCATAAGCGTCAGGCTCTAGCAGCAAGAAGTTCCGAGGGTCGGAGACTCTCGCTCCATGTCCACGCTGATCACGCACAGACGCTGTCATGGTGCTAGACTTGGTTCAAGTCTACATCAACCCTCCCAAGCAAGTTTAATATTGTGAAAGGTGACAAGGTCCAAGTGAATCTTGTACCGGGGCTTGGTCGAGGTGACCACAACCATGACACCAGTATACTTTGGTCAAAACAGACAGGGCAGTTTACTAGCCCTGCGTACGATGCTGTGTCTTACATTCCAAAATTGGACGAGTACAAAACTGAACACTTTCGAGAGGACAACAAAGTATCCAAGTTGTAAAATAAACAAATTGTTTAACAACGCCGGGAACATACAGCTACAGCATCGTAGCCAGGGCTGTAGTTACCTGCAGTGCTAGTGCAGGAGCAGCGGGCCTCGAGCACAAAACACGGGGACCGTACATCGCTGCATAAAACTCATCAGTCGCCATGTTTAAAAGTAAAGTTTATGTCTTGATCACTTCATTTATTACGTTTTCTATGACTAGTAAAACATATGATTACTTTCTTATCGTCCTGGACGTACTGTCGATGCAAATTGGAGGCCTCTAAGCTGTATGATCAGCCTAATCGTCTACGTCTTCAATTGTTCAAGTCCGATAATTAATGCATCGTTAATTTAACACAAAAATTAGGTAAACAGCGAAATCCAACCAAGAGGTGAGTTTGCTTTTGGGCTTGCCAGCTCGATGCATACGGATAAAGTTTTTCATTTTGCCTGTGGTACGTACTGTGATCGCTGCACATGGAAGCTGGGTTAGGTTCAGTGGTTGCAACGTAGCGAGGCCGCGCCGGCCGGCCGGAGTCTATAAGTCTTGCGTGGAGATTATTGAGGTAAATGTACTAGGTAAGTTTTACCATGGACGTCTTTCTTACCGTCCATGGTTTTACCTTTATGTAGAGATCCGATTCAGCTTACGCATGGCAGGGCTGTGTGCTGGCTATGCCACACGGCTTGCGGGACAGCCGGTAACAGTAACTCAGTCCCTTCAAATCTTACTGTCGGGTTCACAGATTTTTTTTTGCACATGAAAATTACAGGCGATCTTCAACAGGCCGTCCCGACGCCCGGGTCGCTAGAATCATATTGAAACGACAATTACAAGGCAATAATCTCCACTTGCAAAGTTCAAACTAACACACACATACATAAACTCCTATTCTCCGTGTATGCTCGACTGACAAACTCCAAATGCTGTGTTTCCGACCAGTGTAGAGGGGTTGATCATGATGATTGCAAAGTAGTACCAAGTAGTTGCAATGCATCGTACATTTAGTTTTGCTGATGAGGGCGCATTGCGCACGGGAATTATAAAATTTAACTCGAAAATTACCCTAGGGGGAAATGCCCGGTAAAGGCATGGTCGAGTAAAACATCCTCGCGTTCGTGTAAAGGCGCGCGCGTACACGGGTCGAGTACTCGAATTTGCCACGCAAGACTGCCGCGAGCGAAGGTTAAGTTTCCCGATTCCGGTAGGGTAATTGTTTTAAAGTCCGAAGCTCTGCATTCAAGATTACAGAATGGTAGGTATTCTTTAAACTTTGAGCAAACAGAACGATGAATGTAAGCAAGGAATAAACTAGAAATATTTATGTGTTATAACACGACACCAATGTTATGTCTTGTGTTGATAGCATTGTAGTTTTTTACTGAGTGATAGAGATATTGCAAATCTAGTTGGTGTGATCACTATGAAATATATAATCAGGAAAAATATAAATTATATCGACGTAGTTTACGGCCCTGCACGTATCGATAACCATAGCCGCCACAGGGTATGTGCTGCCTACAGACCACGCTTCTCTAGATAAAAATCGCTCTGCATTTTGATGATTTGAATGAATGAGTCTGTGGCTATTGTAGCTGCAACAGCCATAAAATGCCGACGTTTTGTCAAGCGACGCCGCTCACGGTACCATTTTTTGTATATCCATGGCGGTACGTAAGTAAGCCCACTGCAAGCACTGAAAATTCTGTGTAACTTGATTGTTTAAAGTCCCGTCAGCGTGGCTAAACTTGGCTGACGTACAGTTCCTATACGTTCATAATGATTCTACATAAATCAGACTTGTTACCCAAAGACTTTTGGTGTTGAAAGGTCAATTTAGACGTTACATTGACCTTGAAAGTACAGTGCGACTTTACCGTACATATTTTTTGAATATCAGCATCCAGCTTTGATGTCCAACATATTTCTGTCATAAAATCGATACTTGATGTGATGTTCGGTCTGTAAAATCACCAATATATGTCCGAAATTTGTGACTAAATGCCTTCCTTCTATCTGTCTGGAATGTATTAATGCCGAATGTTGGCCAAAACATAATTATATATCGAGATAGCAGTTTATGTCAGTGCCAACATGAAAGAGGTTGCGCCTTAATATCGTAAACATTGTAAAAAGCTGCCTTTGTGTTGTTGTATGCCGTCTGTATCTTCAGCACAGGCTTTGAAGTAGAGGTCGGCTAATTACAATTAACAAACGACAATCTTGTCAATCGAGAACAAAATAGTGCTGGTATATGGAAAATGCTGCATTGTCAACATTGTCAACCGTGATTTTCCATCCATTTGACATCACGCATTGCCGCACAATGTCTTATCATGCCAAATGTTTCAAAATAAAGCAATGCGAAAGAACGTCTTTCACCGGAAAAAGTGAAAGTTACAGCACTTTTTTCGGCTTCAGGCATAAGCTTATGATTGGCTCAAAACTTTCCAGCCTCGGTCAACCCATAGAGGTGTGCTGCCTCAATGGTAAACCACACCGGAAGGTTCGCAAATTTTAAAATCAAGGGCATCTTTATAAAGGATAAGTCGTTTTAATGGAAATATCGAAATACATGCAAAAATCGAAGCTTGTCTTTATGGAAATGACCAAAATATATTGAACCAAGAAGCGTAGCTCAAGGAGTGCTTCTAATTTGTGATCTGGACCGAAGGCCCGATGGCTTGTCAGTTTCGATGGCTTCCTGTGAACTCAACGCCACCCAGGATGCTCATTGTCAACCACTGCATTATTTTCTAGGGGGATTTCAAAACTGCTCTTGCAAGGAAAATATCAAAATCTTCTCTACAGTCCTAGCTACTGATTGAAAATTTTTCTGAACCGTTAGTACATATGATCCACGAAACCTCCAATCTCTCAGTATTTAGCAAACTTGACTGTCAGTTGCCGGAGATCACTGCTTGTTGCCGTTCCTTATACAGAAACTGATATAATGATATAAAATTATATAGAAAATGGTATGGCCTAGTTGCAGGGGTCCGCGTTCCGAGAAAGCCATTATGATCATGAAATGTAGGCCTACGATATCTGTTCAGTGTGACTCGGTAATGGTTGTAATTATCAGGGGGTCTTATAATCGAGCCATCCCCTGTTTTGAACTAACACTGCTAATTTATGCTAATTTATTCGCGCCAATTCAGCATTACTCGAGACATTCACATATTTTTTGGCAGAATGTACTAAAGCTTACTTAAAATAGCAACATCTGACAAATTATTCTCAAGAACACAAAGTTGAAAATACATGTAAATGGCAACCGTTCCTTCAAAGATAAAACACAGCGATCTAGCGATGACTTCCCAACCTAACTGACTTGTTGTTTTTTAATCGCTGTTAAAATTTCAACTGTTCAAACAATCCCTGTCTGATCAAATGACTTGTGAGGTGAAACAAAACTTTGAAACAATTCTTGAAAGACATAGACAATTCAAAACAGAAAGTCAATCATGTATTCACCGGATTGGCATCATGCAGTACGTGCTGGTATGGTGACAGTTTCATTTGCTATAGCCGCACATACATCCGGTATTAACTGGCTTTTATGCAAAAATGGAGTTGACTCGCCATAGATCCACAACATGCCATGTGCACTGTCTACATTACCAGCATGCTGCCTAAAGAAGTCCCAACCAAGTATAACTGGGTTGATCATATCACGAATAACAAACATGGTGTGATACAATTCATTGTTGCCTATGCGCACTCTGGTTTGTAGCGTCCCCATTATGTCCAATTCTGCCAAGAACTGAAGTTGCAACCATATTTACAGCAGTGTTCAAATGTCTCTTTCTCAAATATGGACTCTTCATCCGAAACTTTGCATTAATTGCAACACCATTAAATCATTTGTGTGAGCAAGAAGTAAAATTTCAATGGTCAGATGAGTGTGGAAATGCTTTCATATCTTAAAGACTGCTTTAGCCAATCCACCAGTACTTGGCTACCCTGACTTTAGCAAGCCATTTTACCTGCACACAGATGCATCTTACTCGGCAGTCGGAGTGATTCTGTCTCAGAAATCTATCAAGGGTGAGAGAGTGGTAGCATATGGAAGTCACAGTCTGAATAAAACTGAAAAGAAATGGGCCACGTATGATAAGGAACTGTTGCCATTTTATGGGGTATTCGCCATTTCCGCCCATACTTGTGTGGTGCTAAATTTGAAGTTGTGACAGATCACAAACCCTTGGTCGGACTGAGAGATATTAAAGCTGGTAATGACCCTACAGGACGAAGAGAGAGATGGGCAATAGAATTGAGCATGTATGATTTTGTCGTAAGACACAGAGCTGGAAAATCACACTCCAATGCTGACGCTATGTCGAGATTAAAACCACAGTGTGAGGCAGAAGATGTTTTCCCGGGACAAGAGGAAGATGATGAACAGGAAATCGGCTGGTGTATTCCGAGACCTGTATCAGTAAAACCAGTTCAGAAACAAACTTCCAGCGTTTACCAAATCAGAGTTCACATCCCTCTACCGGTATGTCACACGGTACAACCTTAGTGAATGACAGTGATTTAACTCAACTGAGAAAGGAGCAACAGGAAGATGAAGTGTTGCAGACAGTGTTCTCATGGTTACAGATTGGCAAGAAACCAAACAGACATACTCTAAAAGGGAGAGACTGGCAGTTGAGAGTTCTGTGGCGCAACTTTGACAAACTGAGAATTCGGCATGGTATAATGTACAGACAATGGATTTCATTGTCTTCCAGTCCAGTGAATCTAATACTGTTACCCAGTAAAATGATCAGGGGTGTGTTAAGAGAACTTCACGAAGGTGTTGTGTCTGGCCATATGGGAGTAAGAAGAACATTGGCTCGGTGTAGACAGAGATTTTATTGGCCAGGGATGAACCAAGACATTCAAGAGTGGATTCAGTGTTGCCAAATCTGTCAACGTAGAAAATCGCCAACACCAAAGGGAAGGGCACCCATGCAGAGTATATCAGTGACACGACCCTTTGAGATGGTAGCAGCTGACCTTAATGAGCTTCCACAATCTAAAAAAATAAATAGATATGCATTGGTGATCATAGACTATTTCACTAAATATGTAAATATCTATGCACTCCCAAACCAGACGGCTGTTACCGTGGCCAGGAAGATCTTTGAGGAATATATTACGGAGCCTGGAGTATTTGAAAGATTTCATTCTGATCAAGGACGCAATTTCGAAGCGCAAGTAATGAAGGAACTGTGTCAACTGCTTCAAATTACCAAATCACATACTACGGCTTACCACCTTCAATCGGATGGGATGGTGGAAAGGTTTAACAGGACGAGAGAGAGGAGATGTTGGCTAAATGTGTAGCACAGTATGGGGATGAGTGGGATGACCATTTGTCCAAAATTGCATTGGCATATAATACTAGTGTGCATGAGAGCACTGGGCAAACTCCGTATTTCCTTACTCATGGGAGAGAAGCTCGTCTACCCATAGACATAGTATATGGTAGTACACCTGATCCACCTACAATGCCAAATACTTATGCCAAACGTGTGGTTGATAAGTTGAGAACTGCCTTCAAACACACCGCTGAAACACTTGGTCAATCTCAACGAAGGCAGAAGACTGGATATGACAGGTGGGCAAATCATCACCCATATAGTGAGGGTGACAAAGTTTGGCTGCACGATCCTAGGGCAAGATGTGGCAGAGTTCAGAAACTAGGACTACCGTGGGTTGGTCCATTTACAGTCAAGAAACGCATTCCAGGCCCAGATGGAAACCCAGGTGTCATATATCGTGTGCAAGAAGACGGTCCAAGGCGGAGAAGGCTGGTAGTCCATCATAATCGCTTAAAGCCTTGTAAAATGGGATGTAATAGTGCTGTACAGATGATGTGCCATCAAGAGAGGCAGACAAGTAAACCAGAAAATAACTATCGCAATGTGCCGGCTGAGAAAGTTGCAGAAGAAATGTCCTACTTGCCAAATAGGGGAGTTGTAATTATTCCAGGTGGACAGCAAGAATGTCAAGAGGAAAACCAGGAAGTCGAGACACCAGGAGTGAGTGACAATGACCAACAGGAAAATGATGTAGAGATTGAAAATTTACCAGAAAATGTGTTCCAAGAAGAAGACAGTCTAGAGGAGGAAAATGACCAGCCCTTATTGCGCCCTCAAGTTACTCGATCTGGTAGAATCACAAGAGTACCTGCCAGATACACAGAGTAGAAGAGGAATGTGTTATATGTTGCAGATATGTGGAAAAGAAGAGGAATGTGGTTTATGTTGCAGATATGTGGAAAAGAAGAGGAATGTGGTTTATGTTGCAGATATGTGGAAAAGAAGAGGAATGTGTTGTTTGCAGATGCAATTAACAGTAGAGGAATAGGTGCCAGTGTCTTGTGATAGCAGTAGAATTGTGAAATAATTACTGCAGTGAAAATTTTATGATGTGTTTGATAACTGAAACACTTGGTACAATGTTTGTAAACTTTGGGACATGACTTTTGAATATTGATCTTATTTTTGAAAAGATATTTAAAAAAAAATCTATTTAGGAAAAGTATTTATTTCTGCATTTCAATTCAGTTTGATGACTTTGCTTTGTGGTGTGTCCAGGAGGACACTCCTTCATTGGGGAAAGTGATGTAACAAACAAAAGTTTATCAGTGCCTGTTTGAGGGCGCTCTTTGAACAGCCTCGCTCTGAGAGAGAGAGTGGAAAATTCCAAGAAGCTGTGTTCTTTTGTTGTGTTGAGTTTAGGCCGTGGCTTCTCTGTTTTGTCGATGGAATATACTTTACTGTGAGCTGTATCCTGGCAATAAAGACTTTAAACTGAACTTGGATGTGTTAACAACGGAATGATACAGAAAGAAAAGTACAAGGATAAAATTTAGTTTTGCCTGCTGTTCCAGTAAACAAATGTCAATGTCACATCATTTTAGCATCTCTAATGATTTTCCTAGGTCTTATAGGAAATTTTAACCATTAAATAATTTACAACACTATGCTCATGCTTACACACCGTGCCTACAAATACAAATAGTATCTCCATTACAGCTTTTCAATAGGCTCAAACAAAGGCCAAACGACCTTGAAAGTGTCAATGGGCAATCAGCAACACCAGCCGTCGTTCCAAATATGCATGGTGAGGCTCTTCTAAATCGTTAGATGGCCAGTCAGCAACAACTTCGTATTAGTGATCGTTGAAGTCATAGTTTGTCAATTTTTGAGTTGTTATTTGTTGGCTTTTTGAACTAGAGTAGGCTATGGCCACGGCCGGTCGACCACATAGCTGGCTGGATGTTCCTGTTGGATGTATGAAATAAGCCTCCCACTGACGCTTGGTCAGTCCACGGTCATTCGTGGAATTACCATGATCAGAAGTGACGAATGTCATTTATTGAGAAGTTGAGACAATCACACTGTGGCAATTTAGAGGTGAGAATGACGTCATTTGACCTCGCTCTGCCTGCCATTTGTAAATTCACGTACGTGCACACTACAGATAGTGATTGACATTGCTCCATCGAGGTCCGTCAACTAAGGAACTTGACTCCTATCTCTTATTCTTTTTGACTACGAAGAGTAAACTGTAATTATGAATAAACTGTAATTATGACACCAATATTGGGCCCGTAATTGTAAACATATTTTTATTCCCCAACTGACAAATCGTGCACTATCCAGTATGCGCTAACTGAGCACCCATGCAAGCTATATTTCGCATATTCGCTACATTTTAGCACTCGTACTCAGTTCAACACTCAGATCTTTATTTTCCCCCCAGTTTGACACTCACTTCGTAATATTCAAGGCTGTTTGACGCTCACTTTGTCATTTCCAACGCTCAGTTCAACGTTCACTTTGTCATTTCCAATGCTCACTTCGACGCTCACTTTGTCGAATTTGAGACCCTTACATACCTGCTCCGTGGCCCACTTAAGCTCTTTAAAGAGAAATTCCTATCAGACGATAATGATTGTATAATATTTTACGATATGTTTCAGATTTTCGTACAAAGCTCTCTAAGGCATGTGAATTGGCCAGAGAAAACCTTGAGTCATCTCAGCAGTCCATGAAAATCAAATACTATAAAAGTACCCCAAAACAGAAGTTTGAACCAGGTCCAAAGGTTATTGTTGTTCTCCTGGTTCCTGGCAAACCACTCCATGCTCGTTACTTTGGGCCATATCTAATTGATAAAATATTAGACAATTTAAATTACATCATAATAACACCAGACAGGCAAAAACACAGTTATGCCACATAAATATGCTTAAGCCATATTGGATGGGAATAATCCAACTGTAACACAACCTGTCAGTGCAGTGTCAGTCTCAAATCAAAGTAGCAATAGTGAAACTGACTTGAGTGAAAATACTCTAAATTCAAAGCTGGGCTCGGTCAAACTCCAGAATTCAGAAATCCTGGAGAATCTTGAGTCTACAAAGTTGGCACACCTCCAGCCGTCACAACAACAACAGGTGGAAGAACTGATCCTCGAATATAAACACCTGTTCCAAGATGTTCCAACGAAGACAAACGTCATCTATCACGATGTTGATGTCGGTGACAGTAAGCCTGGTGAAACAACATCCATACAGACTGTATCCAATGAGAGCAAAATACCTCCAGGAAGAACTCAAATATCTGCTAAATAATGACCTTATTGAACCAGGAAAAGTGACTGGAGTTCGGAGTGCATACTTGTGCCAAAATCAGATCATAGTTATTGTATAAGCACGGACTACGGGAAAGTGAACATTCTAACAAAGACAGACACCTTTCCCAATCCCGAGGATTGATGATTGCATCGATCGAGTGGGAAAAGCTACGTATGTGACAAAATTTGACCTACTGAAGGGATTTTGGCAAGTCCCTCTGACGGTATGTGCTCATGAAATATCCGCCTTTGTTACACCAGACAGATTGTTCCAATACAAGGTGATGCCATTCGGAATGAAGAACTCTCCGGCAAAACTTCAAACAGATGATCAATGACGTCATATCCGGACTAGAAGGATGCGGAGCTTACATAGACGACGTCGTCCTGTACAGTGACACCTGAGAGGAACACATCGAACTCATGCAGAAGTTCTTTGAGAGATGAGCAAAGCATTGTTGACAGTCAAACTTGCCAAATCTGAGTTTGGTTGGGCGAGGGTGACTTACCTCGGACATACTGTAGGACAGGGCGAGGTAAAAACTGTTGATGCCAAAATCAGTGTAATTTCGAGTTTTCCCATACCAAATTGCAAGAGACAGCTGATGAGCTTTCTCGGTATGGCTGGTTACTGCAGAAAATTCTGTCCAAATTTCTCTAAAATTACCGAGCCTTTCACTACCTTACTTAAAAAGAAAGTAAATTTTGTTTGGTCAGAACAATGCTAACAGGCATATGATACACTCATGGCCATACTTCAAAGTGCTCAAGTCTTGTTTGAACCAGATTTCAGTTTGCCAT
Source organism: Ptychodera flava (assembly GCF_041260155.1). Classification (NCBI taxonomy): domain Eukaryota; kingdom Metazoa; phylum Hemichordata; class Enteropneusta; family Ptychoderidae; genus Ptychodera; species Ptychodera flava. The sequence goes on from NW_027248279.1 coordinate 3,593,934, forward strand.
TCAAATTAGCTGTAGATGCTAGTGATACGGCTGCTGGTGCTGTTTTATTGCAAGAGGTAGTCATGGGATAGATCATCCTGTTTGCTACTTCTCATGCAAATTTAACAAATCCCAGAGAACTGCTCTACAATTGTAAAAGAGTGTTTATCTTTGATATTAGCTTTACAGCATTTTGAAGTTTATGTTACTTCTACAAATCAGGCATAGTGGTTTATATAAATCACAACCCTCTTGATTTTCTGCAGAAATTGAAAGGTAAAAATCAAAGATTGTAAGACGGACTTTAATGTTACAGGAGTTTAACCTTGATATTAGACATATCAAAGGCAGAGTCATATTTCGAGTATATTGTTGTTCACACTTTTAATATCACATTTGTAAAAGACAAATTTTTCTTTGAAAAATTTGCTTTTTTGAAGAGGGGGTGTGTTATGTAGGTCATTTTCCCCCACACTCATGACCTGAGAGTAATAAGTCTAGAACATTCCCAAGGTCACTGTCCTTCACGACCTTGAATTCAATTAGTCATGTTTGGAATAGTCTTGAAATTTAATTAGTTGTTAAAGAGAGATAATTTTAGAGCAGTAATAAGCATGTCAGTAAAAGTTCTAGATTATTCTTATATGCTCTTATATAATCACTTGATATAAATATGGGACTGGCACAGCTTTCAGTCAGACATTTGGGATCGTGTCTCTTCCATGTTACATCAAGACTTTGGAAACTCCAGCAGTATTAATTTCAAGACTTTTCAAGACCTCATTTTATACTGTGGACTTTGTGCAACTTCAACCCTGCAAGCCAAAGGACTGTTCATTCATCCGACTGACTGATACAACTCTGAGACTGGAGCTTTGCCGTCCCAGCTGAGATAAGTCGCCTGTACACTTTTACAGTTTGTAGTCTATCCCTTGTTATGTAGGTCATTTACCCCACACTCATCATGACCTGAGTTCAATTAGTCTAGAACGTTCTAAAGGTCACTGCCGTTAATGACCTTACAACCTTGAATTCAATTAGTCATGTTTGGAATGTTTTAGTTTATTTTCGTAATAAATTTTGTTTAAACGTTAACTGCTGAGTTCACCCTTTTGTTCGTTTTCTCTGCACGTAACAAATTGGGGGCTTGTCCGGGATACGAATATTTTGAGCCGTTTGACAACATTTTGCCTGCCTTTTCAAAACTACTGAATAGTGTGAACTCAGCGAAATTCAATCATGGCGGAATTCAAGCCAGACGAATTTATGGATGACCTTGATCAGGACACATTTAATTCCCTCAGAAAAGACAACCTCATAGCACTGGCAAATTTCCTTAAAGTAGATGTCAAAAGATCTATGCGCAAGCGAGAAATACAGTTCAAGATTGCAAAACATTTAGTTAATTCTGGCCATTTTGAGGAGTCTGCCTTAAAAGATTATGAGCCTGAGTCCTCCTTCGAACTCAAAAAATTAGAATTAGAAATACAGGCAGATTTGGAGCTTAAGAAATTGGAATTAGAAAAGGAAAAGTTACAAATGGAAGAAAGACAGAAAGAAAAAGAAAGGCAGGAAAAATTACAAATGAAAGAAAAAGAATTGCAAATGGAAGAAAGACAGAAAGAAAAAGAAAGGCAGGAAAGATTAGAAATGGAAGAAAGACAGAGAGAAAAAGAATTGCGATTAGAAGAACAGCGATTACAGGTAGAAATAAAACGTTTAGAGCTTGGACAGTCAGGAAAATTCTTCCCTTCAGACAAGTTTGACATCACTAAGCATTTCAGGTTAGTTCCCCCTTTCCAAGAAAAGGATGTTGACAAATATTTTCTCCATTTTGAGAAAATTGCTCAGAGTCTGAATTGGCCTAAGGAGTCCTGGTCTATGCTTTTGCAGAGTGCTTTGGTGGGTAAAGCCAGAGAAATTTACATTCAGTTGTCAGTAGAGCAGGCTTCAAATTATGATTCTGTGAAGGAATTAATTCTCATGGGCTATGAGTTGGTGCCTGAAGCTTACCGTCAGAAATTTAGGGATTGTGAGAAGGTGAAGGATCAAACTTATGTTGAATTCGCTCGGACAAAAGAACAACTGTTTGATCGTTGGTGTTCTTCGGAAAAGGTCAGTCAGAATTATGACAAATTACTACAACTTGTTTTGATTGAGGAATTTAAAAGGTGCATCAAGAGTGACATCAAGACATTATCAATGAACAAAAGGCAGATACATTAGAGGTTGCTGCATGTTTGGCCTATGATTATTCATTGATCCACAAATCTTCATTTCTCAGCAAACCATCCCAGTCCTTTTCATACAGAAACAATGCAGGTAAATTTAACTCCTCCTTTTCATCCAAGAATTCCTCAAAGGAGAGTAGAAAATCAAATGACAGCAGTTCACAGAGTACAAGTAACACTTCCACATCATCAGATCCCAAGTCTCAATCTCCTTCTGACAAACAGTTTGGTACACTTTCTTGTAATTATTGTAAGAAAGACGGCCATTTAATGTCAGATTGTTTCAAATTGAAAAGAAAACGTGAAGGTCAAAGTGGTCAAAGTGGATCTAAGCCCACCGGCTTTATTTCTTCATCAACTCAATTAGAGTCTAATAATGTGTGCAACACATTTTCTGAGGTTAAACCCCTCTTATCCCCAATTAATGAGGTCAAGGTCAATTCTTCTCGAGATAGCATTATGGGTATTTTCGAACCATTTATTCATGATGGTTTTATATCACTTTCTAGTGATTTTTCTTCCGCTACCCCTGTCAAAATTTTAAGAGATACCGGGGCTTCCCAGTCTCTTTTGTTGGCAGATACCCTGCCGTTTTCTGAAAAGTCATTTTCAGGTTCTAAAGTTCTTATCAAGGGGGTAGATTGCAATGACTACATTCCTGTTCCTCTCCATAATGTCTATTTGTCTTAGGACTTTGTTTCTGGACCTGTGACTTTAGGTATTAGGCCTTTTTTGCCTTTTGAAGGGATTCACCTTCTCCTTAGAAACAACCTTGCTGGGGACAAGGTCATTACTAATCCACTTGTGACTGATAATCCTAGTTTAGATCAGAATCCGGAGCCAATAGAGGAAGAAATTCCCGGCCTTTTTCCTTCATGTGCCATTACTCGAGCCATGTCAAAGAAAACTTCTGAGAATCAAAATACTCTCAAAAATAATGTCACAGATGTTGACTTAAATGACACCTTTCTCAGTCAGGTGTTTGACACGGATCATTCCGTTATCCCTCTGGATTTGAAACTTCCAGTAAAACTTCTGCTGACCAAAGTCAGACATTTTCTAGATCAAATCTCATTGCAGAACAACACAAACACCCAGATATTTTGTGTTTGTTTGACAGGGTAGATGATGAAGGTAAAACTTCAGATAGCTCTGTTTCCTATTATACAAAATCTGGTATTCTCATGCGTAAATGGAGACCTCCAGATGTTTTGGTTGATGACGATGTGGGCTATAAAACATCAAATTGTGGTTCCAAAGCCCTACCGTGCTGAAATATTGCACCTGTCCCATGAAACGCCCTGGGCTGGTCACTTAGGAGTCAGGAAAACTTATCATAAAATTCTCAGTCACTTGTATTGGCCTAATCTCAGGCAGGATGTAGCACATTTCTGTAAAACTTGTCACACATGTCAAATGGTAGGAAAGCCAAATCAGACCATTCCAAAGGCCCCTTTACAGCCAATTCCTGCATTTCAAGAACCATTTAGTAGGATACTAATAGACTGTGTTGGGCCCCTACCAAAAACAAGATCAGGAAATGAGTACATATTGACAATTATGTGTACATCAACTCGGTTCCCCGAAGCCATACCACTGAGAAATATAAAGATAAAGACTATAGTGAGAGCTTTAGTCAAATTTTTCACTTTATTTGGCCTCCCTAAATGTGTCCAGTCCGATCAAGGCTCCAACTTTATGTCTGGTATTTTTCAACAAGTAATGGATCAGCTTGGCATTAAACAGTATAGGTCATCGCCTATCATCCAGAAAGTCAGGGTGCTCTTAAGCGATTTCATCAAACTTTGAAAAACATGATTAGGACCTACTGTTTTGACACAAAGAAGCAGTGGGCATGAAGGAATTCATTTTCTGCTCTTTGCTGTTAGAGAGTCAATTCAAGAGTCTTGGTTTTAGCCCATTTGAGCTTGTATTTGGACATACAGTCCGTGGCCCACTTAAGCTCGTTAAAGAGAAATTCCTATCAGACGATGATGATTGTCTGAATATTTTGCAATATGTGTCAGATTTCCGTACAAAACTCTCTAAGGCATGTGAATTAGCCAGAGAAAATCTTGAGTCATCTAAGCAGTCAATGAAAACCAAATACGATAAAAACACCTCAAAACGGAAGTTTGAACCAGGTCAAAAAGTTCTTGTTCTACTTCCAATTCCTGGCAAACCACTCCATGCTCGTTACTTTGGGCCATACCTAATTGATAGAAATTGAGTGATTTAAATTACATCATAATAACACCTGACAGGCGAAAACAAAAACAGCTATGTCACATAAATATGCTTAAGCCATATTTGGATAGGGATAATCCTACTATAACTCAGCCTGTCAGTACCGTCAGTTCTGGCCATTATGAAGATAGTGATACTGAAACTGACTTGAGTGAAAATACTCTAAACTCAAAGCTGGGCTCGGTCAAGCTTCAGAACTCAGAAATCCTGGAGAAGCTGGAGTCTACAAAGTTGGCACACCTCCAGCCAGAAAGACAACAACAACAGCTGAAAGAACCAATCCATGAACATTTTTTCCAAGATATTCCAACTAGGACAAACATCACTTATCACAACTAAGATGTCTGCGACAGTAATCCAGTGGAACAACATCCAGACGGACTGAATCGTGCGAAAGCGGAATATCTCAAGGAGGAAGCCAAGTATTTGCCAAACAATGACTTTATCGAACTCAATAAAAATAACTGGACTTTACAGTGCATACCTTATGCCAAATTCAGTGCCATTTCGAGTTTTCCAATATCAAATTGCAAGAGGATAGTCATGGGACAGATCATCCTGTTTGCTACTTTTCACGCAAATTTAACAAATCCCAGAGAAACTACTCTACAATTGAAAAAGAGTGTTTATCTTTGATGTTAGCTTTACAGCATTTTGAAGTTCATGTTACTTCTTCAAATCAGCCTATAGTGGTTTATATTGATCACAACCCTCTTGTTTTTCTGCAGAAATTTAAAGGCAAAAATCAGAGATTGCTAAGATGGAGTTTAATGTTACAGGAGTTTAATCTTGACATTAGACATATCAAAGGCAGAGACAATTTAATTGCAGACTGTCTCTGTCGTATTTAGAGTTTATTGTCGTTCACACTTTTAAGATTACATTTGTAAAAGAAAGATTTTTCTTGAAAAATTTTCTTTTTTGAAGAGGGGGTGTGTTATGTAGGTCATTTCCCCCACACTCATCATGACCTGAGTTCAATTAGTCTAGAACATTCTCAAGGTCACTGCCCTTAATGACCTCACAACCTTGAATTCAATTAGTCATGTTTGGAATGTTCTAGAAATTTAGTTAGCTGTGTAAGAGAGATAATTTTAGAACAGTAATTAGCATGCCAATAAAGTTCTAGACTGTTCTTATATGCTCTTATGTAAACACATGGGTATAAAAAGGGACCTGCACAGCTTCCAGTCAGACTTTTGGGATCGTGTCTCTTGTGTGTTACTAAACTCCAGCAGTAGTCATTCTCAAGACTTTTCAAGACCTTCACTGCCAACGCTGGGTTTACTCTGTCGACTTTGTGCAACTACAAGCCTGCAAGCCGAAGGACTGTTCATTCATCCGACTGACTGTTACAACTCTGAGACTGGAGCTTTGCCGTCCCAGCTGAGATAAGTAGTCTGTACACTTTTAAAGCTTGTACTCTATCCCGACTTAGCAATTAGTTTTATTTTCGTAATAAATTTGTTTAAACTTTAACTGCTGAGTTCACCCTTTTGTTCGTTTTTCTCTGCCCGTAACACCCTTAACTTGGCGATTAGTTTATTTATTTTCATAATAAATTTTGTTTTATACGGAAACTGCTGAGTTTACCCTTTTGTTCGTTTTCTCTCACGTAACAATACTTAAACAGGAACTTCCCCAATAAAAGCCGGATTATCGTAAATCTAAGCAAATGCAAAGAAGCCACGCTACTGATCAGACATGCCATGTTTGGTCCCAGAATCCCACAATTTTGTCATGTTTCAGGCGTTCAATGTCATTGAATCTTGTGTATGATGTCTGTGAATATAAAGCAACTAAACTCAAATCAAAATTAAAATGAAAAACATGTTCCTTTTTTTGGTCACAGCACCTATGTTTCAAATTGTGTTCCCTTTTACAACCATTACGACCTCTCTTTGCATATGTCACAAAGTGCCCTTCATTATTACTCAAATTTATCATACAGACAGAGCGAGGCTATGAGAATTCAAAAACTCTCGCCCAGTGTGTGCAAACGGCCGCGTCATCAGTAATCCTCCTATTGTGCACCCACGGTCCTGTAACTTCCCGTTTAATAGCTTTTATGGGCCACAGCTCATAATATTCATAATGTCAACTTGTGCATTTGAACACATTTTGATGCACTGTCCATCAATACCCAGGCCAACGATTTAATGGTTGGTAACTGTTGCAATGGACACCATACATTGCGTCACTGAAAGCCAAGCTAAAAGGGAAGTTAGCAGTGAGTACTCTTATAAAATCCATTTTAAGTTCCAGGGATAAGTACATCAAAGTAAATGCAAGCTAGAGATTTAGATATTTAATCTAGCAAAGTCAAAACCGCCCAACCAAATCATCACCCTTAATAAAGTGGTTCAATATCTGAGCTTGTTAGAATTTTATTTTACTGCGAACCCTCCACTGGCTGTTGAGTTCATGAAACATACACATGCACGCACACACACACACACATTCTCTCTCTCTTGCTTTCACACATCACTCACAAGCTTTATCAAAGCTGAGAATACATTGCTGAACTGGAAGAAAAATTGCTGCAAGGACAAATCAGTCCACTTGCAGAGCTATCTACCTAGAATAGGAATTTAGAATAGAAAATTCAGTAAATTCTTGAGATTCAAACTCATAACATAGGGCACCCAGTAACCAAGAAAAAATATGAGGGTCAAAACGGTTTGGCTAATTCCTCACCCATAAAACACTACAAATTGTCCAAAGTCATGTCCAAGTACAGCTCCAAACGGACAGATAGACATAGACATGGAATCTGATCCACAAGTGCCAATCCTGGACTTCATATAGCAGGAAATAATGAGTACATGGGTAGCAAGTTCAAAAACACCAGAGTTTCTGAATAAACACTGCTAAATTAAAATGTTCAAAAACAAAATTTTGATACAGCCAATATATGATCACAAACAAAGATACAAAGCTTCCACAGCACTAACATAATGGTACTGACAATAATGTCTATGTAATATGTATCAATCTTTGTTTTATTTCCTCTGATTAGGACCTAAGTACTTGAAGGAAAGGTAAGCAGCACCATCTTATTAATTAAAAATCACTATCATGCCAGTGAGACTCAATAAGTGTGATTAAGTAACATTCGATAATCAAGTTATCAAATCAAATTGCTTTATAAGTTTACTTTTCCTGCATATTGCTATTACACTGCTCTCCTCTTCAAACAAAAATATGATCATAAGATCTAATAAACTGTCATTAGGGGCCCATGCCAACTCGGTGTGAGCCCCTATTAGTTTAGTTCAAATTCTATCTCCAACTTCTATTTGGTGCCAATTTGTCCTTTTACTTTGTTCACTGTGGTGAAAATTTTCCACTCACATTTTATGTTTATCGTAGGCAAATGGCAATATGCTTGACAAAGCCAGCAGCCTATTTGAATGCCTTTCACAAATTTGCTATCACACTTGCTATCACTAATGATCTCAGCGAAATATTTATTCAAAATGTCCATTGGTTCTAGAGAAGATTTTTATAGATTTAACTGAAACTTTTCAAAAATTCAATATGGCAGCCAAGATCGCATGACCACTCGCATTCTACACAGGAAGTGAATTACCCTGTTTTGACAATAAGCTGTAGCAATAGAAAAAGACAACTTTTAAGTCAGCGATTTTGTTCAAATGAAATTCTAGTAAGTAAGTCTTGGAGAAAGTTAGAAAACTATGCAAACAGTACTTAGCTTAGCTGGGACAGCACAAAACTCTTAAATTACAGTGTTCATGGAATTGAGTCCGGATCAATCTGATTAAAATCATATGTAGAGTACGGCAGCTTCTATACTTATGTGGTATTCTCTTGCTGTCGCCTCTCACTACATCTGACCATCTCCCACAGAAGGTCGCGTTCAAGTCTTGTGCTCTGGCCAGAACAGCCAACCTATCAGAAGGCGCCTTAGAGAGAAGAAGAGGTAGAGGAGTCGGTCATACAGTTGATGACAGTGTGCACGCTGTCACCAGACAAAGTGAAAAACTAATGGTCCGCGGCAAAAAATCGATGGTCCCGGACCTCTGGATTTGCTCACCCCTGATATGGTACTGACTGTTTGGAAATCCTGATTGATCACTTTGGAAAACCAAAGTGTGATGCAGCAGGCAACACTTTTGATGCCATGTTATCACCTGATAATGTTAGATTTGAGTGGGTAACATGTAAACATGAGTTGCTAAATTATCGGCACCTGTCAATGCAACAAGCATGGCAAATTCTGCTGAAAAGGAGGCAGAGTGAATATCCAGAGTTGTGCAGATTGGCTCAGATTGCTCTCCTAATTCCTGTAGCAACTGTTGACTGTGAGAGGGGGGTCAGTCAGTTTAATTTGATAAAAACTTCCCTAAGAAACAGGTTGAAAACAAGTAATGTTGACACATTGATGAGAATAGCTATTGAGGGTCCATCAATAGAACAATTTGACTTTGAAGGCAAAGCATTTACTGCCTGGACAGCAGCAAAGGATAGGAGGGTGTTTGCTCCAGTTGTGCAATATAAAGTAGATGAAAGCATACCCCCATCCCCTTTGTGAACAGTTGGTACACAAATTAGGAGCTGTTGTTGGAGAGCTTAGTTTTAGCAATTAGATGATGAAGAACCTGTAGACCTATCAAAATGTAAGGAAGTGTGAAATATGCAGGTTTGCGATGGAAATAAAGGTCTATATGATGACATAAATGTAAATCTTTGTGTAATATGCAGTGTTCGCGGTGACTTTTTCTCCTCGCGTACGGCATACGCATTAGTCTGCTAAAATTGCGTAATGGCTGGATTTGAGTGCGTAATTTCACTTCCGCACTCGATTGATGAAAAAACTGACTGCAAAATACAATGTGCCGTTGAATAAACCTACACTACATATTCGGATTGTACGATGTAACATTATTTTAATGAAAACAGTTTAACGAACAACTTGAACAATGTTGAAACGTAACAGCGAAGGGTATACATGCGACCGTCAAAACACATCGGGCAACCCAAAAGTTAGAGTTATGGCAGCTTATCCAGACGGTTTGTGGACGTTTCGGCACCAAGTCGTTTCGGCCCAAGACGTTTCGGCCTTCCAATATCAGGCCCCAAGTCGTTTCGGCACCGCAACCCAAGACGTTTCGGCACCGCTGAAGGCTACCTGTGGGAACTAGTGCTGGAGCGTAATGTTACAAATCAAAGTACTAAAAAGTATAGTGTCAACTAACCTTCACGTACATGCTTTAATCTTTGTGAGAACATGGAAGAGACCGTAAGAAAAACTTCATATCATTTCAAATCTGTGACACAAGTTTATCGATATCATAGCCGCCGACACGGCAAAAGTTTGAAGCGGTGACGAAACAGCACGGCAAAATTCACACAAAATGCACATAAAGTACTGGTCAGAACGCAAAGGTCACGCTTACGAATATGACGGATCAGTCAATTACTAAATAGTTTGAAAAAAAAATCGAAATACAGATGCCGAAACGTCTTGGGTTGCGGTGCCGAAGTGACTTGGGGCCGGAAATTGAGAGGCCGAAACGACTTGGGCCGAAACGACTTGGTGCCTGAACGACCAGTTACCATCCAGACACTTCTGCAGTGTTCAAAATTTATCGGGATTCCGACGAGCTCTACCGATGAATCATTTTTTTCACGGACTCGTAGAGCAAAGTTGAAAGAAAACAGATTTGTCTGCTTCGACGCCATGCTGCATGTGTGCTTGATCAAAATTTGGGAACAGCGAGACGCGATGATCGTGAACGGTTCGCATTTATACAATTTGTCGTAACATTTCTGTCAATCACTCACTTTCAGAAACTATCGCTCGCCTGAAAATTTGCAACGTAATTCATAGGCACAGCTGACATGATAACGTGCCTAACGTGATAACGTGTGGACTACGATGCCGATTTTTCAGACAACGCCCAGAGAATCCGAAACTTTCCACACAAAATGAGTGATTGACAGAAATGTGTTGCAACAAATTTCGCTGGTTGTCGCCTAAGCTCAGTCGTGGGGAGTGCTTTCGGTGTTATCCTTTGCGTATAGAAAACGCATTACGATGAAAAAAATGCGTAGAGAGTCAATTTCAATGCGTAAATACGCACTATTTTTGCGTAAACGCGAACTCTGAATATGTGTTTATTGTATAGTTATCTACTGTTATCTGTGGGTATAAATATTGGCCTGATAATAAACAAATTGTACATTGATGCAGGTTTGTCGGCTATGACTGGCTAATCAGTTTTGTGGTAAATTAGCCAGAATGGCTAACCATGAAAATTAGCCAGAGGAAACACTGAGATATGAACTGAATATGCTCACGTGTTTTAAACAGGTTCATTAATAGTAGTGCGCTTCACAGAACAATGAGATATATGTTATCACTATATGTAGCAGGTTTCTTTCAACTTCGCACAGTACTCTCAGAGTTTAATCACTAATTACAAAACTATATTTAATATGCAAATGAGCTGTTCATTAACTTGACACTGCTCAATGCTTTATGGGACAATTAGATATTCATCAGATCAACATTTGTAGCAAGTTTTATTTAAATTAATGCCATAATTTTAGAGTAATGTCACTAATTACAAAATTCATTTAATATGCAAATAAACCCTAAATTAACTTGACACTGTTCAATGATTCATAGCACATTTAAATATTTATCAAATCAATATCTGTAGCACGTTTTGGTGCCGAAATTTCAGAGGAAAACCTAATTACAAAGTTTATTAAATATGCAAATGAACCCTTAATTAACTTTACACAACTAAATGCTTTCCAACACAGTTAGATATCTGTCGTATCAGTATGTGCATTGTGCAGCAGTTTTCATCACATTTGATGCAGTTATTTCGGAGTTATATGACTAATTATAAGACTTCATGAAATATGCAAATGAGCTAATTATTAACTTGACACTGCTCAATGCTTCTCAGTACAATTGGATATTTATCAGATCAACATCTGTAGCAAGTTTCATAAAATTTAACGCTGTAATTTTGGAGTAATATCACTAATTACAAAGTTCATTAAATATGCAAATGAACCCTTAATTAACTTCACACAACTAAATGCTCTACACCACAATTAGATATCTGTCGGATCAGTATCTGCAGCAGATTTCATCACATTTTGTGCAGTTATTTTGGAGTTATATCACTAATTACAAAACTTCATAAAATATGCAAATGACCTATTTGTTAACTTTACACTGCCAAATGCTTCTCAGTACAATTAGATATTTATCAAAACAATATCTGTACCCAATTTCACTGACTTGGGTGCCGTTATTTGAGAGTTATATACCTAATTACAAAGTTCATTAAATATGCAAATGAACCCTTAATTAATGTCACACTACTAAATGCTTTACACTACAGTTAGATATCAGTCGGATCAGTATCTGCAGCAGATTTCATCACATTTGGTGAAGTTATATCGGAGTTATATGACTAATTACAAACCTTCATAAAATATGTAAATGAGCTATTTATTAACTTGACACTGCCAAATGCTTCTAAGTATAATTAGATATATATCAGATCAATATTTGTTGCAAGTATCATCAAGTTTGGTGCAGGAATTTCAGAGTTATCTCACTAATAACAAAAGTTCATTAAATATGCAAATGAGAAGATAATTGACATGACACTCACAGTATCATCATAATGTTCTGAGATTGTCATCTGTGAAAAGTTTCATGAAATTTTGTGCAGTATTTCTTGATATATGTCTACACTGTCATTACCGTCTCCATAGGGAAACCATTTTACCAGAAAAATCATATTGCATAACTTCATTAATACGCAAAAATCTAATAAGTTCTTGCAAGTAGCATATGGTACTTGTGTACCAGATCTGACTTGAATCTCTTAAGGCGTTTTTGAGTTATCGTGTAATAGACAGACACACACACACACACACACACACGGACAGACAGACAGACATCGCTATGCATTAGCCCACGTGTTTACCACACGTGAGCTAAAAATGATGTCACTGTAGCTAGGGCTGGAGGAAATAGGAAGGCAACAATTTTTTTTCATTCATCCTGGCAGCTGTTTCTTTCCAGAGGTTACCTTGAAACGATTTTTTCTAGAGATAGAGTCAAAGCAATTGTTTTTTTCAAAAGAAAAAAAATCGCTGATTGGCAAACTGGTATCACGCACACAGCACAGTATATTACCCAAAATGTTGTTTGATTTGTAAGATGAAGGTTACTTTTCTTATAACATTTCCTGCTCTGCATATAAGCAGCAACGGAAAGCATATGGTTTAATAATTTTAGCAAAAATGCCTTTTGATATTTCAGTTAAAATTTTAAAATAATCATTAAATTACCATTTAAAGTCACATATTCTGCAGGTACCTTTAGGAAGCACGTTATGATAGAGTGAAGGGATCATCTCCATTAAGGTCAGCAAGAGACTTACTTCTGTCATTTCCATTGGCCTTATTTGCTCACGTGTACACACGTGAGCATATGTCGCAGCGATGTGTCTGTCTGTCTGTCTGTCTGTTGGTCCGATATCTCAAAAACAGCTGCTCAGATCAGAATCAAATATGGTACATATATTCAGTTAGCAAATGGCAAGAACTGATTAGTTTTGGTTGGGTGTGGCTTACATACTTTTTACTCATTTGCATACTTAATGATTTTAGAAAAAAAAACGAATATATATATTAACCAGATATGAACTGAAAATGCTCACGTGTTTCATACAGTTATGTGTAAATTTGAACCTTTGCCACATGTTTGCAACTTCATTGAAAGTATTATGATCAACATAATGAACAATAATCACCGCTGATTAATTCTCAAAGGTCATGAAGTATACAAATATGTAATTAGCTGAAATAAAAATATTAAAGTTCTTTGACTGCTGTCATTAGGGAGTTCAGTGAAAATTTCAAATGTATGATAGCTGATTATTTTATCTTATGTACATTTATCAAGATGAAAGAAATAAAACAAAAATGTGGTCATTAAGAAGTATCACTGGGGTGTATATGTTGAGATCTATGAGCACATAGATCTATGTTGTTGTTCCCAATTTGAAACACATGATGCATGTCTAAGTTATGGTTCTAAATCGGGAAAAAAGATCAGACCTCTAGCAGTATTGGCCAGCCAAGAAATACATATGCGCATTATAAATGAGGTACAAGATGTGACATCTTAAGGTCTAATATCCTATCAAAATTGGAGGGTCATAGTAGGGAGTTCAGTGAAAATTTTAAATGTATGATAGCTGATTATTTTTATCTTATGTACATTTATCAAGATGAAAGAAATAAAACAAAAAAAAGATCATGAAAATCGGTCATCAACTTCTCATGATACATGCGTTTGAACATTCAGAAATTTGCGCATTTTTGGTCAAACTCAGGCAAAAATTGCCACAGAAGTGACATTTTCATATCTTTCAGTAGCATTATCTTAAAATACCATTTATCCTTTCATAATATTTTGTGAAAATCTGAAAGAATTTTACCTAATCAAAAAAGAAAAGTATGTGTTATGGTAGATCTGAGAGTATTTTAGAAACAACACTGATCAAAATATTTACTTTTTTTTGTCTGACTTAGTCATTTTTACCATGGCACCGTGGAAAAAACTGAAAATTAGCCATGTTTGACAAGTCCTAGTTCAAATACGCTTCATATGATGGTAATGAATGTTTGAGATATTGTTGTTTATAACCTAGATTATAGAAATGTACTTAATTTTTAAATTCTAACACTATCTTTCTTTCTCCATGGAAACAAAAATCAAAAAAACCTTACTTTTTTCATTTTTGGCACGGCGGCCATATTGGATTGCCATAAGGGATTACAGTATAGGCATGTTTGAGGTTTCTGCATGACTGTAAACTTCTTTATTATGAAAATGAAAGAAAACTAAAGATATGAAAATCCTCTACTCTTGCTTGAAATAGAAAAACTATTGTAATTTATCTTTCAAATACAATTAGTGACACAAAATGACATGCTATATGAAATTGCCTGACAAAGTATCTGAAATTGGAATTCCACCGATAGCACATTGAAATTGAAAACTGGTGAAATTCAGTTTAATTGTACAACACAGCTGTATACAGAAAGGTAAATACAGAAATCCCTTTAATCACCTAAACAGGATGAATGTGATGTTTTAATTTAATCAAAAATATCTTTTCTTAAAGGTATCATACATTGTATTAACTTCATTCATGTTATTAACTGTCCAAGCTCTGAGCGATGAGTCTTTAGGAGCTATTGTTATCTCTTGCAATATAAATTTTACATCAATTGTTCTCTCTATCTATCTCTCTTACAGGCCACTGAAAAGAATTCTGTGCTTTTCTTTGCAGAAATATTACATCAGCTGTATTCATTTCATGATCTACTTCAACAATTTCCCCTGCAAACCACTGTTCCTCATACGCAACTGCTACATACATGCCAACATGTACATTACATCGGCCAAAACATATATCAGAATCTTTTCTTGTTGTTTTTCTCCTTTTTACATGCACTTGCTTTTGACTCTCAGCCTTTCTTTTCTGTAGATTTTCATTTATTTCTCTTACAAATTCAGGCATTGCTGTGTTATTTACTCTGAGAATTGATTTCAAGTTTTCTACTAACTCTTTCACTGATAACTTTACTTTGTTACTTTGCCATTGGCCTAACTTTTTGTTTGGTATAATTGATTTCATAACCTGGATTCTGTATGTTATCTGATCTTTTATGGCTTTAATTTGTTGGCCTCTTCTCAGTTCAGACAACATTTTATCAATTTGAGATTCAGTTTGCCACACACCCCACTTTGTCTTAACTCTATGCTCTAGTTGTTGTCTTTTTTTTAATTTTCTCTGTAATGATTTTTGCTTTTGTTCCATTCTTTGTCTTTGCAATTGAAGTCTCTTCATTCTAATGTCTTTGATATTTACAAATTCTCTTCTCTTTCTCTCAGGTGCTATTTTCCTTGCAATTTTCAAATATTTAATCTTTATATCCCTCCTTAAAGTATTTAGATATTCGGTGGTTTTATTGCGACTGTAACATATACAACCAGCTTTTGATATTCGACTCTTCTGTGGAGCTTTTTTTATTTGTCTGTCTAAATCAGAGAAATCAGTTTCTGCTCTTACATTAGTCAAGGGTGCACTTTCAACCTCTTCACGCAACCTATCAGATGGTTGATTTTCAGCACCACCAGGCAACTGATTGGCAAGTTGTCTTTGTACCACAGGCAACATGGCTTTACACATGCATTTCAAGGCATCCAGGGTTAATGCATTCAGTACCGGATCAGAGGTTTCAAACAGAGTTGTATATATGTTGTCTTTTGTAATAGTACTGTTTGATATGTAAGTGGTTTCATCTAACAGTGGTTTGGCATCTATAGCATTGTCAGCAAGGCAGGTTCTAAGTTCAAGCCAGTGTGTGTTCATTTCATAGTAATTTATGTTTTTTTCTAGCAAACGCATTAGTGGACCAGTAATGAGTTTTGAAATAATGCCTAATGCTCTACACTCAGCAATGATGACTGGCTCATCTAACACAGCCTGAATTTGACTGATAAGCTTATTTGTTGACTCACACCTGCCTGATTTAAGGAAATTTGAAATGTGATCTTGATGATAATACAGGGCACCACCCTGATGAAAAGCCACATTAAATCTGTTGTGCTCAAATTTTATCAAATTATTTTTTTCTTTCAAAACATCTTCCAAATATGGGCCAAAGTCTGTGTACACGCCAGACTTCTGGCAGCCTTCCTCTGTAAAACCTTTCCCTGCCTGATATAGCAAATCAAAGCAGTATGACTGGTTAGACTTGTAATTACTTGTAAAGTTTATCTGGTCTTTCCTTTCATTTTCAAATTGCTTACAAGCTGAAGTGACAGCACTAGCCATATTTACAAGGACATGCATCCCACAGAGCAAGTGATTGATACTTTTCATTTTAGTTTTTTCATTTTCATCAAAATTATCCCAATTACTGTGTATTACAGGCAGTAAGGATTCCCTGACTTCTTCAAGTTGGGTTTTATACTTTTTGTTTACAACATGTCTGTCACTCATTAAGTTCTTACTTTTCAATAATAATTCAGCATATATTTTCTGTTTGTCCTCATCACTATCTGTTACGGATTCACTAAGTTCTTTAAATGTTTCTAATGTGGCTTTCAAATAGTCATCCGCACTACCCCTTAGAAGCTCCTGAAAACCTAATGACAATGATGATTTATCAGGCAAGGTAACTTGCAATCCTGCGTAATCGATGAATTTTTTACGTGTACCATCACTATGCAATGTATTAGGTTTCTCTTGTTCTAAAATCTGAGTAGCAGCTTGTGCTTGTGCAACAATGAGAGCTTCTACCTGTAGCATTGAGGTTAAAGACTTACTGGGCAGTCTTTCAACTTCAACATTCATTAAATTTCTAAGTACAGATTTAACAATTTGTGTACAGCTCTCAATAGATACATTATGGGCTAAAAGATCATAATACACTTGTCTTATGTTGTCAGTATACCTCCCATTGTGAAAAGTAATAATATTAGCATCATTTGACATCTGAGCAATTTTTTCTTCTAGTTCTAAGTTTTCGTTCTCTAGTTGACTTATTCGCTCATCATTTGTTGTGTCTGATTGCCTGTTGTTTACTTTCTGAGACTCTGACTTTCTTTTCCAATAACTTTTACTCTTCTGTAGATTTTTCTTGTCTTTTATAATCCGCTCTAGCTCAAGTTCAAGTCTCTGTCTCTCATTTCTCAGATCACCTATTTCCTTGACATTATTTTGCAAAGTCTGACTTTGTTCTTCAAGTTTATTCTGCATCTCTTCAATTTTCTTCTCTCTTCTTTTCAGTTTCTTATTTATGTTTTTTGGAGTGAGTGTTGACAGTTTAGCCTTGAGACTATTGATTTCATCTAATTTTTGTTTGTACTGTGATTTTAACTTATCCATTTGCTTGACCTTCTCTACCAGCTCAAATTTTTCCTCAGTTAATTCCTCCATGGCCTGTGTTAAATCACTCAGAGCTGCATATGCATCAGCTAAATTACTGGTCAACATTGACAAGACCTGTCTTTGGCTTTCAAGTGCCCTGTTCTCATCTCTATTCTCTTGGGCGGTGTCAATGCTACTTGACTTGGGTACATGTGCTACAGATTTTGGTAACTTATATATCTGTGATAGAAACATCTGTAATTCATCATCCTGCTTACATACTTTCAGTTTGTTACACTTGTCATAGAGCCTATTCCACTGAACAGAAATCGCATCAACACTTGGCTCTGTCTCAGGATTTTGACTTATTAAGCCTTTCATCCATGCTACAGTGTATCGCCATGGTAATCTGTTTCTAACAAGGAAAGCTCTCAACTCAAGGATGTGTCTTAGCTCTAAATTTACAGGGACATCTGTACACTCCTGAAAATTGCATGATTTTAAAGTCTCCTGAGTTATCTTTCTTGAGCTAAATACTCCTGATAATTCTATGGTGACCTGTCCACAGATGGTTTCTTGCAAAGCTTCATCTTCCCTATCATTCTTTCTAGCTTTCTCTAAGTATCTTCTGACTTTTTTGGTGAAATTACTGATCTTTGATGGCAGACTGATTTCTGGTTCAAACAGCAAAATGACCTCTGGCAAAGTTTGTTGAACATTTATACCTGTCTCCTGCAGACATTGATGCAAACTCAAGTAAAGATCATTGCTTAGAGGAATCTCATGAGCGGCTATATCTACAAGACTTTTCTTCCTTGCTAACAGCTCTGACAGATTGTCTACTACTCTAAGTGCTACGTCCATGTTTGTATTCTGTACGGATAAAATACCAGAAATTCATTAATATTGAAATAAATTATCAAAAATTATGATCAATATACATTTTTTAGGTCATGATATTGGGATACAATCTTGGCAAAACTGAATTAATTCCATTCTCAATTTTATTGTATGTATATTATACATATTAAATATTTAATATATTGATTGGTTCTCAAACCTCTAGTGCGGAAAACTCAACAGAGTGAACAAGGAGGAAAACTTTTGTTAAAATCATACAAACTGATATAGGTTAAATCAGTGTTTGTCACTTATCAAAAGAAAAATTTGAGTCAACAGCAGAAACGCATCATGAGGTCGATGTCCTCGGCAAAGGCTGATCAGTCAGTGTAAACAATACCATTGACCGCTGTCAAAACAAACTGGACCGGCCGTGATCACAAATAAGAATACTAAACCACTACATTATATTCTGAAAGTTGACAGAACATTCTTTAATTCCCATGAGAGACCTATGTTTTCAGTGAAAAGTGTTGATAGTGTCGCTTAACTGACGAGAAAACCATCGACGTACAGCCTACTCGTACGCAATCGAAATTCAATACGGCTGCCATTGCACAGACCCGGCCGGCCTGCCGGCCCAGCCCGGTTACCTCGGACCGTAATTCGAAAAGCCAAACTGGAGCTCGTCAATTAAAACTTAGTCTGATACCCTAAAAATATTCCTGAGATACTACATTCTTTTAAAAACCATGTTGTTTCATGAAACCTACCATTTTCACTGAGAAAATCGGCCCGGGAAAAGTTTGACCTCAGTTCATTGACAATTTATCGATGACCTCATGTACAAAACACATATCATATAACAGCTTATATCATTGGCTATCGGTTGAGACTGTTTTCAAAGCGTGTACGCTATTGGCTATAGCTTGGCTTTTGAGTTTTCTGAGTATGCTCCCTCCGATTTCTGGTGCCATGGCCGTCCGCCATTGTGTACAGTGAGCCCCGGTAGTATTTTGCCAGGGGGAGGAGATTCATAAAACGAAACGTTTTACGTGAATAAATTACTCTATCAACAGAAAAGTCATTTCAGTCAATGTTACGTGAGGAATTTGTACTGAACGATATCAAGAACGTAACAAAAACCAAAGTTAAAAAATACAGTATATTTACAGTGCACGCCAGTTCGTATGGCGGCCATATTGGATTCTGAACTCCCTATTATCATTTATATAGCAAGTGTAATTACCGTTGGCCAAGTCCTTCAAGCCATATATGCCGAGCTGTGAAAGCTCATTAGATATGCAAATTGTAAATTAGCTGACATGAAAATGTGAAATGACTTTCGATATTGTTTTAACCAGGTATAATCATCAATGTTGTCATGTTTTGCCAACTTTGATCAAGTAAATCCCAGTATATATCCCTAATAAGCAAAGTTCATTAAATATGTAAATTAGGAATTGACTTAAGTAAAAATGCTTAATGATTGTCAATAATGTTGTATCATGGTATCTGCAATATATGTAGCAAGTTTTGTCAACTTTGGTCGTCAATTCAGATATATATCTCTAATAGGAAAGTTCATTAAACATGCAAATTAGGAATTTGCTGAAGAGAAAATGATTAATGACTTTCAATAATATTGTATTACAGTGTCTGAAATGTACATAGCAAGTTACATCAATTTTGATCAGTCATTCAGATGAATATCCCTAAGTATGAAAATTCATTTAATATGCAAATTAGGAATTGGCTGAAGTAAAAATAGCGTCAATGACACTGTAGCTCCCATCCTGGACTATTTAGTGTTTGTTCTCTGGTCAGATATTTGAACATGTGTGAAAGGGATAAAGTGCATGAAGTGAAAATACTAAATGAAATGTACTGGAGACAGTGAACTATGTTTAATGTAAGGGGCGACGTCAAAAGTTCAATGTAGGATAAAAAACTTAATTCCCTTAATAGTTTCCCCCCAAACTCCCACCCCACCCCCCTAGAAACTTAATTGACTTATATTGAAACTATTGCAGGCTCTTTCTATGTAAAGCGAAGCAAAGGACCAGTCAATTATGGGGTGAAATAAAAAACAACTAAAACAATACTCCATTAACACTGAGAACACATTTTAATTTTGTGTCTTATCCAATGGAAATACAAAAACTTCATTTATTTATGAGTGAACAAGAACAATACGAATAAAGTCCAGGTTTCTCCTTTCAGAGGTAAGACAAGAACCATCTCCGACATTTATGGTTGTAACAGCTGCACACTGCGCATCCAGGAGGACTACCGTCCACAAAGACGACCACTTCTTTGTTTGGTCAAAGTACGTAGAAGTAGGCCTACTTCATTTTCAGGAAATTCTAACTCTCTTCTTCCTGACGAAGTGTTGGGACTGATGTTTGTGTTTTCTCAACTGATTGTAGGTTTCACCCCTGTGTAGAAAAAATTATACATGATAAGAAAATTCGGAAAATAAATAAATTATAATCCAATATGTCCGATGGAATTTTGGTGAAATTAGTGTGAACTGTAGCTTACCTGAATCTACATTCTGTGCCATCAGGCAACTTGTACGTGCAAAGCCAAGACTCAGGTTCAGCTGCTGTGGTACAGCTATCTTCTTCAGTCCAATCCACAGTAGTGAATTCGCTGCCCTCTTCTGAGCTCGCCTCTTCTTCTGTATATCAGACTGCCTTTCAGTTTAATGAACAAGGAAGTCATGTTTCTCGCCATCACTAACAGAAGAGATAACATACTGGCAGCCTCGTGGACAAACCTTGACATCAGATATAGATGGGCACCCTTTGTCGATACCTGACAAGATTAAAATGTGCGAAAACATCTGGTATTTTATCAAATTAATGCAATATTTGTTGGAGTTAACCTTCACACAAAATATGTGCCAATGCTCTCGGTGAAGATTTATGAAAATGCTTCAATTTTCAGAGAAAGGACGCTATATATAATATTGATGGCATTGTGTCATTGTTTGTGAATGCAATCTTAAAATACTATAATATTACTTTTTCAGCATGCTAAGCAATAATACAAATAATACTCACCAGCTACTGGCTGCTGCAAATGTTGTATGTAATTGTTCATTTCTAACCATGTCATATAGTGTCCTGCATGGATATGACTAAAACCTGGAGTTGGCAGTTTACCACCCATCTGCTTTATGTAGCTTATGAGATTTTTAGCACGGATTGGTTTACAAAAACATTGAGAGCAAGATGGGTCATTGCACTTGACAAATTCCAGCATATAAGTTCTCCGTACACAATGTTTTACCAAAAAGACATACTCTTGCCGGAGGTTTTCTAAGGCTGGAGTCGTAAGTATTTCACGTATTCCCTTTTTGAACAGTTTTTCAACATCTTCATGATCATTATATGGCATGTTGGCTTTCATACAAGGAACAGGGATTGGCGTTATAGGGAAACCGTCATGCTCCCTTCTCCAAAAATTATTCAACATTTTGATTGCCCCGTCAAAGACTTCAGCCTGCTTTTCCCGTCTTTCCTGCATGGATAGATTTGTCTGTTGAGTTGGAGTTGTATTTTCTCCCGGCAACGTATTTGGCAGTGTCACAGACACCAACATTTTTGACAGAGGAGACCATTTGTGTTCAATCGGATTCTCAGCACTGTGTCCCGGTGCATGGTTTATTATGGCTAAGTAATCAAAGTCAAGATCCCGCCACAGACGTCCTTGATACATAAGAGTAAACTGAGACTTAGCAGACCAGTCTGGCCCACCGTCGGTTAGATTTATCAAAGCACTTTTGCCCCTACGAACGTTTGGGTCTCCAAGTATGAAATGCAGATCATTTGCATGAGTCATTGCATTGGATGAATGAAAGCATCCTGCTCGATTTACTACAAACAGTGGTCCACTCCGGTTTACTTTGACATGCATTCGCCCAAGTTTGTCAACAACAAAATTAGAATTTGTAAACCTTTGTTGCCCTTTACCAGTCAATTCAACTGACCTTGACCTCCTCCTACTTATTCTCTCTGGGGTGCTTTCTCTTTCTAAACTGCGTGATCGGTATTGTTTTGTTGCACTAGTTTGTTTTGATTTAGTCAAGAGGTATCCCGAAGGAATAATTTTGCTATTGGCATATGGAAAAATCATGGTCATAATAATTCGGGCTATCATCCTGCAAAAAAAACCTACTTATTTGATGATACCTGCTTACAGCTAAGGTTCCCACATTGACTTTATTCTTATCATCACAGGAGAATTTTAAGCATTCCGCATCAAAGTATTCAGCAGTTTCACTAGCCATTGCAATCTGACTTCTCTGAAAATGCAAATCAGTGTGTTCTGTATGGGTAGCTGTGTTACACTTTCCAGGTACCTTTGCATCTACGAGGCCCTTATAATATAATGAGCTATTTGATGATCTATTTGGTGGGACCATAAGACGTCTTACAGTAGACAAGCTTATCTTACTCTCCTTAAGGCCAGGAATGTTAGTCAATAGATAATGTCGCAATTCAGGAATAGAAGTGCCCAATGCAGTTGCAGTGTTATTTCGCCGTCTACTATGGGCTGCAAATCCATGCAATTTCAGAAATCGAATACTCTCTGAAACAATGATTGGAAACTTGACATGTTTTGCCGGTCTTCCACCTGTCCCAGGCTTTGGTCCTGATTTAATGCGTGGTTTCTCAGGTGCAATAGATTTTTCAGGGACAACTTGTTGCAAATCTCTTGTCAAATCCAAATTAATAACCTCCTCAAAAAAGCTTTCATTCAGATACAGCTCATGAATATTAACAACTACCATACAAGTTCCCTTTTGAACAACCATGACAGGTAGCCATTCCATCAGATTTTTACTCAGGGTGCGTTTAATTGCATATGACTGCTGGGTTTTTTGTAAGTGGTACTCAAGCAGGTTGTCAATTGACACAGCATTGGTTTCCATTATTGTTTTGCCACACGAAATCATATCAGAAAAAGTGAAACATCCGGGAAAGCGGTCTGATTGTTGCGTTATCAAGTTGCTGAAAGCTTCATCCCATGACAAAGTACTGTCATTTGTACAGTGGATATGAAAGTTGTCATATCTCGGCAACGGATCAATGCTTGCTCTCTTTTGACTGATTTGTACCCTAATCCTAGATAATTGGTCATTTATAACAGTTTTCAAACGTTCAAATTCGATGATCATGATTTTTACAAGCGATGCCTTTTTGACAGCTGTCTCTAATATACCCTTCGAAACGGCATATATCTTTAATTCGGCCAATTTCCGAAACTGGTTTTTCAGTTCAGATAATGCTTGATTAATTGACAGCTCATTACGTGCTACTTTAGTTTGGTTTTTCCGCTTTGGAAAAAGCTGGATATATTCGAATAAAGTATCCATGTACAGAAAATACGATGCTGCTATGTCAAACAGAGGAAACATGAACGAGGTAGAATTAACAACATCTGGTGTCAAAATTTGAGAAGGGTCCAGACGAAGCTCGAATAAAAAGTCACGTGTGAGTGCCATCCTACTTTCACTGAGGAAGGCGTCCTTTCTCCCAGCATCACATCGAGTGCCGGATGAGTTTGGTACTTTCGAATTCGAGGGTATTTGGGAGATTTTTTCATCAAAAATTGAAGCTTGCGATGCAGGATTTGTGTTCGCTGATTCATTTTTGGCGTCAGGAGTAAAACATTTTGGTTTTACCGTAAAATACTGAGCGATTGACTGTTTTCTCGTGACGTCATGAGATAAGAAATTTTGTAACGATTTTCGATCCTCTCTGTATTTCGTCCTCCACAGACGACTCGCACTCTCTTGAACATCTGCACGTGATTTTCCCTTTTGTTGTTTGATGTTTATGTCCCAAAGCTTGTTAGTAAGTTTTTGGAAATCATTCGAAGGGTTTTTATACATTGTGTACGGAGAACTTCGCCAGAAATATGCAAAAAACTCACCAACTCTCCCTGCGCCTACCTCATGCACCACTCCGGCCTGTTCTCAGGACAATACAGTGACGTTACGCGCATGTGCAGTCCCCGAACTGGTCAGATCGCATGGCGATCGACATGTAAAATGTCGACACGTGCACAAGAAATGTAGCAAAACACAAATTCCGCGCGCAACAGAGGCCAGCCTGCATTGTTTGCGCTAACCAGGGCAGGGATCGTCGTACAAAAAACCTTCGTCTGCTGGCTTCAACACGAAAGTGCACATTTCTGCTGTATATTTTTCAAAATATTCATTCCCCCGGCAATTTTCACCTTAAATCAGTTTGTCGGATAGAAACTTTTTGGGGTCAAACCCCCCCCCCCCCCCACCCCCCCCCAACTAAAAGGATTAAGTTTTTTATCGACATCGAACTTTGAAGCCACCCCTAATTATTCAGAATATAAAATGGAAAAAATACAGAATTAGATATATCGAATACTGTGATACAACCATTAACTCAACAAGTCATTTACAATGACATAGTCCCCACTTGTAATAGGAGTACTAGTCTTGATGGGGCAGGAAAATGTGGTCATTAAGAAGTATCATTGGAGTGTATATGTTGAAGATCTATGGGCACATAGGTCTATGTCGTTGTTCCCAATTTGAAACATGTGAGGCATGTCTAAGTTACGGTTCTAAATCGGGAAAAAAGATCAGACCTCTAGCAGTATTGGCCAGCCAAGAAATACATATGCGCATTATAAATGAGGTACAAGATGTGACATCTTAAGGTCTAATATCCTATCAAAATTGGAGGGTATAGAACTTGTGGTTACTGAGATATGCATATATATGTATAATCAAGGTCAAAGGTCATCGAGGTCACATGACATTTTGAAAAAAAAAAATTATATTCCTAATTAATCCCTATATGCCAAAAAATCAGATCTCTAGCTCTATTCGCTTGCCCAGAATTAGATGTGTACATAATTAATGAGGTAACGCGTGTGTTGTCATAAGGTCTCCCAGCCTACTAAATACATAAACATATATTTTAGGTAAAAGGTCATCGAGGTCACATGACATTTGGTCAAAAAATTTCTCTCCTATAGTTATCCCTATATACCAACCAGATATGAACTGTAAATGCTCACGTGTTTCATTATATATTGAAGTTATGTGTAAATTTGAACCTTTGCCACATGTTTGCAACTTCATTGAAATTATTATGATCAACATAATGAACAATAATCACCGCCGATTAATTCTAAAAGGTCATGAAGTATACAAATATGTAATTAGCTGAAATAAAAATATTAAAGTAATTTTACTGCTCTTATTGTATCACCACTTTATATAGCAAGTGTAATTACCGTTGGCCAAGTCCTTCAAGCCATATATGCCGAGCTGTGAAAGCTCATTAGATATGCAAATTATAAATAAGCTGACATGAAAATGTGAAATGACTTTCGATATTGTTTTGATCTAGTACCTGGTATAATCATCAATGTACATAGCATGTTTTGCCAACTTTGATCAAGTAAATCCCGGTATATATCCCTAATAAGCAAAGTTAATTAAATATGTAAATTAGGAAGTGGCTTTAGTAAAAATGCTTATGTGATTGTCAGTAATGTTGTATCATGGTATCTGCAATATGTGTAGCAAATTTTGTCAACTTTGGTCAAGTCAATTCAGACATATATCTCAATTAGGAAAGTTCATTAAATATGCAAATTAGGAATTGGCTGAAGAGAAAATGCTTGATGACTTTCAATAATATTGTATTATAGAGTCTTTAATGTACATAGTAAGTTTCATCAATTTTTATCAAGTCAATTCAGATAAATATCCCTAATTATGAAAATTCATTTAATATTAAAATTAGGAATTGGCTGAAGTAAAAATGTCTTTTGACTTTCAATAATGTTATATCACAGTATCTTTGATGTATATAGCAAGTTTCAATAACTACAATCAAGTTAATTCAGATATATATCCCTAATTGGGAAAGTTCATTAAATATGCAAATTCGGAATTGGCTGAAGTAAAAATGCTTAATGACTTTCAAAAATGTTGTATCATAGTAACTTCAATACATGTAGCAAGTTTCATCAACTTTGGTCCAGTCAATCCAGATATATATCTCTAATTAGCAAAGTTCATTAAATATGCAAATTAGGAATTGGCTGAAGTTAAAACGCTTAATGACTTTCAATAATGTTAAATCATAGTATCTTTAATATACACACCAAGTTTGGTCAATTTTGATCGAGTCAAATCAGACATGTATCCCTAATTAGCAAAGTTCATGAAATATGCAAATTAGCAACTATCTTTCATGTCACCCCTTAATGGTACCCACTGCTGATATATCTTGGTGTGATCAACATTTGTAGCAAATCTCATCAAATTGTGTGCAGTCGTTTTTACCCGCGTGCGCATGCGCGCAGCGAGGTTATGTCGCAGCGATGTCTGTCTGTCTGTCCGTCTGTGTGTCTGTGTGTCTGTGTGTCTGTCTGTCTGTCTGTTGGTCCATTTTCTCAAAAACGGCTGAACGTATTTCAGTCAAATTTGGTAGACATCTTCAGAATTCAAATGGCTAGAACTGAAAAGGTTTTGGTGGGCGTGGCTTGGATATTAATGAAGTTATGAAAGTTTTAATTTTTCTGTTACGCCGCGTATGACAAGTGAAAACAATCGACTGTTTGAGGGCGCTGTGAAATGTGCTTGTCCAGGTTGGCTACAGCTGGATAGCTCTGGTTTCAACCACGGTCCCTCCGTGTTTCAACCTCGTATTGAACATTAAAAATATGATATTTTATTCTCATTCAACTCACTATTCAAGATAAAATATCGTTTAGCAAATTAGCTTCATCCTTGGTAATTGATTGTTTCCCTCGCTGCTCGATCGCCAGAAATGAGTACATACGTTCTTAGCCCTGCGTACGATGCTGTGTGTTCCGCTACAGCTATTAATAGCCCCGCTCACCACAGCCCTGCAAAGACCCGTACGTAGAGTTGGTGACTTCAAATCCATTTTTGGACTTGACGTAAAAGCCAAATTACTGCCGAAATTCAGCGTTCTTGGGCCCAAGTCGTATCCCTGCCTACCGCAGCTACTCGATCGCTTCCAAAAATGCCAGTCTTTTATTCTTTTTTCGTAATAACCGTCGATGTCGGCAACTCTCTCGCTAGCCCTGCGTACGTACGCAGTGTACGCTGTGCATTCCCTGTGTGCGTTCCTAACACACAGCGTACACTGCGTACGTAATACGTTCTCTACCTAGCCTCATGGCATGGAAGTGCTGATGAATAATAACTTTGGGTCAAAGGTATTGAAGTGTCCAATCAGGTTCGTGCACAGAGTCCAAGGCCATGACCTACTTCATGTACTGCTGCACTAAAACATTTTACACAAAGTGATTTCTGAATTCAGTCACTCGGCCGCGCTGATCGCTAATCTTGAGTTTTGACTGTTGATGTCGTCGTGTCGACGTTTGACTTTAAGAATCGTGTGGGTTACTCTGGACATAGCGAACCAAAAGCTAGATTATCGAAGGTTAGCG
Source organism: Ptychodera flava (assembly GCF_041260155.1). Taxonomy (NCBI): domain Eukaryota; kingdom Metazoa; phylum Hemichordata; class Enteropneusta; family Ptychoderidae; genus Ptychodera; species Ptychodera flava. The sequence continues at coordinate 3,621,673 of NW_027248279.1, forward strand.
TCATAATATTTGATCAATGCATTTTTCTCTGAGAATGAGATGTAGAGTGACACTTTTCAATCTTGTGTGTGTGTCAGCGAATTTATATTCCGGCATGGTTCCGCTGAGATCAGCATAATATTATGGCGACGTATTGACAGTCTGTGTCTTTTAAGTTGCTTTTCAAGATGTATTAGCTACAGAACCAACAATGACAAATTTTTCATGAGATTTCCATGTTGGCATTGATGTTAAATCAGGAGCAGTAGGCTAGCTCCTGCCATGCTCCTGCGTACAATAGGTCTGCGTTTCCCGGCGGTACGGTGGTAGGCCGACGGCTTGTACCACACTGTCCACAGGACAGCACGTGGTAGAGGCCGTGTGCACAACCTGTACGCAGAGCTTCGAATACACTAGACAGAGTTCGTGTTTCCGTAAATTAGGCATTGAACTTGACAATATAGGCAATAACCAGAATCATCGACCATCGCCTGACAAGTGCACCATAGTCAGCTGTACATGAGTTGCGTGGCGTGGTGAGCAGGTTCCCATGGGTATTTATTTTTGAAACGCGTACTTCAAAGGTCACGAACTCATTTTGCTGCTACACGGCGCGGCACAGATGATTGTATCGTTTTTGGGCGCATTGAGATACTGTGAAGTAGGTCAACTCGTTCTACATGGCAATTATATGTGAAATATGCAGAATTTATACGCAAACGCGACCTCTGCCAGTTAAGAGCCTGCTCAGCCATTTGCACTTGCATCGACAGATATTGTTGGATCATAATTTTTCAAATGGTTTCTTTTCTTTTTTTTCATTGCGTAATACAGTGGGGATAATGTCAAATTTAGATAGATTGGATTAATTTCGGGAATAAAAACAATGTAATGTCATAAAAGCCAATACCCCAAGAAGTACTTTACAAAATGTGCGTTTTTTCTAAAATCCTTAATTATGCAAATGAGCAAAAAGTATACAAGCCACATCCACCAAAAACTAATCAGTTCTTGCCATTTGCTAACTGAATCTATGTTAGGGATTTGATTCTGATCTGATCAGCCGTTTTTGAGATATTGGACCAACAGACAGACAGACAGACAGACAGACACACAGACGGACAGACGGACAGACAGACAGACAGACAGACATCGCTGCGACATATGCTCACGTGTGTTAACACGTGAGCAAAAAATCAGACCTCTTGCTCTATTCGCTTGCCCAGAATTAGATGTGTGCATAATTAATGAGGTTAAGGATGTGATGTCATAAGGTCCCATCATACCAAATATGAAGGGTGTAGCACTTGTGGTTACTGAGTTATGGACATATACTCATATTTAAGTCAAAGGTCATCGAGATCACATGACATTTTGTCAAAAAATTTGTATTGCTAAGTTATCTCTATATACTTATTTTCACTTTGTTTAGAGTGATTAGATATTATTTTAGCTGAAAAGAGGGTCCAGGGAAAGTAAGGAAAATCCAGTATTCCACAGTGTAACAATTGGCTGAAAATATAACATTTCTTTCAGTCTCTAGAATCCGAAACCGAATCCAAAACCGAATCCGAAACCGAGTCTAATTTCAGCATCGTCTAGCCAGAGTGTAACGTGGGGATAGCGCCCTCAAACCACAGATACGGCTTCCCATAGACTACCATGTATCAGAAAAATTAAAACTGTGATAACTTCATTAATATCAAGCCACGCCACCAAAACTTTTCAGTTCTAGCCATTTGAATTCTGAAGATGTCTACCAAATTTGACTGAAATACGTTCAGCCGTTTTTGAGAAAATGGACCAACAGACAGACAGACAGACAGACAGACACACAGACGGACAGACAGACAGACATCGCTGCGACATATGCCCACGTGTGTAAACACGTGAGCAAAAAACGACTACACACAATTTGATGAGATTTGCTACAAATGTTGATCACAACAAGATATATCAGCAGTGGGAACCATTAAGGGGTGACATGAAAGATAGTTGCTAATTTGCATATTTAATGAACTTTCCTAATTAGGGATATATGTCTGATTTGACTCGATCAAAATTGACCAAACTTGGTATGCATATTAAAGATACTATTATTTAACATTATTGAAAGTCATTAAGCGTTTTAACTTCAGCCAATTCCCAATTTGCAATTTAATGAACTTTGCTAATTAGGGATATATATTTGAATTGACTGGACCGACGTTAATGAAACTTGCTACATGTATTTGGAGCTACTATGATACAACATTTTTGAAAGTCTTTCAGCAGTTTTACTTCAGCCAATTCTGAATTTCCATATTTAATGAACTTTCCCAATTAGGATATAATATATATCTGAATTAACTTGATTGTAGTTGTTGAAAATTGCTATATACATCAGAGATACTGTGATATAACATTATTGAAAGTCAAAAGACATTTTTACTTCAGCCAATTCCGAATTTGCCTATAAAATGAATTTCATAATTAGGGATATTTATCTGAATTGACTAGATCAAAATTGATGAAACCTGCTATGTACATTAAAAACACTATAATAGAATATTATTGAAAGTCATTAAGCATTTTCTCTTCAGCCAATTCCTAATTTGCATATTTAATGAACTTTCCTAATTAGAGATATATATCTGAATAGACTTGACCAAAGTTGACAAAACTTGCTATATATATTGCAGATACCATAATACAACATTATTGACAATCGTTTTACCATTTTTACTTACGTCCATTCCTAATTTACATATTTAATGAACTTGCTTATTAGGGATATATACTGGGATTTACTTGATCAAAGTTGGCAAAACATGCTATCTACATTGATGATTATACCTGGTTTAAACAATATCGAAAGTCATTTCACATTTTCTTGTCAACTAATTTATAATTTGCATATCTAATGAGCATTCACAGCTTGGCACATATGGCTTGAAGGACTTGGCCAACGGTAATTACACTTGCCATATAAAGTGGTGATACAATGACAGCAATCAAGAAATTTAATATTTTTATTTCAGCTAATTACATATTTGTATACTTCATGATGACCTTTTAGAATTTTTCTGGTGGTATTTTTTTGCCACTAAATTTTGGGTCATCATGTCAACGATCCTACGGCTGGAATGAAGGAACACTGACGGAACACGCGTTATCTGACGGCGGAAAACTCATTAGCAAAAAAAAAAACAAAGTAATTGCGACATTTTGGCATGAATGAAAACATAGTGTGAATCCAAACTTGTGATTGGCTAATCTCCATATCGATGACAGCAGCTTTTGTACACTTGACATGTTGTTGCCCTATGTGATAGCCGCATATGCAGTCATACGGCACGATGATAAAAAGCATGTTGTGACATTTTGAAAACAAAGCCAAACTGCAGCCTGCATGAATTAAATAATAATAAATACTTGCAATTCATTAGCCAGCACAGGGCTCAAAAATTCATATCGCCCGACGCCCGTGGCTAGTGAATTTTGCGTTCAGGCAAGTCAAATCAATATGCTTCCCGTCCGGCGGGCAAGTGCACCAGCGGTTGAATTGACTAAGCTCTGAAAAGCTTGAAAACGTATTTCATTAGGTCTGTACACGCCTACAATCATTGTAAGTCCTTCAACTCTCAGACGTTTTTTTCTGAAAACCCTTGAAAATCCGCCCGACATCGCAAAATGATCGTTCTTGCTGTTGTAAAGCACAAAAAGTCGCAAAATAGAGTTTTGCGACATGTTCTCTCCGACGACACGGAGTGAACTCACTGTTTTGTATGTGTGCCGTAAAGTGGTATGCTATTGACAGTGGTAGCCGTTCTCTTTGTGCAAGTGTATGAGTCGTATGACAGTCGATCGGCTTCACGCGATAGTGTAATTGCACCATGTGCTTGGTAAATGGATGTAAACTTATTCGAAGCCATGGATCTCGGCAATGCTTACTGTTCAACGTAAATCAACCCCCAGTTGAAAAAGTACAAGTTCACATCATAGTCGAAACGGACTCAGTCGATCAAGGAGGCCACATAATGCAGCTACGTTAGCATGAGACCATTACCCTACCTATTGCGTGAGATGCAGACAGTTTCAAATTACGTGACCTTGGTTGTTAGGGATCGGCTCTCACATCTGCACTGAATAGTAACGAAAACGAAACTTGAATCTGCTCTCTTGACGAATACATTTATCAAAATAAAACTTTGAAGGCCTGCTGTGCTCAGTGAGCAAACATGTAAACAGGTAAAAGGGTTGCAGATGTACATGTGCGTATGCATTTGCAGATAAACACTAGCAGAGCAGTTGTTTGTGATCTCAGCTTGATAATAAAGAGCAGCAGCCAGCCATGCACATTGTAAATCACACAATCTTATTAATCTCATGCAAAGATCTTAACTTGGATTAGGTTGTGGAAAAATTCCAAATTCAAAGATGTTTTCTAGATGGCCAAATCTATAGAAAGGACTAATGTGTTCTCACGTTTCTTCTGCGACATTTCGGATTTGGTAATATCCTTCATTTTAACAAGATGTAGTTCATGTTTGAATCTGTTTTTTCACTCTTTGAATTCATTTCATATGGCCAAACTCTTGCTCTCTGTTACAAATTACTGGTACAGTTATTAGAAATTTAGGGCAAGTAATTTTTCCTCTCGGGCAAGTAAAAATGAAATTCACGTGTCCCATACGGTTAGTAAGTTTGAAAAAAATTTTTTTGAGGCCTGCAGTATGGGTTGACTTTTTGTGACGTGTACTCACCATATTTTCAAGAATTTATAAATTAGAATGAGTATGTGGCAATGACAAAATGTTTTATTATACCGATCACATGATGTGTTAAACTGCCACCAGATTTTTCATAATTGCCACCTGATTATATCTGGTGGCAAACTTTTGCCGCAAGAAATAAAAAAGTATTTCTGTCCCTGTATCTGGTTTTGTTTCATAAAACTAGGTATAACACACGAACATGCTACTGCTTTGAAAACACTCAGTGTGTAAGCTCTAAAATTTCTTAAATTTGACAAACAATGCGCGAAACCCACAGCTTTTGATAGTTACGTTTGAGAGTTGCTATAGGCTTCTTTATGAGTATTTGCAAACATTAACTTTTTGAGTAGATTGAGGTAAGCTGACATTATCATTGAAATAAGCATCCTTAAAAACCATAATATCATTCATAAAATTGTTGTTTTTCATTGCGTAAGTCTGCTGTTGCTACGGCCATTTGAAAATCAACTGTGCTATGGTATGTCTTAGACGGTTGCCACGGCAAGAGATAATCACTTAATCTTATCCATGTGTGATTAGAATACCTGCTTTCTCATGGCAAAACTTCCCAAACATATGCAGCGTTCTCACAGGCCGCGATTCCGCGACATTCTCGCGTATTTTTCTGTTTTGTCGCGGATTTCTTAGGCGTGCGCACCAATAGTGGCGCGCCTTTGAAATTATAAACTTTCGTGATGCCAGCCGTACGGCGCTGCCGGCCGTATGAATACCTCTCACCATGGACGTAAATGATTGACGCGAGTAATTACACTTCCTGGTTGAAACCGAGGCAATCTGGAGGCAATACCCGTCAGAGGGCGTACTTAAGCCACAGTCACTTGAGATTCGATACATGATGGCCGATGTGTGCATACCACACAGCGGCCGTCGGGTATTGAACCACACAAGACTGTGGTAGTCTGACGCACTGGACGTGGTGTTCGCCTTGCATGCATACCGGTACATGTCCACGGAATTCGCGGAAGCTGGAGGCGTCATGGGCACGATAAATATTTCATAGGCTACGACAACGATAATCCGAACTACGAAAACACAAGAATGTAAAGCTTGTATATCCCTAAGGAATTTTTTCGAAAACAACGAACTCGAAGCTGGTAGCATTATACTGTGAGTTCCGCATGGCAACCAGGGTCTTGACGGGAACGACGTTATAGTGTTCGTGCCGTTGAGATTCAGTGAATTTTGTTCTCAAAAAATAACGCAACTTTGTCTGAGATAATTTTTAGGTCTTTGCTATGTTTGGAATCATGTATAAACTTCGCGGGAGATACGTGTTGTGTTATGTTATCAGGCATTTGCTCCGTTCCTCGCCCACGTGACCTAGTACCTACGACTGGAAATGATCGACAACTGGCCCACTGCCGATTGATGATATTATTCCAAAAGTAGTTCCGAGGTTTAAATGTGGAATAGTTGGAGGAAAGTTCTCTTATTATGCAAACAATTATCAATTCTTGGCTTGCGCATGTGATAAGTATATTATTCCAGGCGAACTTATACGTGAGAACATGGGCGTCTTTTTTCCATGCTTCAATCAATTGACAAAATTTGTAGCCTTGGCTGGCGACCAAAATGTCACGTCAAAAGTTGATGATTGTTTACAAACATCATAGGGATATGTTTCCTGATCTAAATAAATGCTGACTTGGCCTATTCCTTCTGCTGGTTGTGAAAGGGGTTTAGTGTGCGAAAAAAAGTAACTCATGACAGGAATCAACTGGGAGCTGAACGACTGGACACTCCAGCAACTACTGTTATTGTAGAGGGCCCCGAAATGGACTTTCACACTGGAAAGAATGAAAGTCCCATAGACTTTTCATAAAAAGGCACTGATATTCAATATCGGTTGATATTTTCACCGAATGTTTACAAAAAAGTTGTTAAGTTGAATGACTTGTTGAGTCCTTTATTTTTTCCATGCATAGAATAAGGTTCGTATTTGCAGTTTGACTTTTTTAACATATTTATATATTGTCTCACAAAAATCATCCGTTGTCCGCTTTTTTTGGTCAGCGGGACAAAATGTCCCACAAAATTTTTTTTCTGGTGAGAACACTGCATATGTCAATTTATATAGCACTACTGTCAAGTTTGCTGTTGTTATGTCTTCTATTTGACAACAGTCGCCATGGTTACTTACATTTCCGGTGACAATATGCAAAAAGTAATACCAATAATGAATTCTACTCCAAAAATTACCATTGAGGTGTGCAAAATGGCCAATTTAATGTAAACTAGGTATTATAATAAAGCCAGTCTTTCTGTTTGGTGCTGGACTTTGACAATTTCGTTGTGTGCAAATCAACGACAGAGGGTGATTTTTTGGACTTTTGTCAGAGTTTGAGGTCTGTTTATTCACTCCAAATCAGTGCAACCTACCTTTCACATTCTTTTTCCTGAAACGTTAGTCATTTTAACAAAATAACAAACTGAAACAAGTTTTAACATTTTCATTAGTATGTTATTGACTTCTAAACTTGTAAAATTGTTCAAATAGCTATTTTTGTGGATTTTGCCGGAAAATATGCTAAAATTTGAGAATTTCAAATCCACATATCTTGAGACGGAACAACCAATCCACATAATTTAAATGGCATTCAATTTCTTTTTCAAATCTCTATTAACCCTTTGCACCCTGACCCCCTGGTACTCTATGATGTCATCGAACATTTATGTCCGAGCCGGGTTCAAAGGGTTAAAGTACATGTAATAGTTAAAGTAATGATTTGCCTTTTTTTTCTGTGACCGCCTATGTTGAGCGCGATTGGAAGGTAGCACAACTTTTCCGCTGCAAAAATTTTAGCCCATGCTCCTTTGTTTGCCGTGTTGGCTATCGACATAGCGGCAATAATTGTAGTCCATGGGTCTTTGTTTGCCGTGTTGGCTATTCAGCCACGGGCCGGGGCTGAATAGCCAACACGATAAACAAAAGCCCATGGGCTACAATTATTGCAGCTACCAACATTGTGACATGAGTGAGGCCAGTGTTTTCGCTTCGCGTACAGCGTAGACAGTTTGGATGAGTGTATACTCGCATAAAAACAAAGTATTTATTCATAGTTTTGGAAAGTTTGAAACCACTTGTGATTCAGGATTTACTCAAGAGGATGCTTTTAAAAATGGGACTTGTAAATGTTTGTGAACGAATGGAAATGTGGCTATATTGTTTAAAAATGCTAATAAACATCGGTTGGCAGATCGCAGTATGGAAAATGAACTTTGATGGAAATCTTTGACCTCACGACAGCAAAATTGGGGGTAACTGACTTTCTGATGATAAAGTTCAGGGCTCGACGTAAGGTCAAATCATCCACTAGCCCGAAGGACTAGTAGCAGCTCATTTTTAGTAGTCCTAAATGAAATCTACTAGTCCTGCTCAAGCAAAGCCAAATGTTGCTCTCATGTTGTAAAGAGGTGTATATGACTATTCTCATATTTTTTGTCGCAAAGGTTTTTAAACCCAATAACTAACTTTCATGCAAGACTAGCACATTTGCTTACTGCAAAATGTTTAACTTTGAATCATATATAAACCACAAAAATAACCTGAATGAAATGTCCTGTGTAGGAGGAGAGGTCATGAAAATAGCCTATTGCCATCAAGAATAAAATCAGAGGTAGGGATGAATTTGTTGGAAAATCCTTCATAGCTCAGGTAGTGCGCCATTAATTTGCAAAGAACATGTTTGTTCATGGTGGGGACAGATTTGTTTCTCCAGAACTGAAATTCATACAGCCATTCACAAATGTTCCAGTGGAGTGCCTTCATATTTTGACATATATCATATTTTAAAATTGACCAGCTTGTGGGGAGGACCTCTCATTTGTAATAATGGTTTGTGAAAAATTTTGTTTTTAATAGTAAAAATGTTGCATGTCATTTTACCATTTCATGTGCTTGTGTCTTTTATGAGTTTTTGCCAGTTACTGGTAACACAATGTGATTAGCACAAAAATAACCAATGACTCCCAGAAGTGATTGGATACGACAGTCTGATACACCCATTTTATACGTTGTTTTTTCAGTACTGTTTTAAGGTTCACTTCACTGTTATTGCCCCAATAATTTACACTTTTCCACTAAAATGGCAAAACAATAAGTTGCTAGCACCAAGTTATTATCTGTGAGGAATTCCCTCACCTGTACAAGCAGTAGCAACTTGCCATAGCACTGTTTTGGCAAGCTAGATGGCTCTTTATAAGATCAGCTTCAATCAAGCTAGGGGGTCTTGACTATATATGGAGGTCAGCATGTGGAGGCATTCTAAAGCAGGGTCAAGCTGGCTACGAACTATCGGAGGTGTTGTTTGGGAATGCCCCTGAAGAAATCTTGAGAAAAATCTTCTTTGAAAGGCAAGGATACAGTGTTTGAACGAAATTGTGGGGTTGCTCATGTTTTTAGGCGAAGTGATGAGCTTCAAGCAAACCAAAATACACGACGTGCAGAGGTAACCGGAGAAGTCGGCCAGTTGCGAACTCGGCCAACGCCGGGCCGACCAACTCGGCCAGTGGGAGAACTCGGCCAGGAGAAGTCGGCCACTCACAACAAAGCAATATGATTGCATACACATTCTCTTAACAGTTGAATATGCCAAACAATTTAACTTTTTACTACCATAGTTTTTGTTATTTTGTCGGTTTAATACTACTACGAACATTCAGTAAACAACTCGAAGTCAAAGAGTACGTCCACCCTGCAAAACATGTACGGGCTGCCTCAGTGTTTCTGCAGATCGCGCGCGTACCGTGTTAAAGTTCAGGCAAACATTATGCCATTTCTTCAGTAAAATCATGGCTTGATGACTCTTAACTAATTTGCTTCACCATCTCCTATACTTTTTTAACGATCTTCGAGTGTAACTATGACGATGGCTGCAAAACTCGCTACCACGATCGTGAAAGAGGTCATTAGCTATTATAGAAGTCATGGTAGCAATGTTATCGTTACTTTTATGGATGCTTCTAAAGCTTTCGATCGTGTGAATCACTGGTCATTATTCAAGAAACTGATCAACCGTAATGTTCCTATTTGCTATGTGAGATACCTTTTAACCTGGTACAGAACGCAGGAAATCTCTGTTCGATGGGGCTCCTGTATTTCAACACATTTTACTGTTAAAAACGGTGTGAAGCAGGGTGGTGTAATATCCCAAAAATTTTCAATGTGTATATGGATCATCTTAGCCATAGATTGATTAATTCTAAGGTTGGTTGCAACATCGGTGGTATTTTGTTAACCATCTGATGTATGCAGATGATATATGTCTGATAAGCCCGTCAGTGAAAGGAACTCAGATACTTTTAAATATATGTAGCAATTATGGCGATATTCATGATATTGTTTTCAATACAGAGAAAACTGTATGTATGTGTATAATTCTCAAGCGATGTATGATGGAACATATGCCGGCTGTTTATCTCAATGGAGTTAAACTGCGATTGTTGAAAAGAAAAAGCACCTCGGCTATATGTTGGCAAATACCTTCAGTGACAATTCTGATATCGAGCGTCAGAGGAGATCTTTTTATATCTCTGCTAACATGCTTTGAGAAAATTTTCTATGTGTTCTCAGAGTGTTAAATGTAAACTCTTAAAGCATATTGCTATCAATTGTATGGTGGTAACTTATGGGTCAGCTATAATAAAAGCGCCCTGAAACAATTGAAAGTTGCTTACAATAATGCTGGTCGCATACTTCTACGATATGACAGACGCAGCAGTGCTAGTACTATGTTTGTATATAATAGGATTGACACTTTTGATGCTTTGCTTAGAAAGCAAATCAATAGTTTGATGAAAAGGGTTTCTATGAGTGAGAACCTAATTATACGTAAGGTGTATGATGTTGTGTACTTCACTTCTGACTTGAGGAAAAGATGGATAAATTCAGTCTTCTAATCTGTGTTCAGAAATATGTCTTTATGGTCTAACCCATAAATGAATATTTCTTGATGTAACCTTTTTTGTATCATTCTTTTTGCCAATCCTGTAACCATTTATATATATGGACATGCTCATTGTCCGAAATAAAGAATTAATAATAATAATAATAATACACCGCCATCTTTAATTTTACGTGCGTTGAAATGTGATCTGTGAAGTTTGCAAACATTACGCTCATCTTATGAATGACATTTAGATCGCTTTCGCATATAACCTTAGTAAAACTTCAAAAAAAGAAACACTATAATGGAGTATATATTCTAATTGGGTGCATACTGTACTGGCCGAGTTCGTAACTGGCCGAATTCGTAACTGGCCGAGTTCTCCAACTGGCCGAGTTCGCAACTGGCCGACTTCTCTTGTATTCCGTGCAGACAATTCCGTTTGATGCTCAGCGTTGCATTGAGCCATGTTTCCCGGGCATGTTACTGGCATGTACAGTACAATTTGATTCTCCGTAGCAGGTAAACTGTTTCATTTGAAGTTGGTGATCAATAAAGTTTGCTTCACTGTTTCACTGTCCAATTTGTTTGGGTAAAAGTTAGTTTATTTTTATATGAAATGATCGAGGCGTGGTTCATTCTTATCGAATGAGTGGCATGGCCCGGCGTCCCATTAGTTTTGTAGGGATAAACTTTCCTGGACAGCTACGGAACTTGAAAATTGCACTAGTCCGCAGGACTACCTCCGAAGACATTTTTACTAGTCCTCTGAAAATTACTAGCCTCGGGCTAGTGGGCTAGCGCTTATGTCGAGCCCTGAAGTTTAGTTCATAAGTAGTAAGATTGTAAAGTGTCCTTAAATTTGACAAGCAATTTTTTGCTCACGTGTTCACGCACGCAGCGTTTTATGTGTGTCTGTCTGTCTGTCTGTTGGTCCGATATCTCAAAAACGGCGGTTTCCCGTTACCTGCGTCTTTGTGCTTGTCACTGAGGCGGGGACCAGCCAACAGAAAGACACTGGGGATTGTCTTTAATCCGTTACCTTGTCCACAACACAATTAGGGGTTCACATCTAGGTCCAGGGCCCGGCCAGAACTAATCCGGCAGAATGTGAGAAGATAAGCTAATCTTTTGTCCGCGTTCACATTACGTTCAACGCTGTCCTAGCCTAGATCATTGGTAGCGTCTAGCCGACCGTTGACCTTATACAGGTCAAAATATTCATCAGATACATTCCAGTTCCTACATAGAAAATCATGTCATCCAAAATCAAACTTCAAGGGCCTAATCAAAGGCGAAACATTAAGGTACACGAGGACATGTAACAATGAAGAAGACTTCAACAACAAAGTCAAAACATTTAATGAAAAGCTATCACTGCGAGAATATCCACAACAAGAAATATCAAACATCAATGCGGAAACAAATTACGCTACACGAAGAACACATATAATCACAAATAAATACACAACAACAACACAAATAAATTGATATTTGCTACCAAATATAGTCCACACATCTAAAAAATAGCGTCAATGACACTGTAGCTCCCATCCTGGACTATTTAGTGTTTGTTTCTTGGTCAGATATTTGAACATGTGTGAAAGGGATAAGTGCATGAAGTGAAAATACTTAAATGTAATGTACTGGAGACAGTGAAATATGTTTAATGTATTTATTCAGAATATAAAATGAAAAAAATACAGAATTAGAGATATATCGAATACTGTGATACAACCATTAACTCAACAAGTCATTTACAATGACATAGTCCCCCATTTTGAAGTAGGCGGAAAATTCAGAAAAGTAGGCGGTAGCTTCTATGTGCAACCAGGTTCCCTGGGCGGGCGGGGGGGGGGGGGGGGGGGGAGACAGTTCTGAGCAATTTCATGCATTCTTATACAGTGTATAAAAGGTTATTTCAACATACACAAAGGGGGAGGGTTTCAGGGAGGGGGTCCCCTCCCTGTGTGCAGGAAATTTTTAAAATTTGAAGACATTTTGGAGTAATTTCATGCATTATTGATTGTATGAAAGACCATTTCAGCATGAGAGTGTTAAGGATTATATTTAAATTTGAAGACATTTCTGAGCAATTTCATGCATTCTTATACAGTGTATAAAAGATTATTTCAACACACACACAGGGGGGAGGGTTTCAGGGAGGGGGTCCCCTCCCTGTGTGCAAGAAATTTTTAAAATTTGAAGACATTTTGGAGTAATTTCATGAATTATTGACTGTATGAAAGACCATTTCAGCATGAGAGTGTTAAGGATTATATTTAAATTTGAAGACATTTCTGAGCAATTTCATGCATTCTTATACAGTGTATAAAAGATTATTTCAACAAACACAAAGGGGGAGGGTTTCAGGGACGGGGTGGGCAAGAACTTTTTAAATTTTGAAGACATTTTGGAGTAATTTTATGCATTCTTGTACAGTATTAAAGACCATTTCAGTATACAGAATAATCATTATCATTGCCAATTACAACATGTTTTCAAGGGATAAAGTTTAAAAGAAAAGTCAGAAAAATTAATTTGATCTCACTCAGGCCTGTCAACTGCATTCAGTTGACAAGGATAATAATAGCAAAATTCACCAGACTGTTGTGTAGAATTATGTTTAGCTCATGACTTGAACAAACATTTTGAAATACATCATAGAATGGGGCCTAGGGTTTTCACAATCCAGTAGATAATGATCCGCTAGAATCCTGACCAGCCTGGCTGTACAAAGTGTTTTACTGATTTAAATAAACTTGATTGACGATACAGTAAAACCAAAGAGTTTATTCAATTCAATGAATTATAGGAACACAATTTTCAGTGAATTAATTCACTGTACTAATTTCACAATAAAACGAATCCGCGAGCTGATTATTGATTTTTGCTGATGTTGAATATAATTGAAAAAGAGACCTAAATTTCAGTGTTCATGTTTGATAAAACCTCAAACGACACTGAACGCCAGCCTGTACTACGCCGTGTGTGTACAAAGTACCGGTAGTCAATTGTAACACAGTACACACAACGCCATCTCCACAACGCGATATCGGTCTACCTGAAATTTGACACTGTGATCGACGTAGCGTTTGAATAGTACGAATAGTGAGACCAAGTAATTTTTGTTTGATTTGATCTAAACCTCCAAAAACCAACACACAAAGTCAGAAAATCAAAGTTTTCAAGCGTCGATTTTCTCTTCCGCGATGCACACAACCACGGCCCCTCCACAAAACGCGATGTCGATCGACTGAGTTGAATATTGACATCGTGATCGACCACGGATAGATTGACGTGGCGTTTCGAAAGTATGAACAGTGAGACCCAGTAACTTGTGGTCGCTTTAGATTTGATCAAAAACCTACCAAACCCATCAGACTAGGCCCTACCCTTACGCAGAAAACCAAAGCTCTCAAGCGTCGACTTTCTCTTCCGCGTTTGAGCGAAACAAAAGTCGGCTTCATTCAGAAATGGTCGGCTATTCGCGGGCATAACGTAATTGTATGTTAGTCCAATGGTTCTACTCCGGAATGAAAAGGACGCGATGCGTTCTACAGACTCAGTACGCCCAAATAATCACGTGATGCCGGTACAAACAAACCCACATGTGTACGAACGCGTATGGAAATACACGTACGTCTATGCGCGTTTGCGCACATGGCTTTGTTTGTACCGTGGTCGATTCGAATTCCGGGTTTGGCCTATTTTCGGCTATACCCGATGTGAACGTCGGAATAATTCGGGCTGTGATCGGGCGAGCGAGGTTGACCTCGAGAGCGATGTCCAGTGTATAGTACAACACGTTCGCTGATCGCGGTACTACAGTGATAGCAACAAGTTCACCGCGTAAATTGCTAGACTACATATAGCCACATCGGCACTTCTGAAATATTATCTGCGGCTTGCAAGACCACCAAAAAAATCTAATTATTGTTATCAAAACCAGAATTTCCGGGCCAGAGAGCGAAACAGTGCTGTAAAGTAGCCGGCCAAATACGAAAGTAGCCGGTCAATTTGGCCGGCATCCGGCTAAAAATGAACACGCTGTGGGGCAGGGAAATGTGGTTGTTAAGAAGTATCACTGGAGTGTATATGTTGAGATCTATGGGCATATAGGTCTATGTCATTGTTCCCAATCTGAAGCACATGAGGCATGTCTAAGTTATGGTTCTAAATCGGGAAAAAAAGATCTGACCTCCAGTGGTATTGGCCAGCCAAGAAATACATATGCGCATAATAAATGAGGTACAAGATGTGACATCTTAAGGTCTAATATCCTATCAAAATTGGAGGGTATAGAACTTGTGGTTACTGAGATATGCATATATATGTATAATCAAGGTCAAAGGTCATCGAGGTCACATGACACTTTGAAAAAAAAATTATATTGCTAATTAATCCCTATATGCCAAAAAAACAGACCTCTAGCTCTATTCGCTTGACCAGAATGAGGTGTGTGCATAATTAATGAGGTAAAGTGTGTGTTGTCATAAGGTCTCCCATCCTACTAAATACAAAGGACATAGCACTTGTGATTACTTATTTGACATAAACATATATTCTAGGTAAAAGGTCATCAAGGTCACATGACATTTGGTCAAAAAATTTCTCTCCTATAGTTATCACTTTATACCAAAAATCAGACATCCAGCTCTATTGGCTTGCTCAGAATGAGATATGTGCATAATTATTGAGGTACAGTATGTGGTGTCATAAGGTGTCCCATCATACCAAATATGAAGGGTGTAGCACTTGTGGTTACTGATTTATGGACAAATATGTATATTTGAGGTCAAAGGTCACCGAGGTCACGTGACATTTTGTCAAAAAATTGTATTGCTAAGTTATCCCTATATACCAAAAATCAGACCTCTAGCTCTATTGGCTCGCTCAAAATTAGATATGTGCATAATTAATGAGGTACAATATGTGGCGTCATAAGGTGTCCCATCATACCATACATGAAGGGTGTAACACTTGTGGTTACTGAGTTATGGACAAATATGTATATTTGAGGTCAAAGGTCACCAAGGTCACGTGACATTTTGTCAAAAAAATTGTATTGCTAAGTTATCCCTATATACCAAAAATCAGACCTCTAGCTCTATTGGCTCGCTCAAAATTAGATATGCGCATAATTAATGAGGTACAATATGTGGCGTCATAAGGTGTCCCATCATACCATACATGAAGGCTGTAGCACTTGTGGTTACTGAGTTATGGACAAATATGTATATTTGAGGTCAAAGGTCACCGAGGTCACGTGACATTTTGTCAAAAAAATCGTTTTGCTAAGTTATCCCTATATACAAAAATCAGACCTCTAGCTCTATTGGCTCGCTCAAAATTAGATATGCGCATAATTAATGAGGTACAATATGTGGCGTCATAAGGTGTCCCATCATACCAAATATGAAGGGTGTAGCACTTGTGGTTACTGAGTTATGGACAAATATGTATATTTGAGGTCAAAGGTAATTGAGGTCACGTGACATTTTGTCAAAACAAGCGACCTAGCGGCCGATATAGCTCCGCTGTGTTTATGTAGAGAATAACTATTTTTGAGACATGTTGATGAAGAAGGGTGGAAATCTTTGATAGCTCGATGCAGTGGCCAGAAAAAAGTGGCTAAAATAAGCTGCAAAAATACGCAATTGAAGATTTCATCATACTTTGAATGTATCACATAGGATCATCCCTAAGAACATGTCAACCAAAGCTATCTGATTAGTAATTTTTGAGAATAAATTTTTTGACCAAAAATGGCAACAATTGCCTCCAAAAGTAAAAATTGCAGATTTCATCATAATTTCAAAAGATCAAATTTAGTTCATCTATAGAAACCTGTATACCAAATTTCAAAGCTGTTAGACAAGTACTTTTGAGAAACGCATTTTTGACCAAAAATAGGAAAAATTGCCCCAAAAATTCAAAATTGCAGATTTCATCATTATTTCAATAAATATCATTTAGTTCATCTATGGAAACCTGTATACCAAATTCAAAGCTATCATATGAGTAGTTTTGAATATACACATTTTTTGAACAAAAATGGCAAAAATTGCCCCAAAAATACAAAATTACAGATTTCATCAGAAATTCAATATATATTACTTAGCTCATCTGTAGAAACCTGTATACCAAATTTCAAAGCTATCAGACCAGTACTTTTTGAGAAACACATGTTTTGACCAAAAATGGCAAAAATTGCCCCAAAATTACAAAATTGCAGATTTCATCATAATTTCAATAATTATCATTTAGTCATCTGTAGGAACCTGTACACCAAATTTCAAAGCTATCAGATGAGTAGTTTTGGAAATACACATTTTTTGACCAAAACTGGTAAAAATTGCCCCAAAATTACAAAATGTAGATTTCATCATAATTCAATAACTATCATTTAGTTCATCTGTAGGAACCTGTATACCAAATTTCAAAGC